>NC_138780.1:206882-400399 GCF_965119305.1 Pelophylax lessonae | reverse complement strand
GGGGGGAGGGGTGTATATGTGGGGGGAGGGGTGTATATGTGGGGGGAGGGGTGTATATGTGGGGGGAGGGGTATATATGTGGGGGGAGGGGTATATATGTGGGGGGAGGGGTATATATGTGGGGGGAGGGTATATATGTGGGGGGAGGGGTGTATATGTGGGGGGAGGGGTGTATATGTGGGGGGAGGGGTGTATATGTGGGGGGAGGGGTATATATGTGGGGGGAGGGGTATATATGTGGGGGGAGGGGTATATATGTGGGGGGAGGGGTATATATGTGGGGGGAGGGGTATATATGTGGGGGGAGGGGTATATATGTGGGGGGAGGGGTGTATATATATATGGGGGGAGGGGTATATATAGGGGAGGGGTGTATATATATATATGGGGGAGGGGTATATATAGGGGAGGGGTGTATATATAGGGGTATATATGTGGGGGGAGGGGTATATATAGGGGAGGGGTGTATATATTATATATATATATATATATATGGGGGAGGGGTGTATATGTGGGGGGAGGGGTGTATATATATATATATGGGGGGAGGGGTATATATAGGGGAGGGGTGTATATATATATATATATATGTGGGGGGAGGGGTGTATATGTGGGGGGAGGGGTGTATATGTCACACACACTATGGGGGGAGGGGTATATATGTGGGGGGAGGGGTGTATATGTGGGGGGAGGGGTATATATGTGGGGGGAGGGGTATATATGTGGGGGGAGGGGTATATATGTGGGGGGAGGGGTGTATATGTGGGGGGAGGGGTATATATGTGGGGGGAGGGGTATATATGTGGGGGGAGGGGTATATATGTGGGGGGAGGGGTATATATGTGGGGGGAGGGGTATATATGTGGGGGGAGGGGTGTATATGTGGGGGGAGGGGTATATATGTGGGGGGAGGGGTATATATGTGGGGGGAGGGGTATATATGTGGGGGGAGGGGTATATATGTGGGGGGAGGGGTGTATATGTGGGGGGAGGGGTATATATGTGGGGGGAGGGGTGTATATGTGGGGGGAGGGGTATATATGTGGGGGGAGGGGTATATATGTGGGGGGAGGGGTATATATGTGGGGGGAGGGGTATATATGTGGGGGGAGGGGTGTATATGTGGGGGGAGGGGTATATATGTGGGGGGAGGGGTATATATGTGGGGGAGGGGTATATATGTGGGGGGAGGGGTATATATGTGGGGGAGGGGTGTATCTGTGGGGGGAGGGGTGTATATGTGGGGGGAGGGGTGTATATAGATTGTAAGCTCCTCTGAGCCGGGCCCTCCTGTATTTTATTGTCTCCTCTATTATTGTAAATCCTGAATAATAATAATAAATATTAGGGGTGGGCTCTGTATATGTGGGGGGGGATGGGGACATATATGTGGTGTGATGTATATAGGGGGTGTATATACATATATGTGGGGGAAGGGTAGGTTGTATATATGTGGTGGGGGGGGGTATATAGATATGTGGGGGAGGGGTATATATATATATGTGGGGGATGGGTAGGTTGTATATATGTGGGGGGAGGGGTATATATATAGATATGTGGGGGATGGATATAGATATGTGGGGGAGGGGTAGGTTGTATATATGTGGGGGAGGGGTATATAGATATGTGGGGGATGGATATAGATATGTGGGGGATGGGTACACACACAGACATAGCGGCGGTTATCCCCTCCCCCTCCAGCCCGGTTCCCTGTCACACACGCCCGGTTACCCGCTCTCTCTCCGCCGCTCTCCGCTCAGTCTAGCCATGGAAGTCCGGACATGCGCAGTCCCGCCCCGCCGTCAGCTTTATTCCGGGGCGGAGGAGGAGGGACTTCCGCTGGGCGGCCATCTTTACTGAGGGCAATCTTTGTGTGAGAAAACCAAGTTCGGCGGCCATCTTTAATAAGGGAAAGCGGACCGCTGTTTGTTACATTGTCTGATGTGTATTCTGACAGGACACCGCCATCTTGGGGTGCAGATGCAGATCCCACACTATCCTTGGTCAGCCATCTTTACTAAGGGCAATCCTTCCAATGAGTTCGGCTGGTGACTGACACGTGACTTGTGAGCATGCGCAGTGGCTGCTCTTTCCGATGTGGAGAAAAAGGTAAAATATCAACTAAAAATTTCCATGAAGAAAGGCGAAAAATGAGATTTCTGTGTCCTGTGTATGACGTCATAGTCTGCCTTCCCTGACTCTCTACATATTGCAGGCTCTGGGAGCGACCCTCCCCCATATAGGTATATATACACCCCTCCCCCAATATATATATATATACCCCTCCCCCTAATATATATATATATACTCCCCCTCCCCCATATAGGTATATATATACCACTCCCCCAATATATATATACTCCCCTCCCCCATATAGGTATATATATACCCCTCCCTCAATATATATATACTCCCCTCCCCCATATAGGTATATATATACCCCTCCCCCAATATATATATATATATATATATACACCCCTCCCCCATATAAGTATATATATACCCCTCCCCCAATATATACATACTCCCCTCCCCCCAATATATATATATACACCCCTCCTCCATATAGGTATATATACACCCCTCCCCCAATATATATATACACTCCTCCCCCAATATATATATACACCCCTCCCCCATATAGGTATATATACACCCCTCCCCCAATATATATATACACCCCTCCCCCATATAGGTATATATATACCCCTCCCCCAATATATATATATATATACACCCCATCCCCCCAATATATATATACAGTGCCTTGCGAAAGTATTCGGCCCCCTTGAACTTTGCAACCTTTTGCCACATTTCAGGCTTCAAACATAAAGATATAAAACTGTAATTTTTTGTGAAGAATCAACAACAAGTGGGACACAATCATGAAGTGGAACGAAATTTATTGGATATTTCAAACTTTGTTAACAAATAAAAAACTGAAAAATGATTCAGCCCCTTTACTTTCAGTGCAGCAAACTCTCTCCAGAAGTTCAGTGAGGATCTCTGAATGATCCAATGTTGACCTAAATGACTAATGATGATAAATAGAATCCACCTGTGTGTAATCAAGTCTCCGTATAAATGCACCTGCACTGTGATAGTCTCAGAGGTCCGTTTAAAGCACGGAGAGCATCATGAAGAACAAGGAACACACCAGGCAGGTCCGAGATACTGTTGTGGAGAAGTTTAAAGCCGGATTTGGATACAAAAAGATTTCCCAAGCTTTAAACATCCCAAGGAGCACTGTGCAAGCGATAATATTGAAATGGAAGGAGTATCAGACCACTGCAAATCTACGAAGACCTGGCCGTCCCTCTAAACTTTCAGCTCATACAAGGAGAAGACTGATCAGAGATGCAGCCAAGAGGCCCATGATCACTCTGGATGAACTGCAGAGATCTACAGCTGAGGTGGGAGACTCTGTCCATAGGACAACAATCAGTCGTATACTGCACAAATCTGCCCTTTATGGAAGAGTGGCAGGAAGAAAGCCATTTCTTAAAGATATCCATAAAAAGTGTGGTTTAAAGTTTGCCACAAGCCACCTGGGAGACACCAAACATGTGGAAGAAGGGGCTCTGCTCAGATGAAACCAAAATCAAACTTTTTGGCAACAATGTAAAACGTTATGTTTGGCGTAAAAGCAACACAGCTCATCACCCTGAACACACCATCCCCCACTGTGAAACATGGTGGTGGCAGCATCATGGTTTGGGCCTGCTTTTCTTCAGCAGGGACAGGGAAGATGGTTAAAATTGATGGGAAGATGGATGGAGCCAAATACAGGACCATTCTGGAAGAAAACCTGATGGAGTCTGCAAAAGACCTGAGACTGGGACGGAGATTTGTCTTCCAACAAGACAATGATCCAAAACATAAAGCAAAATCTACAATGGAATGGTTCACAAATAAACATATCCAGGTGTTAGAATGGCCAAGTCAAAGTCCAGACCTGAATCCAATGGAGAATCTGTGGAAAGAACTGAAAACTGCTGTTCACAAACGCTCTCCATCCAACCTCACTGAACTCGAGCTGTTTAGCAAGGAGGAATGGGCAAAAATTTCAGTCTCTCGATGTGCAAAACTGATAGAGACATACCCCAAGCGACTTACAGCTGTAATCGCAGCAAAAGGTGGCGCTACAAAGTATTAACTTAAGGGGGCTGAATAATTTTGCACGCCCAATTTTTCAGTTTTTTATTTGTTAAAAAAGTTTGAAATATCCAAAAAATTTCATTCCACTTCATGATTGTTTGAAGCCTGAAATGTGACAAAAGGTCCATTGATGGAGGTGGGGAGTGAAGGCTCATTGATGGAGGTGTGGGGGAGAGGGAGGGTTCATTGATGGATGTGGGGGGAGGGAAGGCTCATTGATGGAGGTGGGGGGAGGAAAGGCTCATTGATGGAGGTGGGGGGAGGAAAGGCTCATTGATGGAGGCGGGGGGGGGGGCTCATTGATGGAGGTGGGGGAGGGAGGGTTCATTGATGGAGGTGGGGAGTGAAGGCTCATTGATGGAGGTGGGGAGGGCAAGCTCATTGATGGAGGTGGGGGGAGGGAAGGTTCATTGATGGAGGCGGGGGGGTGGGCTCATTGATGGAGGTGGGGGAGGGAGGGTTCATTGATGGAGGTGGGGAGTGAAGGCTCATTGATGGAGGTGGGGAGGGCAAGCTCATTGATGGAGGTGTGGGGGAAGTGAAGGTTCATTGATGGAGGCGGGGGGGGGGCTCATTGATGGAGGTGGGGGGGGTGGCTCATTGATGGAGGTGTGGGGGAGAGGGAGGGTTCATTGATGGATGTGGGGGAGGAAAGGCTCATTGATGGAGGTGTGGGGGGGGTGGCTCATTGATGGAGGTGGGGAGGGAAGGCTCATTGATGGAGGTGGGGGAGGGAAGGCTCATTGATGGAGGTGGGGAGGAAAGGCTCATTGATGGAGGTGTGGGGGGGGGTGGCTCATTGATGGAGGTGTGGGGGGAGGGAAGGTTCATTGATGGATGTGGGGGGAGGGAAGGCTCATTGATGGAGGCGGGGGGGGGGGCTCATTGATGGAGGTGTGGGGGGGGTGGCTCATTGATGGAGGTGTGGGGGGAGGGAAGGTTCATTGATGGATGTGGGGGGAGGGAAGGCTCATTGATGGAGGTGGGGAGGAAAGGCTCATTGATGGAGGTGTGGGGGGGGGGGGGCTCATTGATGGGGGTGGGGGGGGGGAGGGCAGGCTCATTGATGGATGTGGGGGGAGGGAAGGCTCATTTATCTCATTGATGGAGGTGTGGGGGGAGGGAAGGCTCATTGATGGAGGTGGGGGAGGAAAGGCTCATTGATGGAGGCGGGGGGGGGACTCATTGATGGAGGTGGGGGAGGGAGGGTTCATTGATGGAGGTGGGGAGTGAAGGCTCATTGATGGAGGTGGGGGAGGAAAGGCTCATTGATGGAGGCGGGGGGGGGGCTCATTGATGGAGGTGGGGAGTGAAGACTCATTGATGGAGGTGGGGAGGGCAGGCTCATTGATGGAGGTGGGGGAGGGAGGGTTCATTGATGGAGGTGGGGAGTGAAGACTCATTGATGGAGGTGGGGAGGGAAGGCTCATTGATGGAGGTGGGGAGTGAAGTCTCATTGATGGAGGTGGGGAGAGAAGGCTCATTGATAGAGGTGGGGAGGGAAGGCTCATTGATGGAGGTGGGGAGTGAAGACTCATTGATGGAGGTGGGGAGAGAAGGCTCATTGATGGAGGTGGGGAGAGAAGGCTCATTGATGGAGGTGGGGAGGGAGGCTCATTGATGGAGGTGGGGAGTGAAGACTCATTGATGGAGGTGGGGAGGGAAGGCTCATTGATGGAGGTGGGGAGTGAAGTCTCATTGATGGAGGTGGGGAGAGAAGGCTCATTGATGGAGGTGGGGAGTGAAGTCTCATTGATGGAGGTGGGGAGAGAAGGCTCATTGATGGAGGTGGGGAGTGAAGTCTCATTGATGGAGGTGGGGAGGGAAGGCTCATTGATGGAGGTGGGGAGTGAAGTCTCATTGATGGAGGTGGGGAGAGAAGGCTCATTGATGGAGGTGGGGAGTGAAGTCTCATTGATGGAGGTGGGGAGAGAAGGCTCATTGATGGAGGTGGGGAGGGAAGACTCATTGATGGAGGTGGGGAGGGCAGGCTCATTGATGGAGGCGGGGGGGGGCTCATTGATTGAGGTGGGGAGGGAAGGCTCATTGATGGAGGTGTGGGGGAGAGGGAGGGTTCATTGATGGAGGTGGGGAGGGAAGGCTCATTGATGGAGGTGGGGGGAGGGAAGACTCATTGATGGAGGTGGGGAGGGAAGGCTCATTGATGGAGGTGGGGGGAGGGAAGACTCATTGATGGAGGTGGGGAGGGAAGGCTCATTGATGGAGGTGGGGGAGAGGGAGGGTTCATTGATGGAGGTGGGGAGGGAAGGCTCATTGATGGAGGTGGGGAGGGAAGACTCATTGATGGAGGTGGGGGGAGGGAAGACTCATTGATGGAGGTGGGGAGGGAAGGCTCATTGATGGAGGTGGGGGGAGGGAAGGCTCATTGATGGAGGTGGGGGGAGGGAAGACTCATTGATGGAGGTGGGGAGGGAAGGCTCATTGATGGAGGTGGGGGGAGGGAAGGCTCATTGATGGAGGTGGGGGGAGGGAAGACTCTTTGATGGAGGTGGGGGGAGGGAAGGCTCATTGATGGAGGTGGGGAGAGAAGGCTCATTGATGGAGGTGGGGGGAGGGAAGGCTCATTGATGGAGGTGGCAAGGGAGAAGGCTTGTTTATGGAGGTGGGGGGGGGTTCATTGATGGAGGTGTGGGGGGGGGGTTCATTGATGGAGGTGGGGAGTGAAGGCTCTTTGATGGAGGTGGGGGGGTTCATTGATGGAGGTGGGGGGGTTCATTGATGGAGGTGGGGGGTTCATTGATGGAGGTGGGGGGTTCATTGATGGAGGTGGGGGGGTTCATTGATGGAGGTGTGGGGGGGGTTCATTGATAGAGGTGGGGGGGTTCATTGATGGAGGTGGGGGGGTCCATTGATGGAGGTGGGGAGGGGTTCATTGATGGAGGTGGGGGGGCTCATTGATGGAGGTGGGGGGGTTCATTGATGGAGGTGGGGGGGTTCATTGATGGAGGTGGGGGGGTTCATTGATGGAGGTTGGGGGGTCATTGATGGAGGTGGGGGGGTTCATTGATGGAGGTGTGGGGGGGGGGTTCATTGATAGAGGTGGGGGGGTTCATTGATGGAGGTTGGGGGGTCATTGATGGAGGTGGGGGGGTTCATTGATGGAGGTGTGGGGGGGGGTTCATTGATAGAGGTGGGGGGGTTCATTGATGAAGGTTGGGGGGTCATTGATGGAGGTGGGGGGGTTCATTGGTGGAGGTGGGGGGGGTTCATTGATAGAGGTGGGGGGGTTCATTGATGGAGGTGGGGGGGTTCATTGATGGAGGTGGGGGGGTTCATTGATGGAGGTGGGGGGGGGTTCATTGATGGGGGTGGGGAGGGCAGGCTGGCCGTGTAGTCACATCCAATAGTAGAGCTTCTGGATCTCCAGTTGCTGGTGGGGGTCATGCTGGTTGTGGTAGGACGGTGTCAGGACACGCAGGGCATCGCAGTTTGTTGTGTATGGGGGAGGGGCTGGGTAGCTGCAGAGCGGTCAGGGTGTCCATGCTGACCCGTGTTGTACAATGGAAGAAGCTGGCCGCTCTAATGAATGACATTTTCTGTCTCATCATGTGGGTGGCCTGGGTGTGACACTCACCTGGGAAGAGGTGGCCCTGGCATGCCGTATGGGAAGAATCGGGTGGAGGCAGTGAGATGCTTTGTGCAATGTTCTGCTGGGAAACCTTCACTCATTGCCATTCATGTAGATGTGAGACGTACCGACTACTATGGAGGCCCCTCCTCCCAACTTACAGGACTTATAAAGGATCAGCTACTGACGGCTTGGTGCCGATACTTCAACATTCCTTCAGAGGTCCAGAGGAGGCCATGGCTGGAGGGGTCAGGAAAGGGGAACCTCAATATAAGGGGGGTGGCCATAATTGTGAAGTGGAAGGAAAATGATAAATGATACAAATAAAGTGTGGCTGCATTTGTATTCACCCCCCGGAGTCAATACTTTGTAGCTCCGCCTTTCCCTACAATTACAGCTGGGAGTCTTTTTGGGGATGTCTCTACCAGCTTTGCACATCTAGAGAGGACATTTCTGTCCATACTTCTCTGCAGAATATCTCATCTCTGTCAGATTGGATGGAGAGCGTCTGTGAACAGCAATTTTCAAGTCTTGCCACAGATTCTCAATGTGATTTAGGTCTGGACTGTGACTGGGCCATTCTAACACATGAAACCATTCCATTGTAGCTCTGGCTGGATGTTTCGGGACGTTGTCCTGCTGGAAGGAGAACCTCCGCCCCGGTCTCAAGTCTTTTCTTCTAAGATTGTCCTGTATTTGTCTCCATCCATCTTCCCATCAACTCTGACCAGCTTCCCTGTCTCTGCTGAGGAAAACCATCCCCACACCATGATGCTGCCACCACCATGTTTCACAGTGGGGATGGTGTGTTCAGGGGATGGGCAGTGTTAGTTTTCCCCCACACATGGACCAAAAAGTTGAATTTTTGTCTCCTCTGAGCAGAGCTCCTCCCCCACATGTTTGCTCCTCCCCCACATGGCTTCTCCCAAACTGCAAACAGGACTTCTTATGGCTTTCTTCCACCAATGGCTTTCTTCTTCTCACTCTTCCATAAAGGGCAGATTTGTGGAGCGCACGACTAATAGTTGTCCTGTGGACAGATTCTCCCCCCTGAGCTGTGCATCTCTGCAGCTCCTCCAGAGTTCCCATGGGCCTCTTGGCTGCTTCTCTGAGGATGAATGCTCTCCTTGCCCGGCCGGTCAGTTTAGGTGGACGGCCATGTCTTGGTAGGATTGCCCGGCCGGTCAGTTTAGGTGGACGGCCATGTCTTGGTAGGGTTCCCACGGCCGGTCAGTTTAGGTGGACGGCCATGTCTTGGTAGGGTTGCAGTTGTGCCATACTCTTTCCATTTTCCCATGATGGATTGATCAGAGCTCCGTGAGATGGTCAAAGCTTGGAAGATTTTTTTATAACCTAACCCTGCTTTACACTTCTCCACAACTTTATCCCTGACCTGTCTGGTGTGTTCCTTGGCCTTCATGATGCTGTTTGTTCACTAAGGTTCTCTAACAAACCTCTGAGGGCTTTAATGTATTTATACTGAGATTACATTACACACAGGAGGACTCTATTTACTAATTAGGTGACTTCTGAAGGCAATTGGTTCCTCTAGATTTTAGTTAGGGGTATCAGAGTAAAGGGGGGTGAATACAAATGCAGCCACACTTTTCACAGATTTATTTGTATCATTTATCATTTTCCTTCCACTTCACAATTATGGCCACTTTGTGTCGGTCTATCACATAAAATCCCAATAAAATACATTTATGTTTTTGGTTGTAACATGAGAAAATGTAGGAAATTTCAAGGGGTATGAATACTTTTTCAAAGCTCTGTATATGACCCCTCCATATGTCTATGCCAGTATGGGGGGTCCTCTCATGTACAGACAGACTGAGGACTCTATATATAGTATACACATATAGGGTACAAGGTGTATATATCCCCCCTCCATACGTTACATAGTTACATAGTAGGTGAGGTTGAATAAAGACAATAGTCCATCCAGTTCCCCCTGTGTAGGTGTGTGTGTGGGCGGAGTCCCCTGTGTAGGTGTGTGTGGGCGGAGTTCCCCCTGTGTAGGTGTGTGTGGGCGGAGTTCCCCCTGTGTAGGTGTGTGTGGGCGGAGTTCCCCCTGTGTAGGTGTGTGTGGGCGGAGTTCCCCATGTGTAGGTGTGTGTGGGCGGAGTTCCCCCTGTGTAGGTGTGTGTGGGCGGAGTTCCCCCTGTGTAGGTGTGTGTGGGCGGAGTCCCCTGTGTAGATGTGTGTGGGCGGAGTTCCCCCTGTGTAGGTGTGTGTGGGCGGAGTTCCCCATGTGTAGGTGTGTGTGGGCGGAGTTCCCCATGTGTAGGTGTGTGTGGGCGGAGTTCCCCCTGTGTAGGTGTGTGTGGGCGGAGTTCCCCATGTGTAGGTGTGTGTGGGCGGAGTTCCCCCTGTGTAGGTGTGTGTGGGCGGAGTTCCCCCTGTGTAGGTGTGTGTGGGCGGAGTCCCCTGTGTAGGTGTGTGTGGCTGTAATCATCTCACATACCCCTGAATGTTCTGATCCTTGAGATGTAAGTCTAAGAGTCTCCCATACTTCCCGCAGAAACCACCTCTTGTGGTAGAAAATTCCACACTCTTGTTGCCCTAACAGTAAAGAACCCCCCACGTTGCCTGAGGTTAAAACGCTTCTCCTCTAATCGCATTGTATGCCCCCAAGTTCTCATGCAATCCTTTCGACTGAATAGCTTTTTTTCTAAGCTGAGATCCCCATTGAGATATTTATAAATTGCTATCATGTCCCCTCTCAGGCGTCTCTTCTCCAGGGAGAATAAATCGAGCAATTGCAGACGCTCTTCATAATTAAGGTCCTCCAATCCCCTAATCAGTTTAGTTGCCCTTCTCTGGACTCTCTGCAGCTCCAACACATCCCTCCTGAGGACTGGCGACCAGAACTGGACAGAATACTCCAGATGCGGTCGGAGCAGAGTTTTATAAAGTGGAAGGATTATAGTCTTATCTCTGGAATACATCCCTTTCTTTATGCATGCTAATATTCTGCCGGCTTTGGCAGCTGCAGCTTGACATTGCATGCTGTTGCCTAATCTATCATCAACCAAGACTCCCAGATCTTTCTCCATTTTTGATTCCCCCAAGGGTTCCCCTCCTAACGTGTATTGTGTTTTTATGTTTCTAATCCCCAAGTGCAAAACCTTACACTTCTCCACGTTAAACCTCATTTGCCATGTCGTTGCCCACTCCGTTATTTTGTCCAGGTCATTTTGCAGGATATCTGCTTCATGCTGTGCAGTTATTGCCCTGCCCAATTTTGTGTCATCTGCAAAAACTGATATCGAACTCCTGATCCCGTCCTCAATGCTGTTTATGAATAAATTGAACAAGGTTGGTCCCAGGACTGAGCCTTGGGGGACCCCGCTTACCACCCCAGACCAGTCTGAGTATGCGCTGTTTATTACCACCCTTTGGACACGCCCTTTAAGCCAGTTCCGTAACCAAGACCAAACCCTGCTGTCGATACCTGCAGACCTTATTTTACAAATTAAGTGCTTGTGGGGAGCTGTATCAAACGCCTTAGCGAAATCCAAGTACACCACATCCACTGGTCTGCCCCTATCTAGGTACACCACATCCACTGGTCTGCCCCTATCTAGGTACACCACATCCACTGGTCTGCCCCTATCTAGATACACCACATCCACTGGTCTGCCCCTATCCAGGTACCCCACATCCACTGGTCTCCCCCTATCTAGCTCACAGCTCAGCTCCTCGTAGAATGTTAAGAGATTGGTTTGAAAAGAACGCCCATTTGTAAACCCGTGCTGGTTACTGCTGATGATGTTGTTGTCTTTAGCATTCTCTACGATATAGTCCCTTATCATCCCCTCCAGAAGTTTACATACTATCGATGTCAGACTGACAGGCCTATAATTTCCCGGTATATGCCTCTGCCATTTGTTGAATATCGGAATCACGTTTGCTTTCCTCCAATCCCCTGGTACATCTCCTGTCCTAATACTGTCAGCAAAGATCAGGAACAGTGGTCTAGATATAACCTTACTGAGTTCCTTGAGTACTCTCGGATGTACGCCATCCGGGCCTGGTGATTTGTTTGTGTTAAGTTTATCCAGCCTTTCCCTGATTTCACCCTCTGTTAGCCATAGTGGCAAATCCTGTGTATTACTACTAACCATACAGTCATGGTCAGTGTACCCCATACAGTCATGGTCAGTGTACCCCATACAGTCATGGTCAGTGTACTCCATACAGTCATGGTCAGTGTACTCCATACAGTCATGGTCAGTGTACCCCACATACAGTAATGGTCAGTGTACCCCATACAGTCATGGTCAGTGTACTCCATACAGTCATGGTCAGTGTACTCCATACAGTCATGGTCAGTGTACCCCATACAGTCATGGTCAGTGTACCCCATACAGTCATGGTCAGTGTACCCCACATACAGTCATGGTCAGTGTACCCCATACAGTCATGGTCAGTGTACTCCATACAGTCATGGTCAGTGTACCCCACATACAGTCATGGTCAGTGTACCCCATACAGTCATGGTCAGTGTACTCCATACAGTCATGGTCAGTGTACTCCATACAGTCATGGTCAGTGTACTCCATACAGTCATGGTCAGTGTACCCCATACAGTCATGGTCAGTGTACCCGATACAGTCATGGTCAGTGTACCCCATACAGTCATGGTCAGTGTACCCCACATACAGTCATGGTCAGTGTACTCCATACAGTCATGGTCAGTGTACCCCATACAGTCATGGTCAGTGTACCCCATACAGTCATGGTCAGTGTACTCCATACAGTCATGGTCAGTGTACCCGATACAGTCATGGTCAGTGTACCCCATACAGTCATGGTCAGTGTACCCCATACAGTCATGGTCAGTGTACTCCATACAGTCATGGTCAGTGTACCCCATACAGTCATGGTCAGTGTACTCCATACAGTCATGGTCAGTGTACCCCATACAGTCATGGTCAGTGTACCCCATACAGTCATGGTCAGTGTACCCCATACAGTCATGGTCGGTGTACACCATACAGTCATGGTCAGTGTACCCCTCCTTTTCCTGTGTAAAGACTGAGGAGAAAAAAGCGTTCAGCACGGTTGCTTTTTCAGTGTCCTCTGTAACCATCCTCCCATCATCGGTAATTATGTGTGCAATATGCTCTGCCCTAGTTTTTTTGCTGTTGATATATTTAAAGAATTTCTTTGGTTTTTTTTTTACTATCCTCCTCTATTTGTCTCTCAAAGTCTATTTTAGCCATCTTGATTTCGTGTTTACTTTTCTTATTTGCCTCCTTGTATTGCTGGAAAGCTGATACTGTGCCCTCTGATTTATATTTCTTGAAGGCCATTTTTTTCCCCTAATAAGTTTTTTAACGCTACGGTTTAGCCAGCCAGGTTTGGCTTTGTCTCTTCTAAATTTATTTCCCATAGGAATGCACTGCGAGATGCCTTTGTTTAATATGTTCCTAAAGCATTCCCATTTATCCTCTGTGGTCAGTGGTCCCAGGGTTTGGTCCCAGTTTACCCTTTCCATCAATGAGTACAATTTGGGAAAGTTTGCCCTTCTGAAGTTTAGGGTTCTTATGTTCCCCACTTGCCTTGTTATATTGTTATTTACACTAAATGTGATCATCCTGTGATCGCTAGAGCCCAGGTTGTCCTGGACTCCTACCTCCGAGATTAGGTCTGGGTCATTAGTGATCAATAGATCCAGGACTGCGTTTTCTCTAGTAGGAGAATCCACCAGCTGTGACATGTAGTTGTCCTGTAAGGTTTCCGTGAATAGACGGGCCTTCTGTGAGTGTGCAGTCCCCTCTTCCCAGTCAATGTCGGGGTAATTGAAGTCCCCCAATATGATGACTGATCCTAGCTTTGCCACTTTACCCAACAGTGATATAAATTCCAGCTCTACCTCCTCCCCTTGTTTAGGTGGCCTATAGCAAACCCCCACAATTACTTTTCCCTTTTCTCCTTCCCTATGGAGTTCAACCCACACAGATTCTAACTCCATACTCATCCCTTCCGTAATGTCACTCCTCTCTATCACCTTTATATTGTTCTTGACGTAGAGACATACCCCTCCCCCTCTTTCCTTCCGGTACACCGAATACCCTGATTTCACCCTCTGTTAGCCATAGTGGCAAGTCCTGTGTATTACTACTAACCATACAGTCATGGTCAGTGTACTCCATACAGTCATGGTCAGTGTACCCCATACAGTCATGGTCAGTGTACTCCATACAGTCATGGTCAGTGTACCCCATACAGTCATGGTCAGTGTACCCCACATACAGTCATGGTCAGTGTACCCCATACAGTCATGGTCAGTGTACTCCATACAGTCATGGTCAGTGTACTCCATACAGTCATGGTCAGTGTACCCCATACAGTCATGGTCAGTGTACCCCATACAGTCATGGTCAGTGTACTCCATACAGTCATGGTCAGTGTACCCCATACAGTCATGGTCAGTGTACCCCACATACAGTCATGGTCAGTGTACCTCATACAGTCATGGTCAGTGTACTCCATACAGTCATGGTCAGTGTACTCCATACAGTCATGGTCAGTGTACCCGATACAGTCATGGTCAGTGTACCCCATACAGTCATGGTCAGTGTACCCCACATACAGTCATGGTCAGTGTACTCCATACAGTCATGGTCAGTGTACCCCATACAGTCATGGTCAGTGTACCCCACATACAGTCATGGTCAGTGTACCCCATACAGTCATGGTCAGTGTACCCCATACAGTCATGGTCAGTGTACTCCATACAGTCATGGTCAGTGTACCCCATACAGTCATGGTCAGTGTACCCCATACAGTCATGGTCAGTGTACCCCCATACAGTAATGGTCAGTGTACCCCATACAGTCATGGTCAGTGTACCCCATACAGTCATGGTCAGTGTACCCCATACAGTCATGGTCAGTGTACCCCATACAGTCATGGTCAGTGTACCCCTCCTTTTCCTGTGTAAAGACTGAGGAGAAAAAAGCGTTCAGCACGGTTGCTTTTTCAGTGTCCTCTGTAACCATCCTCCCATCATTGTTAATTATGTGTGCAATATGCTCTGCCCTAGTTTTTTTGCTGTTGATATATTTAAAGAATTTCTTTGGGTTTTTTTTTACTATCCTCCACTATTTGTCTCTCAAAGTTGATTTTAGCCATCTTGATTTCGTGTTTACTTTTCTTATTTGCCTCCTTGTATTGCTGGAAAGCCGATACTGTGCCCTCTGATTTATATTTCTTGAAGGCCATTTTTTTCTAATAAGTTTTTTAACGTTACGGTTTAGCCAGCCAGGTTTGGCTTTGTCTCTTCTAAATTTATTTCCCATAGGAATGCACTGCAAGATGCCTTTGTTTAATATGTTCCTAAAGCATTCCCATTTCTCCTCTGTGGTCAGTGATCCCAGGGTTTGGTCCCAGTTTACCCTTTCCATCAATGAGTACAATTTGGGAAAGTTTGCCCTTCTGAAGTTTAGGGTTCTTATGTTCCCCACTTGCCTTGTTATATTGTTTTTTACACTAAATGTGATCATCCTGTGATCGCTAGAGCCCAGGTTGTCCTGGACTCCTACCTCCGAGATTAGGTCTGGGTCATTAGTGATCAATATATCCAGGACTGCATTTCCTCTAGTAGGAGAATCCACCAAATGTGACATGTAATTATCCTGTAAGGTTTCCGTGAATAGACGGGTCTTCTGTGAGTGTGTAGTCCCCTCATCCCAGTCAATGTCGGGATAATTGAAGTCCCCCAATATGATGACTGATCCTAGTTTTGCCACTTTACCCAACAGTGCTAAAAATTCCAGCTCTACCTCCTCCCCTTGTTTAGGTGGCCTATAGCAAACCCCCACAATTACTTTTCCCTTTTCTCCTTCCCTATGGAGTTCTACCCACACAGATTCTAATCCATGCTCATCCCATCCGTAGTGTCACTCCTCTCTATCACCTTTATATTGTTCTTGACGTAGAGACATACCCCTCCCCCTCTTTCCTTCCGGTACACCGAATACCCTTGGATATTTGCCAGCCAGTCATGTGAGGGGTCGAACCAAGTCTCCGTTATTCCCACAAGGTCTATGTCCTCCTCATGTACTAATATTTCCAACTCATCCATTTTATTAGCTAGGCTCCTGGCATTAGCATATACCCCTCTTAGTTTTGTGGAAGTTAATGGCGGTTATGTTTATTCCTGTTTGGTCTGAGGTTTTCCCGCACAGACCTGCCAATTGACGTTGTGGACCTACTGTCGCTTCTGACCCTACAACTGCCTTCAGTCCTTTGCTCCCTCCTGACTAATTCTACTTCTGATCCCTCCCCCCCGTCTCCTAGTTTAAAAGCCCCTCCAACTTGGTGGCCCTCTTTCTCCCCAAAAGAGCTGTACCGTCCCCATTAAGGTGCAGCCCATCCTTACTAAAGAGCCGGTAGCCGACTGAGAAGTCAGCCCAGTTCTCCAGGAACCCAAACCCCTCCTTCCTACACCAGTTCCTCAGCCACTTGTTAAGTTCCCTAATCTCCTTCTGCCTCTCCTGTGTGGCTCGAGGTACCGGCAGTATTTCAGAGAAAATCACCTTGGAGGTCCTATTCCTCAATCTATCCCCTAAGTCCCTGAAATCGTTCTTTAGGATCCTCCACCTTCCTTTTACTTTGTCATTAGTGCCCACATGCACCATGACCGCTGGGTCATCCCCAGCCCCGCACAATAATCTGTCTGCCAGATCTGCGCCCTGTAAACGTTGGATAGGGGTCCTCTCATGTACAGACAAGGCTCGGACAGACTGAGGACTCTATATATAGTATACACATATAGGGTACAAGGTGTATATATATCACCCCTCCATACGTTGGATAGGGGTCCTCTCATGTACAGGCAAGGCTCGGACAGACTGAGGACTCTATATATAGTATACACATATAGGGTACAAGGTGTATATATCCTCCCTCCATACGTTGGATAGGGGTCCTCTCATGTACAGACAAGACTTGGACAGACTGAGGACTCTATATATAGTATACACATATAGGGTACAAGGTATATATATATCCCCCCTCCATACGTTGGATAGGGGTCCTCTCATGTACAGACAAGACTCGGACAGACTGAGGACTCTATATATAGTATACACATATAGGGTACAAGGTGTATATATATCACCCCTCCATACGTTGGATAGGGGTCCTCTCATGTACAGACAAGGATCGGACAGACTGAGGACTCTATATATAGTATACACATATGGGGTACAAGGTGTATAAATATCACCCCTCTCATGTACAGACAAGGATCGAACAGACTGGTGTCTCCACACGTTTATTATTGTACAGATCGTCAGATTTACATACATTGACATTCCATTATTTTCTGACCTTATAATGGATAGTTGGCGTTCTGTGCTCAGGCTCCACCCACTTCCAGATTGTTCCATGAGCCATGCTCATCCATACATGTGTTCTGCATGGTATTCCATAGTGTGACGGGGACGTTCCTTTACAGAATGTACATTTATGGGTAAAATATAGAATGATGGAACTTATATACAGTCCAGGGTAGTAAAATAAAAAGGAGAATTATTAAAGAAGTCCCAGGCTCCGTCACCATTTATACAACACGACCCTCTCATTACAAGAACATGTCTCATTGGATGGGAGCAGTCACATGATATTCAGAGCAGGGACCGGCGTTGATGACAAGCTGTATGTATGTGGACATCGTCGGTGGACTGTTGGCCTATCCTTGGCATGCTAAGGCGGTTCCTCTGAGGAAGTTCCTTGGTGTAGACTTCCTGATGGAACGGAGATTGGGCTCCGTGTATGGACAGTGTATTCTGATTTTCTTGTAGGAAGTTATTTCCTCTAAGTTCGGTCTCGGTAGAAGACGTACAGCTTAGGGGTCTGTGTGTTCTGCTGCTGGCTGCCTTTATGGTAAATTTGGGAAAGTTGGATGAGTTTTCCATTTTAGAGTCTATAACATCATAAGAATCTCCAATGCAATAGGTTTGCATGCGCCTAACTGGGTTTTGGGACTGCTGGCGATCTTTGGCTAGAGCCATTGCTGTATCAAAGGACACACTGGTGGCGTTCCTCCAGCTGGATCTTCTTTTTGGGGCGCAGTCACTTCCCGATTCTGCAGGCTCTGAGCCAACAGCTTTGTCTGGTTTTTGGGTTTTCGGTGTATCTCTGGTAGTGGATAATAAGGAACCAGCATGTAATTTACTCTTAAGAGCTGGGGGCAGCTTGGCATACTGGGGTTTTGGTGGCACCACTGGCACAGATTTGACTTGCTGCACCTTATTTGGGGTGAAAGTCAGTGTCATGGTGACACTTCCATCTGGGTTCATGCTGGAAGATCCTGAGCTTTTTGATCTGACTGGAGACTTGGTGGAGTTTGATGGTTGCTGCTCTTTGTAAGAAGAGGTTTGACTGTTCAGTAGTTGGGATTCACTTGACTCAAGGTGGGGAGTACTTAATTCTGGATTATCAACATGGACGGGTATAGATACTTTATCAGATAAACCATCTTTCTGTATCATCTCATGGGGTGAGCCAAGGTCACATTGTGAGCTTTCACTGTCCTGCAATTGGCTCCCAATAATGGATCTGTCTGCTTCCCGAGGACCACCTTCATTTTCCTGATATTGATCTTCAGCTGTCTCAGGAGACATCGGCAAAGAGAGAATTTCTGGTGAACAAATATTTTCTATCATGTTTATTGTATTATCAGCTGTTGGAAGAGGATTATCATGTACGGGGTTGTCTGATAGACAGCACAGAGGTTCTTCCCTATTCTCAGTAGTCTTCGGGGCCATATTATCCTCTGCAATATTCAAATCTTCAGCACATTCCAAGCCAAGCCGGACTGTCTCAGAGTGGGATTCCATGTTTTCCTCTAGTAAAATGTTATCTTTGTCATGATGCTTAGAAGAGACTAAGTTCTTTAATGTAAACTCCGGTACAAGAGGGACATCTCCGTCATGATATGGAGGATCCGGTACCAGAGGGACATCTCCGTCATAATTTGGAGGATCCTGTACCAGAAGGACATCTCCGTCATGATATGGAGGATCCTGTACCAGAGGGACATCTCCGTCATGATATGGAGTATCCTGTACCAGAGGGACATCTCCGTCATGATATGGAGGATCCTGTACCAGAGGGACATCTCCGTCATGATATGGAGGATCCTGTACCAGAGGGACATCTCCGTCATGATATGGAGGATCCTGTACCAGAGGGACATCTCCGTCATGATATGGAGGATCCTGTACCAGAGGGACATCTATGACATGATATTGAGGATCCCGTACATCTGCCAGATCCAGGTTCATTACGGTTGGTCGATTAATCTGTAGCACTTCCTGGCTGTAGGGATCAGGCTCCTGCTGTTCTGGGCAATCCAAGTCTTTATTATTAAACTCAACCACCAATGGAATGTCCGTGTCGTAATATTTAGGGATAGATAAATCTGGAGAACATAAATCTAATAACATTGCTTCTAACTCCAGCATATCATCCTTTCTGCCAATGGCCCCATCTTGTAGATTGAGAGGGACAGAGATTTTCTCCTGGCTCTTCTCCTCCACACTATCTTTGTCCTCCAGATTAATGCCAGGAGTTACATCTCCAGAACTGGAGCTCTCCGCTGTCTCCTTGCCTGGATGGTCACAACCTATGTAATCTCTCTCTGTACAGTAGCCAGATTCTTCAACAGAACAGATGGCCTCTGATGTTGCTCCATCTGATAGATTACATTGTGGACGACACTGATTTTCCTGATCTCTCTGGATATTGTTTGATCCATCGACCCTGTCTGGCTGACTAATAGGCTTTTGAGATTCACACAGAGCTTCTTCCTTTCCATCCTTGGTTGTGTCGGGAAATCCATCAGACGTCTTCTCCTCCATTATTTTCTTCTCTTTGGGCCTTTTGGTTTGATCCTTCTCTCCATGCTCAGGGTTCTCTTCCTCCAGCTCATGAAGATCATTCGATTTCTTGGATAAGGGGCTCAGGTCATCGTAAGCACTTAGATAAACATCTTCTAAGCTGTCATGCCAGGTACTTAATGGGTCCACACGGTCCAAGCAGCCTGCCGGAGTGAAGTACATCTGATCCGACTCATCTTCTGTACAGGGATCATCCTGGGGTGGCTCCACAGAAAACTCCTCCATCTGAACGACAAGAAAGGATATATATTAGATTTAGCCCATCCTCCCGGGAAAAGATGGCGTGTTCACATATATATATAGTGATCTATCTGAATCCCATTATCTCTTCTCTATGACATACTGCTTCTACTATGGAAGATTTCTGCCCCTGTACCCATAAGTTAGACGTTTACAGAGTGGTTTATTTATCCACTACACATGTAGAGGTATTCTCTAAGCATCTATCTCGTATCTTATGGTACTTATTCGGGCACCCTCTATGAATGTATAGGACTTTTTTTATAAGAGAAAGAACGGGCGAAGTGATCCCGCGGAATGATAAAAAAAAGGGCATATCAAATATAACTATATGTATATGTCTATATATATATATATATATATATATATATATATATATATATATATAATAAAATAGTTACTCAAAATCATGTTATATCTATATTTTGGATGATAAAAATATTTCAATATTTAAAAATTAAAGAATATATTAAATATATATTGAAATGTATAAAAGGCCTATGTGTAAAAATGGCATAAAGACATATATTTATAAGATGGTACTAATTTCAAGTTCCTCGTTTAGGCCATGCGGTTTTAATGTGTTCAAAGAAAAAATCCAAAAAGTTTCGCGCTCTAGAAAAACGTTGGGCCTCTGGCAATTTATTGGATATGGCCTCAATAATCCAAACTCGTAATCCCTCAGTAGATTTATTATGAAATTCTAGAAAATGTCTAGGAACACTGTGCTTATCGGAAAGGATTGTACCATCTCTTCCTCCCTCTGGGCAGTAGCGCTATGTACACCTCACCGTTTGACTTCGCATCGAGCTGATTACATCCCTAATTCTTGTGAGTTGCCATGTTTTTATGTGCCTAGATTTTAATAAAAATACTGCACTTAGAGGCGCTTCGCCCGTTCTTTCTTTTCTATTGTCCACAGACTGACTTCCTGTGCGGTGTTCCGTGAGAATTACCTACCCGTGAGAAAAACCTACCCTCGTCACTTCCGGTTGCACGGCAGTGTGTGTAACGCGGCGGTTACATTAAAACAGCTGTGCTGCAATACGAGTCATCTCCACTCCTGTCCCGCTCACTTCCCTCATCTTGGCTAGTAAATCTAAAAGCGGCGACGGATGTATGAAAAGACAAATCACGGAGCCCAGAGCCGCTTTTATATTTACTTGCCAAGATCAGGGAAGTGTCAGGGACAGGAGCGGAGATGACTCATATTACAGCTGTTTTAATGTTACCGCCGCGTGGGTAGGTTTTATTCACGGACACCGTGATCATTTCATCCTAGTGCGCATGCGCACTAGTCTGATCCTCAGCTGTTCCATTACGTATCCGGGGCTGTGAGCATGCGCACTACTGCGCTGCTCAGCTGTTTCTGGCAGGAAGTGACGAGGGTAGGTTTTTCTCACGGGGTAGGTAATTCTCACGTTACACCGGCCCTTTGTGCAGATTCACTTCACCCCCCATCTCCATGGTTAATCAACCTTATGGACTTACTTAGTTCCTGCTATTGCTTTATAGGTAACTTCATTGTTTTCTAGCATCTTATTGTATTATTGAGCACCTGATACATCCTCACACTGACCGCATTACACTGGACCAGAGCGCCAGCTAATCTCCCTTTTTTGTTAGGACTTTTTTTATAGGGTAACTTATTGTTAATGGCCGCAATCCAATGCTGTACGATCGAAGGTGACTCCCTGAGTCGAACCTCGCAGTTAACATTCCGGCCATGAAGAGTGTTTCTTGTAGAAGAATATGAAGTTGTTTATCCTCCTCCGAGGTGGGGAGAAGGCCCAGTAAGCATTACTTAGGGCAGAGGGTTAGTGAAAGCCTATTTGGTCTTGTAGGAATTTGACGCCTTGTGTCAGTACCCTTCGATAACAGGGCAAGACCACATTAAATGGTAAAAGGTGCCACTGGTCTCACCACATCTGGGGCATGCTGGATTGTAATTTGGCCAATTTTTAGATAAATGGATAGGCGTTAGGTAGGACCTATTTAAAATGTACAGGTGAGTGAGACAGTCAGAATGCCTGGGAGACACTCATTTACAGGTCTCCAAAACCTCATCCCAGTCTTCATCCTCCAGCTCCCCAGCATCCGCCACCCACCATGATTTTAATTGGTGAGCCAAGTTAGTAGCAGCCAGCAATAGGAGATAGCTAAAAAATGTGGAATTCAGCTTTTTAGGATCTGAACCCATAATCACCTCCACCAGGTACAGGGAATGGAGGTTGGTAATGGAACTGAGTATGGATAGTGTGATGGAGTTGGAGATAATGAAAAAAATTGTGGTTGTGTAATCCAAACCCAATCTTGAGTTCCTGAAATGATTTAACCCGCCATTGGAAAGAACATGTGAGAGATAGATGACCCCCCTGACAACTCAGATCCCATGATTAGGCACTGATAATAATTCACGTTTAGGAAATATATTATTCTTATTAAACTACCCATTCCTATATATTGATTGAACTTACAGTATATCTCCACAGGCACCACCATCTTAGCCCAGCACTCTATTACATGTTGGTAAGGACACAGTCAGGTTAGGTGTATGGCAGGGGCATCTCTTTACATATGCCGGTCCAGCGGGGAAAGGCGGTAGAAATGGGGGTGGGCTCTCTACAGGAAATGTCATGTCACAAGTCCAGGTCTTTGTGATCCATACATATAGATACAATTGATAGACACATAGGCATTGATTTACTAATACTGGAGAACCTGGTGCCCCGCTCCATAGAAACCAA
Source organism: Pelophylax lessonae (assembly GCF_965119305.1). Classification (NCBI taxonomy): domain Eukaryota; kingdom Metazoa; phylum Chordata; class Amphibia; order Anura; family Ranidae; genus Pelophylax; species Pelophylax lessonae. Next base: position 377,744 of record NC_138780.1, on the reverse strand, counting down.
TCAGCTTCTAGGTTTTTTGTCAAAGTTTCATTGAAGAAGCTGAAGTTAGAAGCTGATTGGCTGCCATGCAGAGTTGCAGGTTTTGCACTCTCCAGTTTCAGGAAATCTCTCCCATAGTGTAGAGAGACTTTGGTAACATGGAAATTTCAAAGGTGATACTTATTTATTCTGTATAGAACAGTCCCTGGCTGGCTCTGAGATGCAGGGAGATCTGCCAGGAGGGAAATATTCCTAGACGTGGCCTAGAACAGGGCTCAGGGTCCTTATCCCTCCCCTTACCTTACCCCCAAACCTAACCTTATCCCTCCCCTTACCTTACCCCCAAACCTAACCTTATCCCTCCCCTTATCCCTCAAACCTAACCTTAACCCCCGAAACCTAACCTTATCCCTCCCCTTACCTTACCCCCAAACCTAACCTTATCCCTCCCCTTATCCCTCAAACCTAACCTTAACCCCCGAAACCTAACCTTATCCCTCCCCTTACCTTACCCCCGAAACCTAACCTTATCCCTCCCCTTATCCCTGAAACCTAACCTTAACCCCCGAAACCTAACCTTATCCCTCCCCTTATCCCTCAAACCTAACCTTAACCCCCGAAACCTAACCTTATCCCTCCCCTTACCTTACCCCCAAACCTAACCTCATCCCTCCCCTTATCCCTCAAACCTAACCTTAACCCCCAAACCTAACCTTATCCCTCCCCTTACCTTACCCCCAAACCTAACCTTATCCCTCCCCTTATCCCTCAAACCTAACCTTAACCCCTGAAACCTAACCTTATCCCTCCCCTAACCTTAACCCCCGAAACCTAACCTTATCCCTCCCCTTATCCCTCAAACCTAACCTTATCCCTCCCCTTATCCCTCAAACCTAACCTTATCCCTCCCCTTATCCCTCAAACCTAACCTTATCCCTCCCCTTATCCCTCAAACCTAACCTTATCCCTCCCCTTACCTTACCCCCAAACCTAACCTTATCCCTCCCCTTATCCCTCAAACCTAACCTTAACCCCCGAAACCTAACCTTATCCCTCCCCTTATCCCTCAAACCTAACCTTAACCCCCGAAACCTAACCTTATCCCTCCCCTAACCTTAACCCCCGAAACCTAACCTTATCCCTCCCCTTATCCCTCAAACCTAACCTTATCCCTCCCCTTATCCCTCAAACCTAACCTTAACCCCCGAAACCTAACCTTATCCCTCCCCTTATCCCTCAAACCTAACCTTAACCCCCGAAACCTAACCTTATCCCTCCCCTAACCTTAACCCCCGAAACCTAACCTTATCCCTCCCCTTATCCCTCAAACCTAACCTTAACCCCCGAAACCTAACCTTATCCCTCCCCTAACCTTAACCCCCGAAACCTAACCTTATCCCTCCCCTTATCCCTCAAACCTAACCTTATCCCTCCCCTTATCCCTCAAACCTAACCTTATCCCTCCCCTTATCCCTCAAACCTAACCTTATCCCTCCCCTTATCCCTCAAACCTAACCTTAACCCCCGAAACCTAACCTTATCCCTCCCCTTATCCCTCAAACCTAACCTTATCCCTCCCCTTATCCCTCAAACCTAACCTTAACCCCCGAAACCTAACCTTATCCCTCCCCTTATCCCTCAAACCTAACCTTAACCCCCGAAACCTAACCTTATCCCTCCCCTTATCCCTCAAACCTAACCTTATCCCTCCCCTTATCCCTCAAACCTAACCTTAACCCCCGAAACCTAACCTTATCCCTCCCCTTATCCCTCAAACCTAACCTTAACCCCCGAAACCTAACCTTATCCCTCCCCTAACCTTAACCCCCGAAACCTAACCTTATCCCTCCCCTAACCTTAACCCCCGAAACCTAACCTTATCCCTCCCCTTATCCCTCAAACCTAACCTTATCCCTCCCCTTATCCCTCAAACCTAACCTTAACCCCCGAAACCTAACCTTATCCCTCCCCTTATCCCTCAAACCTAACCTTAACCCCCGAAACCTAACCTTATCCCTCCCCTTATCCCTCAAACCTAACCTTAACCCCCGAAACCTAACCTTATCCCTCCCCTAACCTTAACCCCCAAACCTAACCTTATTCCTCCCCTTATCCCTCAAACCTAACCTTAACCCCCAAACCTAACCTTATCCCTCCCCTTATCCCTCAAACCTAACCTTAACCCCCAAAACCTAACCTTATCCCTCCCCTTATCCCTCAAACCTAACCTTAACCCCCGAAACCTAACCTTATCCCTCCCCTTATCCCTCAAACCTAACCTTAACCCCCGAAACCTAACCTTATCCCTCCCCTTATCCCTCAAACCTAACCTTAACCCCCGAAACCTAACCTTATCCTTCCCCTTATCCCTCAAACCTAACCTTAACCCCGAAACCTAACCTTATCCTTCCCCTTATCCCTCAAACCTAACCTTAACCCCCAAACCTAACCTTATCCCTCCCCTTATCCCTCAAACCTAACCTTAACCCCCGAAACCTAACCTTATCCCTCCCCTTATCCCTCAAACCTAACCGTAACCCCCGAAACCTAACCTTATCCCTCCCCTAACCTTAACCCCCGAAACCTAACCTTATCCCTCCCCTTATCCCTCAAACCTAACCTTATCCCTCCCCTTATCCCTCAAACCTAACCTTAACCCCCGAAACCTAACCTTATCCCTCCCCTAACCTTAACCCCCGAAACCTAACCTTATCCCTCCCCTTACCTTACCCCCAAACCTAACCTTATCCCTCCCCTTATCCCTCAAACCTAACCTTAACCCCCGAAACCTAACCTTATCCCTCCCCTTACCTTACCCCCAAACCTAACCTTATCCCTCCCCTTATCCCTCAAACCTAACCTTAACCCCCGAAACCTAACCTTATCCCTCCCCTAACCTTAACCCCCGAAACCTAACCTTATCCCTCCCCTAACCTTAACCCCCGAAACCTAACCTTATCCCTCCCCTTATCCCTCAAACCTAACCTTAACCCCCGAAACCTAACCTTATCCCTCCCCTTATCCCTCAAACCTAACCTTAACCCCCGAAACCTAACCTTATCCCTCCCCTAACCTTAACCCCCGAAACCTAACCTTATCCCTCCCCTTATCCCTCAAACCTAACCTTATCCCTCCCCTTATCCCTCAAACCTAACCTTAACCCCCGAAACCTAACCTTATCCCTCCCCTTATCCCCAAAACCTAACCTTATCCTTCCCCTTATCCCTTAAACCTAACCTTATCCCTCCCCTCGTGGTCTGAACAGCAGAGCTAGCACTTCTTCTGGGTATGGCCAATACTTGCCTGAACGTCGTGTCGCAGGTCATATTGGAGCATTTCGCTGTCCGCAGAGTATTCCGCTAATCGCTCTGTGGGGTTCTCCTCCGTAGCTTTACTCACAGATCTTGTCTCATCAACATTTGTGTCTTGGCTGTCCAGGAAGGAGAAGGAGTCTTGGACCTCCAGTGAGATTCGATGTGTCTCTGTTTTCTGCTCGCTCTCTTCATTAATTGTGGATTCTGCACAGGAAACAGTGAAAGTTCCATCATCATTATTCTTTCTTCAACTTCTTCCCTAACCCCAAAACCTAACCCTTATCCTACCCCTAACCTTACACCTCACCCTAACCCTTATCCTACCCCTAACCCTACACCTCACCCTAACCCTTATCCTACCCCTAACCTTACCCCCAACCCTAACCTTATCCTACCCCTAACCTTACCCCCAACCCTAACCTTATCCCTCCCCTTACCTTAACCCTAACCTAACCTTATCCTACCCCTAACCTTACCCCCAAACCTAACCCTTATCCTACCCCTAACCCTACACCTCACCCTAACCCTTATCCTACCCCTAACCCTACACCTCACCCTAACCCTTATCCTACCCCTAACCTTACCCCCAACCCTAACCTTATCCCTCCCCTTACCTTAACCCTAACCTAACCTTATCCTACCCCTAACCTTACCCCCAAACCTAACCCTTATCCTACCCCTAACCCTACACCTAACCCTAACCCTTATCCTACCCCTAACCTTACCCCCAAACCTAACCCTTATCCTACCCGTAACCCTACACCTACCTTATCCTACACCTAACCCCCAAACCTAACCTTATCCTATCCCTAACCTTACCCCCAAACCTAACCTTATCCCTCCCCTTACCTTATCCCCAACCCTAACCTTATCCTATCCCTAACCTTACCCCTAACCCTTATCCTACCCTTAACCTTACCCCCAACCCTAACCTTACCCCCAACCCTAACCTTATCCTACCCCTAACCTTACCCCCAACCCTAACCTTATCCCTCCCCTTACCTTAACCCCCAAACTTAACCTTATCCCTCCTATTACCTTACCTTAACCCTCAAACCAAACCCTATTTCTCCCTTACCTTAACCCCCAAATCTAACCTTATTCCTCCCCTTTCCTTACCTTACCTAACCCCCAAACCTAACCTTATCCCTCCCCTTACCCTAACCTCCAAACCTAACCTTATCCCTCCCTTACTTTACCCCTCAAACCTAACCTTATCACCTCCTTACCTTAACCCTCAAACCTAACCTTATCCTTTCCCTTTACCTTACCTTAAACCCCAAACCCAATCTTATCCCTCGCCTTACCTTAACCTCCTAAACCTAACCTTATCCCTCCCCTTACTTTACCCCCCTAACCTAACCTTATCCCTCCCCTTACCTTAACCCCCAAACCTAACCTTATCCCTCCCCTTACCTTAACCCTCAAACCTAACCTTAACCCTCCTCTTACCTGAACCCTCAAACCTTACCTTATCCCTCCTCTTACCTTACCTTAACCCCCAAGCCTAACCTTATCCCTCTCCTTACCTTAACCCTCAAACCTTACCTTATGCCTCTCCTTACCTTAACCCTCAAACCTTACCTTATCCCTCTCCTTACCTTAACCCTCAAACCTTACCTTATGCCTCTCCTTACCTTACCCCTCAAACCTAACCTTATCCCTTACCTTCCCTTAATCCCTTAACCTAACCTTATACCTTCCCTTACCTTACATTAACCCCCAAACCTAACCTTATCCCTCCCGTTACACTACCCCTCAAACTTAGCCTTATCTCTCCCCTTACCTTAACCCCCAAACCTAACATTTTCCCTCCCTTTACCTTAACCCCCAAACCTAACATTTTCCCTCCCTTTACCTTAACCCTCAAACCTAACCTTATCCCTCCCCTTACCTTAACCCCCAAACCTAACCTTATCCCTCCCCTTACCTTAACCCTCAAACCTAACCTTAACCCTCCTCTTACCTGAACCCTCAAACCTTACCTTATCCCTCCTCTTACCTTACCTTAACCCCCAAGCCTAACCTTATCCCTCTCCTTACCTTAACCCTCAAACCTTACCTTATGCCTCTCCTTACCTTACCCCTCAAACCTAACCTTATCCCTTACCTTCCCTTAACCCCTTAACCTAACCTTATACCTTCCCTTACCTTACATTAACCCCCAAACCTAACCTTATCCCTCCCGTTACACTACCCCTCAAACTTAGCCTTATCTCTCCCCTTACCTTAACCCCCAAACCTAACATTTTCCCTCCCTTTACCTTAACCCCCAAACCTAACATTTTCCCTCCCTTTACCTTAACCCTCAAACCTAACCTTATCCCTCCCCTTACCTTAACCCCCAAACCTAACCTTATCCCTCCCCTTACCTTAACCCTCAAACCTAACCTTAACCCTCCTCTTACCTGAACCCTCAAACCTTACCTTATCCCTCCTCTTACCTTACCTTAACCCCCAAGCCTAACCTTATCCCTCTCCTTACCTTAACCCTCAAACCTTACCTTATGCCTCTCCTTACCTTACCCCTCAAACCTAACCTTATCCCTTACCTTCCCTTAACCCCTTAACCTAACCTTATCCCTCCCCTTACCTTACCTTAACCTCCAAACCTAACTTTATCCCTCCCCTTACCCTACCCCTCAAACTTAGCCCTATCTCTCCCCTTACCTTAACCCCCAAACCTAACCTTTTCCCTCCCTTTACCTTAAACCCCCAAACCTAACCTTTTCCCTCCCTTTACCTTAACCCTGAAACCTAACCTTTTCCCTCCCTTTACCTTAAACTCTCAAACCTAACCTTTTCCCTCCTCTTACCTTTACCCCCAAACCTAACCTTATCCCTCCCCTTACCTTACCTTAACTCCCAAACCCAACCTTATCTCTCCCCTTACCCTACCCCTTAAACTTAGCCTTATCTCTCTCCTTACCTTAACCCCCAAACCTAACCTTATCCCTCCCCTTACCTGAACCCTCAAACCCAACTTTATACCTCAAACCTAATCTTATCTTTCCCCTTGCCCTAACCCTAAAACCCCAACCTTATCCCTCCCTTTACCTTAACCCCCAAACCTAACCCAATCCCCCCTCTTATTTTATTCCTCAAACCTAAATGTATCCGTCTCTTTACCTTACTCCTCAAACCTAACCTTATCCCTCCCCCTATACCCTAAAACTAACCCTCAAACCCAAATTTATCCCTGCCGTTACCTTAATCCCCAACTCTAACCTTATCCCCCCTTTACCCTAATCCTTTACCCTAACCTTATCCGTCCGTTTACCTTATCTTTTAGACCTAACCTGTTCCCTTCCCTTACCCCTCAAACCTAACCACTAACCCTCCTCTTACATTTACCCCCAAACCTAACCTTATCCCTCCTCTTACCTTTACCCCCAAACCTAACCTTATCCCTCAAACCTAACCTTATCCCTCCCCTTACCTGAACCCTCAAACCTAACCTTATCCCTCAAACCTAACCTTATCCCTCCCCTTACCTGAACCCTCAAACCTAACCTTATGCCTCCCTTACCTGAACCCTCAAACCTAACCTTATCCCTCAAATCTAACCTTATCCCTCCTCTTACCTTTACCCCCAAACCTAACCTTATCCCTCAAATCTAACCTTATCCCTCCCCTTACCTGAACCCTCAAACCTAACCTTATCCCTCAAACCTAACCGTATGCCTCCCTTACCTTAACCCTTTACCCTAACCTTATCCACCTGTTTACCTTATCCCTTAGACCTAACCTGTTCCCTTCCCCTACCTTACCCCTCAAACCCAACCACTAAACCTGCAAGGGAGTTACTGAGGAGACATCTTTAAAAACATAGCTGAGCCTGTATTAATAGGGTATTGGAGAAGTGACGGTCACCTATTGGCTCGCTGTTCTCCTTGTCAATGTGAGACACCATAGTGAGTCTGACTTTGTCAGTGTCACTGCTGCCCATGAAGAGGTTTCCTTCTTGGGAGAAGAGCCTCTCGGAGCTCCTGTGCAGGGCGGTGTAGCTGAGACTTGGGCACTCCATCCCTCTGGTCAGCCGAGAAAGGTTGGATGTTATGTGGAAGGGCAGTGTTACGGAGAAGGGTCCGGAAATGTGCACTCCCACACATTTCTCAGCTCGGTTCCGATTGGTCTTGGGTGATCGGCCCTGTGGAGTTGTCACCATGGAAGCTCTTCCTGGTTTTGGTGTTGTTGGTTCTGATTTTGCCTGGCCTTCTTCCTCAAAGTCTCCGTCAGTGGTTTCCCCTGGCTGAGCCTGCTCACCTCCATCTGAAAATTCATAACCAGCATCGTCCTTTTTGGACGCGGCCTCAAGGCTTTCTCGTCTAAAAGGAACTTGATGTTTGCCCAACCTTCTTGTTAGGCCTCGCTGCTCCAAATCATTAGCTGTGAGGAGAAGAAGAAGAAGCATTCAATGAAAGAATAAGTAAATGTAGCACTGCCCCCTTGAGGACTGCTGGATTCTGCACCTTCAGTTCCCCCTGGGTTATCAGTCCAGGGGTATGTAGTTGTTATTGGTGTTTTATTTGAATTTGGGATGGGAGAAGGGAATAATGGGATATTCCAAATTAACTATTCACAATGCGGAGGACTCCTACTTCTGACGATGCAGCCAGGCGGCTGTTTCACCCTGCCATTAGGTGAATTTGGATTACGTCTCTATTCAGATGACTTGATGAACTAGATTATCTTCGGGACACTCTCCTAGCATCCCCTTTCACTTGACACACTGACACCTTTCCTCTGACTATCCTACACCGGGGTGGCCCCGCTCAGGTCAGGCCCCTAGACACGATCCCCTGTACTCAGGATACTGTTTTTCTAGGGTCTTCAGTGTTCTCCACTGTTGGTGTCAATGGAAGGAATTATTCTCTACTGTTGGAGTCAATGGAGTCATTGGTGTCAATAGAGACCAACAGTGGAGAATAATTCCTTCTGTTGATACCAACGATGGGCCACTATTCCTCCCACTGACACCAATGATGGGGCACTATTCCTCCCACTGACACCAATGATGGGGCACTATTCCTCCCACTGACACCAATGATGGGGCACTATTCCTCCCACTGACACCAATGATGGGGCACTAGTCCTTCAACTCCAACTGACACCAAAACAGTGCATTGTTTACTCCCACTGGATGCCAGGACATTCTGTACTCCCATTGGTCACAGTCTGACCCCCCTAAAGCCTGAAGGAGAGTAAACTGCCCTTTGCTTAGTACGTTTGGAGACCGCTGATCTAGTGTAATGTAACGAGAAATGAAATTGAAGCGCCACACCACTGCTAAGAGGTATTTGACAAATAAATCAATTTCATTTCTTGTTACATTACAGTACAAGCCGAGGAGACAGCGGAGGTCCTCTGGGGTAGAATCTGCCGGCCCCGGAACCAATACCGTTACCAGTGAGATAACCCTACAGGTCCAGCACAGTCTTTCCACTTTCCTCATCTGCCTTTTATCTTGGATCTTTCCTACTGTCCTGACATAAAAGTCAGAGGGTCGGCATTACAGCCAGACGACCAGCGTTTTACAGGACGAGGTCCACAATGGCAGCCTTCATATTTGTCTTGGGAAACAATGACCTTCAGCCCTCCTAGTTCTGTTATTGGCATACAGAACAGTTAGGCCATGTGATGTGGAGAAGAGCGGGAGTGATTCAGGAGTTTAGCATGAGATATACTACTAATGTATTCATTTACAGCTGAGATATTATATCAGTCACACAGGGAGTGCGTTGTTTAAGGCAGGTTGACCACCTAGACTTGTATTGGGAGAAGTAAGGCACAACTATTGCTGCAAAGGAGGAACCATAGGCCGAGAATGTAATGAGCATACTCTGATTATTTCATCAAGCTTATCTAAAAGAAAAGAAAAGACGGTCCATTCCCTGTGGGATCTCCTCTGTGCACACATCTCTCTTCACAGGTCATGGCCATTTAGAGGGGACGCCATGTTGGAGTAGGAAATGGACACTAGGGGGAGGGGGGGGTGGGAAACGAGCAGAGGATTGTGGGGGCAATCTCCATGCTGGAGTTTCTGAAGGATTTTTGAAAACTTATCCCACCAGACCCCTACTATAGCTGCTACATTTCTTCCTTTACTCACCATCTGCCGTGTACGGGACGGAGCTGAGCGAATCCATGCTTTTTGCTGGCCGCAGGTTCATTTTATCCGACTTTTCATCTAGAAGAAACATTTTACATTTTATAGAGCAACCAATGACAGGATCTGAAAACCACCTGTTAGTGTAGGAGACCCTCTATTAATAATACCAGTTACCAGCTTGCAGCACTAATCTGTTTACTGATGAGCAGAAGTGTTACTGAGAGTCCACAAGAGGGCACTGCAGTATCCAAACATTGTAGAGGGTCTATGGGGGAAAGGGGATCTACAGTATCCAATGGTCGGTGCTGTAGGCATCAAACTTTGTAGCGGGTCCTCAGGGGCCCTGTGGTATCCAAGGTTGTAGTGGGTCCACAAGAGGGTGCTTCAGTATCCAAATCTCTAAAGAGGGTCCACAGGAGGACCCTGCAGTAGCCGAACTTTGTAAAGAGTCCACAGGAGGAGCTGTAGCATCCAAACTTTGAGGAGGGTCCTCTGGAGGGCTCTAAAGTATCCAAATTTTGCAGAGGGTCCTCAAGAGGGTGCTACAGTATTCAATCTTTGTAGAAGGTTAACAGTGATTGGTTAGTTTGTAGAGATGTTAGGATTGGTGTACCAGGAGTCTGTATGAGTGATTGCGTGGTCAGGCAAGGCTTCTGGGCTATTAGAATTGGTGGAGCAGGGGTCCTGGCTGGGGGGATATGTGTTTAGGTTGGTGTAGTGGGGAGTCCAGGCTGGTGGGATGGGATTGGTAGGACAGGTGTTTAGGGTCCTGAGAATGGTGTATAGGTTGGTGGCACAGGATCCTGGACTTGTAGAAGATATGTTTAGGTTGGTATGGTGGGACAGGTATTTAGAGTCCTGAGAATGGTGTATAGGTTGGTGGCACAGGAGCCTGGACCTTTGGAAGATATGTTTAGGTTGGTGTGGTGGGACAGGTGTCCAGGGTACTGAGAATGGTGTATAGGTTGGTGGCACAGGAGCCTGGACTTGTAGAAGATATATTTAGGTTGGTGTGGTGGGACAGGTGTCCAGGGTCCTGAGAATGGTGTATAGGTTGGTGGCACAGGAGCCTGGACTTGTAGAAGATATATTTAGGTTGGTGTGGTGGGGACTTTAGGCTGCTGGATGGTGGCACAGGGGCACAGGGTATTGGGAATGGTGTAGAAGGTGGGTTACACATTAAAAGTATTGCCACAGGGTCTGGGCTGGTGGGATAGACCTTAGGGTTGATTAAACAGGTGTTAAGAGCACTGGAAAAGGTAGGGGAGCTGGTGTAGATGTTAGGGAAGGTGCCAAAGGAGTCTGGGCTGGTAGGATAGGTGTTAGGAATAATAGAACATGTGTTCATTGTACTGGGAAAAGTATAGGATGTAATTGGGATAGTGCCACAAGGGTCACTCACAGGGGTCCAAGCTGGTGGGGTGGGCATTAGGTTTGATGACACAGGGGTCCAGGCTGGCGGTATAGGTGTTAGGTTTGGTGACACAGGGGTCCAGGCCCGTGGGATAGCTGTTAAGTTTGATGCCACAGGGGTTCAGACTGTTGGGGTAGGTGTTAGGTTTGGTGGTGTAGGGGTTCAGACTGTTGGGGTAGGTGTTCGGTTTGGTGGTGCAGGGGTTCAGACTGGTGGGGTAGGTGTTCGGTTTGGTGGTGCAGGGGTTCAGGCTGGTGGGGTAGGTGTTAGGTTTGGTGGCACAGGGGTTCAGACTGGTGGGGTAGGTGTTAGGTTTGGTGGTGTAGGGGTTCAGGCTGGTGGGGTAGGTGTTAGGTTTGGTGGTGTAGGGGTTCAGACTGGTGGGGTAGGTGTTAGGTTTGGTGGTGTAGGGGTTCAGACTGGTGGGGTAGGTGTTAGGTTTGGTGGTGTAGGGGTTCAGACTGGTGGGGTAGGTGTTAGGTTTGGTGGTGTAGGGGTTCAGACTGGTGGGATGAGTGTGAGTCTGTAGGACAGGAGTTTGGATGGAAGATATTCATGAGCAGTCAGTGCCAAATGTTTTCTGAGTGATGAAATCCACGTTGAGGTGAAACGGTTGCAGGACTGAGTTGTAGAAATGTTCCATTGCTCTTTGTAATAGGATTTCCTAGTGGGAGGGCTCTGTGCAATCTAAGAATGAGGAGTCCATACCGGGGGGGGGGGGGCTGTCTTCTGTGCAATCTAAGAATGAGGAGTCCATACCGGGGGGGGGGAGGGCTCTGTGCAATCCAAGAATGAGGAGTCCATACCGGGGGGGCTGTCTTCTGTGCAATCTAAGAATGAGGAGTCCATACCGGGGGGGGGGGGCTCTGTGCAATCTAAGAATGAGGAGTCCATACCGGGGGGGGGGGCTCTGTGCAATCTAAGAATGAGGAGTCCATACCGGGGGGGGGGGGGCTCTGTGCAATCTAAGAATGAGGAGTCCATACCGGGGTGGGGGGGGGGAGGGCTCTGTGCAATCTAAGAATGAGGAGTCCATACCGGGGTGGGGGGGGAGGGCTCTGTGCAATCTAAGAATGAGGAGTCCATACCGGGGGGGGCTCTGTGCAATCTAAGAATGAGGAGTCCATACCGGGGGGGGGGCTGTCTTCTGTGCAATCTAAGAATGAGGAGTCCATACCGGGGGGGCCATAGGCCTGTGCTTGTATATTAATACACTAAGAGTTATGGTATTTCATCATTGGACTGGAGGTCATCAATCAGATATTCCTCACATTTCCTACAAATCTTCATCATTACCTTATTTAGAAATTAAATATATGATATAAAAAGCAAAGAAGGAGGAGCCAAACCTTTTTCATCCTGCTTTGTTGACTTGCGCTTGGAGTCGTTATTTGATCGGCCGAGGTTGAAGATGGATTTCCATTTCTTGGCTTTTAATGAGCCTTTTCTCCTGCAAACAGTAGAAATATCATTATTGTTGTGGTAACATAGAAAGGTAATGGTCATAGTGAGTGGTTGGTGGTTCTATGGACACCTTTAGCATGGATTGGATAGGTCGCTTGCTGGACATTCTCTATGCAAAGTGATGATTTTCAGTGAAAACCGTGTAGATGTGAGAGGACCATGCATGCGGAAACCCTCTGTGATTCTTTATGATGGAGGCCTGGGGAAGATAATGGAAGCCCCGATGGTGGGAGCAGTGATGTTTGTTGATGGGAAGTTAATGAGGTTCTATGTATTATGACAGTAATTGGCAATGGGACGTGAGGCACCCCTGTACTTCCCGAGATACAGACATGTACCAGGAGTGCCCAGTGCTGGCTCTACTATTGGTATTGTCCAGGAGACGTACAGGCTGAGCTCACCTAAGTTCTCATTGTTAAGTGTTGTGTTGTAGTGTGCCAGTTCTCATTGTTAAGTGTTGTGTTGTAGCTGGTTGCTCAGACTTGTGGCTGCCGCCATCTTGTTTTTGTTACATGTTGATTATATGGTTTGATGCACAAGCATGGCATCTTGAACCTTCCTTTAGAAGCCAAGCATAGAAACAGAGCACCAGAGCCCTTCAGTCTGCACAACATTTCATCAACAGGATTATCATCCATATATGTGTATTGGAGCAAAACCTATCCCATAGAGTGGTTTACATATTATTTGGAAGGAATGCCTGGTGTGGCACCCTCCTAGATAGGTTAAAAGCATTGTTATGCTCCATCTGCTTATCAGGGGAGCCTAATCTGTTAGTTATGCCTGTTACATGTGTCCAGGTGTGAGTCACTTGGTCTGAGGGAGTGTCCCCGCTGTATCCAATAGGGGAGCCTGTTGGACAGTGGAGGAAACCTGGCCAGTGGCAAACGTGCTTTTGTGGCAGTCCCAGTGGGAGGGCACCACTGCAGTGCATCCTGGGATTGACCATAAAAGCCAAGTGCACATGTAACAGGACTCCTTGGGGGAAAGCAGAGTCCCAGGAGGAGGGTGACGGCTGTCTCTCCTCCTGTTGTCTGAGAAAGGTGGTCACAGGCATCCGGCCTGGTGAGCCAGGTGTGGAACTGAGCCTGAAGGATCCCAGAAAGCTGACAGTGGAGCTACTGGCAGAGTCATCTGGGAAAAACAGTGTCCGTGAGTACCAGGGGGCTTGCCAAGGGGTCTGCTAAGGAAGGGGGACCACTCCAGTGAAGTCAGAGGATAGAAGGTCAGCTCATACAGTTAGCAAGAATAAAGGGGGTACCAAGTATAACCCTGAAGAGTAAGAGTAAAGGGGGTGCCAAGTATAACCCTGAAGAGTAAGGGTAAAGGGGGTGCCAAGCGGGGCCCTGAAGAGTAAGGGTAAAGGGGGTGCCAAGTATAACCCTGAAGAGTAAGGGTAAAGGGGGTGTCAAGTATAACCCTGAAGAGTAAGAGTAAAGGGGGTGCCAAGTATAACCCTGAAGAGTAAGGGTAAAGGGGGTGCCAAGCGGGGCCCTGAAGAGTAAGGGTAAAGGGGGTGCCAAGTATAACCCTGAAGAGTAAGAGTAAAGGGGGTGCCAAGTATAACCCTGAAGAGTAAGGGTAAAGGGGGTGTCAAGTATAGCCCTGAAGAGTAAGGGTAAAGGGGGTGCCAAGTATAACCCTGAAGAGTATGGGTAAAGGGGGTGCCAAGTATAACCCTGAAGAGTAAGAGTAAAGGGGGTGTCAAGTATAACCCTGAAGAGTAAGGGTAAAGGGGGTGTCAAGTATAGCCCTGAAGAGTATGGGTAAAGGGGGTGCCAAGTATAACCCTGAAGAGTAAGAGTAAAGGGGGTGCCAAGTATAACCCTGAAGAGTAAGGGTAAAGAGGGGGCCAAGCGGGGCCCTGAAGAGTAATTTACTATACAGTTCACTTATCAAGTTCTTCACTACAGTGGCAAGGTGAAGCAGCGGTCTTGCCGCATTCAACATAGCTAGAAGTCCTCAAGTTGTGCATAGTTCATCCAGTTGGAGTATCCCACTCATCCCTTCTCCCATCCCAAGTTCTAAAATAAAAACAACAAAAACCAAATCACCCGGACTGTTTCCTGACTGAGCCAAACACTTAAAGCACTAAGAATCGATAAGTTGTTTCTATGGGTAACCCTAAGGAAATCCGCTTCAAGCAGCTCCGAAGGGAGTAGTGGACTCACATCTTCCATCCAATGAAAAAATACACAGACAAAAGTGCAAAGTAAGAAAAGCAAAACAAGAATAGATAGTGCCTGTTCATAGGCTAGGCCCCGAGGTCTAGTACCAAAAATTGCCAAAAGGCCTGGCCCAAAGAGGCCAGGTGCATAAAAAACGTTACTACTGTGACCTTGTGCCTTTCAACACATTCAAATCAGGAGACACTGGGCCCATCCAGTCTTCCTAAGGAAATTACTCCCGTGCCCCATATTCCGTGGATGCCCTTATTTCTGTTCCAGCCAGTACTAGCCTTCAGAGTCCCCATCACACCAACAGAGATACTTTACAGCCCTTCTTACCAAAAGGCCAGAAGGACAGCATAGCACCCCTACTGGACACTGGTAAGAACACATACTACACTGATCTTAGCCAAGAGGCTGGGAAGTGATAGGATTGTATGTTGTAGGAATGTAATGAGGAACGGTGAGCGGAAGGCAGCTGGTACAGCTTATGTTGTGGTATATAAGGGGCTAGATTATGCTTAACGAGACCGTGGTCAGAGATTTGGAATAGTGACTTACTTATGATCTGAGAACTCAATGATTGTGTGGTACGGTCGTATCTGGGGAGGACCATCACCGTGGTTCAACATGCTTGGTAGGTTGTATGATAAAGAGCGATAATAGTCCTCGGGAACACACGTTGACCAGTTCATCATAGCTGAGGGGCTGTTCAGGTTTCCTGGTAACAAACACAACATTTATCATTTCACATACAAGTGCAGAGCATGGGCCGAGGTGAAGGGAGGGAGACAACACATTGCAGCGGTGATCTCAGGGACTTTATCATCTACAGCAGTGCTCTCCAACCTGAATGCAGCCCTTTGCTTGCCTTTATGCAGCCCTTGGGGAACTATTCCTCCCATTAATTCAAGGCATTATTTCCTCCCACTGACACCAATGATAAGGCACCATTCTTTCCACTGACACCAACAGTGGGGAAAAATTCCTCTCATTGACAACAACAGTGGGGCATATTCTGTCCACTGACACCAATGATCGGCCATACTTCCTTCCACTGATATAAACATTGGAACACTATTTCTCCCACTAATACTCTAATACAAACAATTGGACACAATTCCTCCCTCTGACACCAATGATGGGGCACTATTCCTCCCACTAACACCAATGATGGGGCAGTATATCTCCCACTGAGACCAATGATGGGGCACTATTCCTCCCACTAACACCAATGATGGGGCAGTATATCTCCCACTGACACCAATGATGGGACACTATTCCTCCCACTGACACCAATGATGGGGCACTATTCCTCCCACTGACACCAATGATGGGACACTATTCCTCCCACTGATACCAATGATGGGGTACTATTCCTCCTACTGACACCAATGATGGGGCACTATTCCTCTCACTGACACCAATGATGGGACTCTGTTCCTCCCACTGACACCAATGATGGGACACTATTCCTTCCACTGACACCAATGATGGGGCACTATTCCTCCCACTGACACCAATGATGGGGCACTATTCTTCCCACTGACACCAATGATGGGGCACTATTCTTCCCACTGACACCAATGATGGGGCACTATTCCTGCCACTGACACCAATGATGGGATACTATTCCTCCCACGGACACCAATGATGGGGCACTATTCTTCCCACTGACACCAATGATGGGGCATTATTCTTCCCACTGACACCAATGATGAGGCACTATTCTTCCCACTGACACCAATGATGGGGCACTATTCCTCCCACTGACACCAATGATGGGGCACTATTCCTCCCACTGACACCAATGAAGGGGCATTATTCCTCCTCCTATTGACCACAGACGCTATGTAAATTGTTACTCCCACTCACTACCAAGCCCGAGGCATTTTCTGCTCCCACTAGGCATAGTCCTCCACTGGCTCTCCTAAAGTCTGAAGGACAATAAACTGGCCCATTGTTTTAAAAAAAAAATAGGAGAACCCTGATCTAGAGGTTTCTGAATGTCCCAATATTCTCACATCATTGGTGAAAAATCTGAAAAGTGAACAATGACATGACCATGTATATATTATATATACTCACCATCAGCTGAGCCATTTCCAAACAACTGCTCCACGTGGGTCAGAATAAATTCCACCACAATAGACTGTACTCGGACCTCCATGAATGCTGCCGTGCCATTAAACCCCGATGACTCGATGTCCTTGGACCTGCACAGTAATGCCAATCATTAGATGAATCATCCAATTCTATATGGAATAACATTCTTTCTGATAGTGCAACCTTTTTTTCGATGTATGGCTGTTGACCTTTCTTTCCATTTTACAGTATATTTTCCCAGAATATGGAAGCGATTCCTGAATGTAGAGCTGGTGCAGGAAGAACCACTATGGAATCATGGAGGGTGAGCTGCACATCGGCTTCTTACCTTAGAAGATTGGGTGCCCAGACGATGGCCAGGTTCCTGGCATGCATGTTAGTTTCAGCGCTGAATGAAGCCACATGAATCAGGTGTTTCATGAGATACTCCAGAGTCCTGTTAGATACAAATAATAATGAATTTAATAAGAGGAGGGTGAAGGAAGGGAATACATAGAGAAGAACTTAGTGCCCACAAGTCCCATCATGCTTTGTCACTGAAAAGTTACATTTTCGGTACTGATCCCTCCCTAGATGAGGGTTTATGGATATCTTGGAGCTGCAGATGATGGCTCTTAGTTTAGTAGAAGCTTTTCTTTAGCGGGTTCCTCTGAAAACAATGATAATCAGTGGTGTAACCCAACCAAAGCAGACCAAGCAGATGCCATCCCTGGACAATGTCCTCACATAGCAATCCATCCGGGCAGCAATTGCTTGTGTCAATCATTAATACATAAATTGCCGCACATTTGAGATCGGAATGTTGTAGATATAGACGAACCCGTCTTAGTAATGGAACTTTTCTATTGATTTAAGATGGAGGTCAGGGAGACAATGTACTGGTAAGACTGGGACTGTACCTGTAATGGGGAAGAGGAAGCTCCTTCAACACATCTCTGATCTTTATTAAACGTTGTTCTTCCAGTTGTATGGCCACCGCGTCCTTTAGTAGGAGGAAGAAGGTTACATTTAATCCACAGGCATAAATGTCTACATTTCATGGGTACAAGTGATGACACCTATTCTTCTTCCCTCCTGGAGGTTTATCAGGAGAGTTCCTTTAAATTAGCCTTTCTCATCCTCCTTACCCTAGAGCAGGGGTCTCCAAACTGCCGCCCTGGGGTCAGGTGCAGCCCTTTGCTTGCCTTTATCTGGCCCTTGGAGCACTATTCCATCCACTGACACCAACAATGGGGCATAATTCCTCCCACTGACACCAACAATGGGGCATAATTCCTCCCACTGACACCAACAATGGGGCATAATTCCTCCCACTGAAACCAACAATGGGGCATAATTCCTCCCACTGACACCAACAATGGGGCATAATTCCTCCCACTGACACCAACAATGGGGCATAATTCCTCCCACTGACACCAACAATGGGGCATAATTCCTCCCACTGACACCAACAATGGGGCGCTATTCCTCCCACTGACACCAACAATGGGGCATAATTCCTCCCACTGACACCAACAATGGGGCATAATTCCTCCCACTGACACCAACAATGGGGCATAATTCCTCCCACTGACACCAACAATGGGGCGCTATTCCTCCCACTGACACCAACAATGGGGTGCTATTCCTCCCATTAACACCATCAAAAGGGCACAGTTCCTTCCATTGACACCAAAAATGGGGCACAATTCCTTCAATTGACACCGACAATGGGGCACAATTCATTTCATTTATGCCAATCATAGGGGACAATTCCTTCCAATGACACCAACAATGGGGCACAGTTCATTTCATTGACGCCAATCATAGGGCACAATTCCTTCCAATGACACCAACAATGGGGCACAATTCATTTCATTAACGCCAATCACAGGGGACAATTCCTTCCAATGACACCAATGATGTGGCAAGATTCCTTCCATTGACATCAACGATTGGGCACTAGTCCCCCCACTGCATGCCAGAACATTTTATACCGCCATTGGCCCTAGTCCGGCCCCCCTAAAGTCTGAATGACAGTAAAATGGCCCTTTGTGTAGAACGTTTGGAGATACCTGCCCTAGAGGAACCCTTGAAGTAATTTTCAGGGAATCCAGCTACAAACTCTTCATCAGAAGTCAGTGGGAGGAAGCACCTTTTAGTCTGGGTACACACAGATCGACCGCTAGAATGGCCATGGCTTCTGAAGTCACTGGGACCCATACAGCTTACCTGGCAGGTCCAACACCCCCACCCCCCCTTCCTCGAAATCAAATGATATTTTAACGAAATATACATTAAAATTCTTATTAGAAACACAACAAAGTTCCTGCTAAAGATAAAACTCTATTGAGTTAATAAATAAAGCCCTGTGTGTGAATGACGTCTTGGGACTCATAGGCTATACACTATATTACCAAAAGTATTGGGACGCCTTTACACACACATGAACTTTAATGGCATCCCAGTCTCAGTCCGTAGGGTTCAATATTGAGTTACATTGTAGTTGAGGTTGAATAAAGACAACAGTCCATCCAGTTCAACCTGTACAGTGTGTGTGTGTCAGTGGCTGATCATTTCCCATAACCCTGAATGTTGTGATCTGTGAGATGTACATCCAAGAGTCTTTTAAAAGTAGCCATACTCCCCACAGCTACCACCAATTGTGGAAGAGAGTTCCACATTCTTACAGCCCTGACAGTGCAGAACCCCTTACGCAACTTAAAGTTATACCGCCTCTCCTCTAATCTCATTGTGTGGCCTTGTGTCCTCTTACACTCTTGATACTAAATAGTTTTTCCCTATGCTGAGATCACCATTGAGGTATTTGTAAATCGCTATCATGTCCCCTCTCAGGCATCTCTTCTCCTGAGAGAATAAACTAAGCACTTTCAATCACTCCTCTTAATTAGGTCCTCCAATCCCCTAATTACCTCCTCCCTGCAAACCCAGGGAGGAGGGTGAAAGGGGACACACAGGCGTGTCTGGACAGCAGGGGACACAGATACTTGAATAGATCCCCAATAGGAGGGAGAGAAGAAGCCGACAGCACTGCAGGGGGAGCCACACGAGTGTTGGTGTCAGCAATATAGGCAGTATAGCCGTCCCTACCTTGGCAGGTGCCCGGCCCCCCTTTAAAATGATGGGTTCCGAGCCCAGTACAAGAGGGCTAGCTGTACTGCCCTATCAACAGGCCTGAGAATGGTCACCAGTGTCATGCCTCTAGTTCCACCAAGTGGTATCAGCCTCGGAACTATGTCGAATGGGAGAACAATCAGCTAAAACGTAAGGAAACCCCAGAAATATCTGGAGGAACCCTGGCTGAGAATGGCTGCTCTAGACCAGGGGCTCCCCGACTTTTCAGTATAAGTCCCACATGGCATATTTTATAAATATTCACTGGCTGAAAATCAGTTTTATAAATGAATGGTTCTCCTTAGATCAGGGTCCCCATCCCCATTAATGACAACGCAACAGGGGAGCCAATGCTGGAGACTGCGGGTGGTTGGGGAGGAGTAGAAGCAGAGACCATAAGGAACCCCCAATCTGTGCACATTGAGGATATGCGGAAATGCCGCAGCTGTGCTAGTCATGAAGTCTGTTCAACTCACTTTCATTCAAAGGTTACGTAATCCATGATGGCCAGATTTAGGGCTTTGGGGCTGCAGCCTCTAGTTACATGATTCTGTGCTCCAGTGTGTGTGGGTGGGGCTTTAATGTGTGTGGATAGAGCTATAGCAGGATCATATAGGGTGGAGCTAAACCCTGGGAACACAACAGCTGCAGTCACACAGACTCGGACTCTGCCTGTCTGCAATCCACTGCTGCCTGCTGTAACCATCGGTAACCACGGCTTAAACTCTTCTCTGAAACACTGGGCTATATTGCATGACCAATATCAACTACCGCTTTGCTAAGACTTTAAAACTGCTGTGTCTACTTGTCTGGTAAAGTTACACTTACTTTTTATTATGGTGCTTTGGCCAAGATCAAACACCAAGTCTTATCTGCTGTCTCCCTCTTGCTTAGCAATTTCTTTAGGGCAAAAAAAACCCCACAATTTCACCATGTGCCTTTTTTATTATCTCTTAATTAAATAATTGTTAACCTCCCCAACCCCATTCCGGGATAAATTCAGTTTAACTCTCGGGACGGCTTGTGAGGGAAAGGCTGGCCACTTCTTGGATAAAGTGCCACTACGGCGTTAAGTGCCTGGCACTTTCAATACGGCACTACTTTAAAGGCAAGTACAAACATTAGACGCCAAGTTCTCTTAAAACTACACTTCATCTTTTCTCTTTCCCTCTGCCTTCTTTCCCCCCTCTCTCCACCCTCCAACATGCTCATACTACTCTTCATCTTTGCAATAACATCCACTCTCCTCAAACTTTCATCTCTTTACCCCCCTCTCCACCCCACAACCTGTACATATCCCCCTCACTTTTTCCCTCTCGAAATTACTGCACTTATCACCTCCTGCTCATTCGGAGCCCACACAATGCCACCTCTTCCACTTCACTGCAGCACCTGCCCTCATACAATTCCCACTCCCACCTTACAGCCCTCACCCTTCTACTACTCCTAACTTCTAGGAATATCGACCCAAACCCTGTCCCTCCCCCAGCCAACTCTTACCCCCCAGAATTTGCAGTCTACTGTGTATGACAGTAGTTATAACTTCCACACTTTTATCTCAATCCTCTTGATTCCAAGAGTCAGCCCCCCCTTTTGTGTGCCCTCTGGAATGCCCGCTCAGTCTCTAACAAACTTGCATCTGTCAATTACCTTTTTCTCTCCAAATCTCTCAATCTACTTGCTATCACCGAAACCTGGCTCCAGGAATCCGACACTGCCTCTCCAGCTGCCCTCTTCCATGGTGGTCTCCTCTGCACTCACTCACCTAGATCCAGTGGATAAAAAGGAGGCGGAGTTGGACTTCTCCTCTCCCAACAAAGCTCCTTCCAGGTTCTTCCTACACTTCCCTCTCTTTCCCTCTGCTCCTTTGAAGTACACTTCATTCGCCTTTCCCCCCCCCCAGTTTGTCCCCGGCACAGTATCACGTTTTCTTGATGACTTGTCCCCATGGCTACCCTACTTTCTCCCCTCAGAAATACTTTGCCATCATTCTCGTTGTCCTTAACATTCCAATCAATACTAACACCTTAGCCACTTCGCAACTACTCAATTTAACCTCCTCTTTCAACCTAACAGAATGGACACAAACCACCACTCACTCCAATGGCAACACTCTTGACCTTGCATTCTCCCTCCTCTTCACTCCCCTCCACCTCTATAACACCCCTTTTCTTCTCTCCGATCACAACCTTATAAGCTTCACACTCTCTCTGTCTTCTACCTCCCATGCCGCCAACCTGCAAACATTTAGCAGCAGGAACCTGCGCCACCTCCCATCTCCATTCTGCTACTGACTGCCTTTATGACAAAATTGCACCCCTATCCTGCCCAGACCTGGCCACTTCTGTCTACAACAACATACTCTCATCCTCCCTGGACACACTCGCCCCCCTTTCTACACGTAGAACCAGGCCTTCCCGGCTACAACCCTGGCAAACAGATGACACCAGAAGTCTCAAGAAATGCAGCCTTGCTCTTGAGCAAGTGTGGTGAAAAATGAAATCCCTACAAGACTTCACCCTCTACAAATCTGCCCTTCTCAAATATAACTCCTTCCTCCACTCCGCTAAACAAACCTACTACACCACTCTCATCAAACATCCAAACCTCGTCAACTCTTCTCTACCCTTTATTCCTTACTCCACCCACCACTGCCTCCACCCACTAACTTGCTTACTGCCCAGGAAATTGCCCATCACTTAAAAAACAAAATCAACACAATTCGTGATGAGATATCCTGCGTCCATCTTCCTCCACCAACCAACACCTCATGTCCAACTCCAAACTCAACATTTTCCTTCTTCAACCCTGTTACCACTGATGAAGTTACCAAACTCCTTTCCACAGCCCACCTCACTACCTGTCCCCCTGGACCCTGTCCGCTCGCAACTACTGCGAACACCCTCCTGCTCTATCCTAAACTCTCTAACCCACATCTTCAACCTCTGGCTCTCTTCTGGCACCTTTCCCTCACCGTTCAAACATGCATTGGTTACCCCCATACTTAAAAACTCTCACTAGACCCCCACCTGTCTGGAAAATGTAAAACCAATTTCCCTGCTCCCATTTGCCTCCAAGCTTCTTGAACGCCTTGTCCACAAACGTATGAGTTGCTGCATCACTGACAACAACCTTCTCGATCCCCTACAGTCCGGCTTCCGTCCACAACATTCGACAGAAACTGTCCCACTAAAACTCACCAATGACCTGCTAAATGCCAAAACCAATGGCTATTACTCCATAATCATACTCTTAGACCTTTCTGCGGCCTTTAACACAGATGACCACCCACTCCTCCTCAATAAACTCTACTCCCTTGGCCTTTATGACTCTGCTCTTTCCTGGTTCTCCTTCTACCTATCTCAGCGCACTTTCAGAGTCACATACGACAACACCCCCTCGCTCCTCTTCCTCTTTATGTTGGGTTACTCCAAGGCTCTGTCCTAGAGACCCCCCTATTCTCTCTCTATACCTCTTCCCTGGTCCAGTTGATAACCTCCCATGGCTTCCGTTACCACCTTTATGCTGAGGACACCCAGATCTATCTCTTGACTCCTCAACTCACCGTCTCAATTACTGAGTGACATATCAGCATGGATGTCACACCACTTCCTCAAACTCTTTCTAAGACTGAGCTTGTAATATTTTCTCCTCCCTGATTCCCTCCACATGACTTTACCATTGAGATCAACGGCACAACCATTGGTCCTTCCACATATGCCGGGGGTTATGGGTGTAATCCTAGACTCTGAGCTCTCCTTCAGCCCCCACATCCAATCACTGGCTAAATCTTGCCCCTTTAACCTCTGTAAGATCTCCAGAATTCACCCCTTCCTAACTAACGACACCACAAAACAACGTATTCACCCCTTGGTTATTTCCCACCTTGACTACTGCCACTCCCTCCTCACTGGCCTACCTTTACACAGGCTATCCCCCCTTAAGTTTATCATGAATGCTGCTGCCAGATTAATACACCTTACTAACCCATCCGTGACTGCTTCCCCTCTCTGCTAATCTCTTCGCTGGCTTCCCCTCCCCCCATCATATAAAATTTAAAATAGTAACCACAACTTACAAGGCCATACATAACATCACCCCCAGCTACATCACCAACCTAATTATTATTATTATTATTATTATTCAGGATTTCTATAGTGCCAGCAGTTTATGCAGCGCTTTACAATGTTAGAGGGAGACAATACAGTTACAATACAACAAAATACAAGAGGATTAAGAGGGCCCTGCTCAGAAAAGCTTACAATCTAAAAGGGTGGAGCAGGTGGTACAAGAGGTTGTAACAGTAGGGAATGAGCTGATGGAAGATTAGTTGGAGGTGTGATAGGCTTCCCTGAAGAGATGAGTTTTCAGGGATCGCCTGAAAGCAGCTAGAGTAGGAGATAGCCGTACAGGTTGAGGTAGAGAGTTTCAAGAGGATGGGAGAGGCCCTGGAGAAATCCTGGAGATGAGCATGGGAGGAGGAGACAAGGGAGCTTGAGAGTAGGAGGTCTTGAGAGGAGCGGAGAGGACGGTTTGGGTGATATTTGGAGACAAGATTGGTGATGTAGCTCCAGGCAGAGTTGTGAATGGCTTTGTATGTTGTGGTTAGTATTTTGAATTTAATTCGCTGGGCAATCGGGAGCCAGTGTAGGGATTGGCAGAGAGGGGAGGAGTCAGTGTAGGGATTGGCAGAGAGGGGAGGAGTCAGTGTAGGGATTGGCAGAGAGGGGAGGCAGACACTGAGCGGTTGGTAAGGTGGATAAGCCTGGCAGCAGCGTTCATGATAGACTGAAGAGGGGAGGAGCCTATGTAGTGGTCGGCCTATGAGAAGGGAGTTGCAGTAGTCAAGGCGAGAAATAAGAAGGGAGTGAATGAGTAGCTCGGTGGTTTCATTGTTAAAAAGGGGGGAATTTTTGAGATGTTGCGGAGGTGAAGTCTACAAGTTTTTGACAATGATTGGATTTGGGGCTGAAAGGACGGTCAGAGTCCAGGATTACACCGAGTACCCTGGCATGAGGGGAGGGATTGATGGTTGCATAAATAGTTTTGATGGAAAAGTCATGGAGGGGGGCACGTTGAGGGGGGGAAAATTACCAGCTCAGTTTTAGAGAGATTTAGCTTGAGGAAGTGGTGCGACATCCATGTTGATGTCAGTAAGTAAGTTAGCAATGCGAAAGGAGACTGAAGGAGTGGGGTGAGGGGTAGACAGATAGATTTGAGTGTCATCGGCGTAGAGATGGTATTGGAAACCGTGGGTGGTTATCAAGTGACCGAGGGAGGCGGTGTAGATTGAGAAGAGGAGGGGTCCAAGAACAGAGCCTTGGGGAACCCCCACAGAAAGGGGCAATGGGGAGGAGGAGGTAGAGTTGTGGGTAACACTGAAGGAGCGCTGCGATAGGTAGGAGGAGAACCAAGATAGAGCAGAATCATGGAGGTCAAGGGAACAGAGTTTATTAAGAAGGAGCGGGTGGTCAACAGTGTCAAATCTGCAGATATCGCCCAAATAGTCCTCTCCCAGAACCTCCTGCTCTCTAGCTCCCTTGTTACCTCCTCCCACACTCGCCTCCAGGACTTCTCCAGAGCCTCTCCCATCCTCTAGAACAGTGGTCCTCAACTCCGGTCCTCAGGGCCCACTAACAGGCCAGATTTTAGGTATTACCTTGGGGAGATGCAGACTAGAGTACTGCAATCACTGAGCAGGAAATTATATCACCTGGGATGCATTTCAGTTATCTTGCAAACCTGGCCTGTTAGTGTGCCCTGAGGACCAGGGTTGAGGACCACTGCTCTAGAACACCCTGCCCCAGTATGTCCGGTCAGATCCTACCCTGTCTGCCTTTAGGCAATCCTTGAAAACACACTTATTCGGGGGAAGCCTACCCCACCTCCACCTAAGATCTGTACTTGAGTCCCCTCCATCAGATCATCCCCCGCAGCCACTACCTTTTGTACCACCTCCCCCTCCCTTTAGATTGTAAGCTCCGTGAGCAGGGCCCTCCTATTCCTTTTGCATTGAACTGTGTTGTAATGTAAATTGTGCTGTCCCCCTATTTATTGTAAAGCGTTGCATAAAATGTTGGCGCTATATAAATCCTGTATAATAATAATATTAATAATATTTAGGAGGTAAGGACACTGGAAGGCAAAGGGATTCCGGTGATGATGAGTATTTCCATTCTCGGGGGACCTGATGATTGAGCATTGTAGTGATGGTAGGAGATCTGGGAGGGGTTTGGATACTCACAGCAAACTTGTCATAGAGTTGGTAGGTGAGCAGAGGGTTGGGCAGTTCTCGAAAGTAAGCCTTGCACAGGGAGCTGACGCAGTGGACGTCTTGTAGGTAGGGACTCTTATTTAGGTCTGGAGTTCGCTCTAAGTCAAACTCTTGTCTGTAGGAAAACACATGATGTCATGTGATATAAAACCCAAATTGCATGTCCCATGACCAGCATCCATCCCCAGGACTCACCGTAATTTCTGTACATTGGAGGAAATGCCACACAGCCGATAAATGCCGTCCACAATGCCGTGTTCTTCTACGAATTCCGTGCAGCTTTTCAGAACCTGAGGAACTGATCAGCACCGCGTCAGTACAGGAAAAATCTATACTGTAATTTGTGGAAATCTCCAAATCCTGCCCCTTCCAAGGACCTGTGACCCCACTGCTGGCTCTTCCAGGTGCCTGTCCTCCCAAGGTCTACACTTCCAGGTGCCTGTCCTCCCAAGGTCTACAGTTCCAGGTGTCTGTCATCCCATGGTCTACACTTCCAGGTGTCTATCATCCCATGGTGTCAGTCATCCCATGGTCTACACTTCCAGGTGTCTGTCATCCCATGGTCTACAGTTCCAAGTGCCTGCCATCCCATGGTCTACAGTTCCAGGTGTCTGTAAAACCCATTATGTCTGTGATCTCATGGCCTACACTTCCAGGTGTCTGTCATCTCATGATCTACACTTCCAGGTGCCTGTTATCTCATGATCTACACTTCCAGGTGTCTGCCATCCCATGGTCTACACATCCAGGTGCCTGTCCTCCCAAGGTCTACACTTCCAGGTGCCTGTCATCCCATGATCTACACTTCCAGGTGTCTGCCATCCTATGGTCTACACATCCAGGTGCCTGTCCTCCCAAGGTCTACACTTCCAGGTGTCTGTCATCCCATGGTCTACACTTCCAGGTGTCTGTCATCCCATGATCTACACTTCCAGGTGCCTGTCATCCCATGATCTACACTTCCAGGTGTCTGCCATCCCATGGTCTACACATCCAGGTGCCTGTCCTCCCAAGGTCTACACTTCCAGGTGTCTGTCATCCCATGATCTACACTTCCAGGTGCCTGTCATCCCATGATCTACACTTCCAGGTGTCTGCCAACCCATGGTCTACACATCCAGGTGCCTGTCCTCCCAAGGTCTACGCTTCCAGGTGTCTGTCATCCCATGGTCTACACTTCCAGGTGTCTGTCATCCCATGGTGTCAGTCATCCCACGATCTACATTTCCAAGTGTCTGCCATCCCATGGTCTACACATCCAGGTGTCTGTCAACCCATGGTGTCTGTCATCTCATGGCCTACACTTCCAGGTGTCTGTCGTCTCATGATCTACAGTTCCAGGTGTCTGTCATCCCATGATCTACACTTTCAGGTGTCTGTCATCCCATGATCTACACTTCCAGGTGTCTGTCATCCCATGGTCTACACTTCCAGGTGTCTGTCATCCCATGATCTACACTTCCAGGTGCCTGTCATCCCACGATTTACTCTTTCAGGTGTCTGTCATCCCATGATTTACACTTTCAGGATTCTGTCATCCCATAATCTACACTTTCAGGTGCCTGTCATCCCATGATCTACACTTCCAGGTGTCTGCCAACCCATGGTCTACACTTCCAGGTGTCTGTCATCCCATGATCTTCACTTCCAGGTGTCTGTCATCCCATGGTCTACACTTCCAGGTGTCTGTCATCCCATGGTCTACACTTCCAGGTGTCTGCCATCACATGGTCTACAGTTCCAGGTGTCTGTCTTCCCATGATCTACAGTTTTAGGTGGCTGTCATCACATGATCTACATTTCCAGGTGTCTGCCATCCCATGGTCTACAGTTCCAGGTGTCTGTCATCCCATGATCCTACACTTCAAGGTGTCTGTCATCCTATGGTCTACACTTCCAGGTGTCTGTCATCCCATGGACTACACTTCCAGGTGTCTGCCATTCCATGATCTACAGTTCCAGTTGTCTGTAATCTCATGATCCTACACTTCAAGGTGTCTGTCATTCCATGCACTTCCCCCACCTATAACTGGTCTTAACAGCAAGGAGCACTGGAAGGGCAAATGCATGTCAAAAAAGCCAAAGAGTTTCCAGTCACAACTTACCCACCATATTGCACAATGGCAGCAAAGGAGGGGTGGGCTCCCTCCAGTCACCTGTCCTCTATCTATCCATTTTTTTACGTCTGTTATCCCATGGTCTAGAAATCCAGTTGTCTGTGGTCCCATGACCTACACTTTTAGGTGCCTGTCATCCCATGATCTACATTTCCAGGTGTCTGTCATCCCATGATCTACACTTCCAGGTGCCTGTCATCCCATGATCTACACTTTCGGGTGCCTGTCATCCCATGATCTACATTTCTAGGTGCCTGTCATCCCATGATCTACATTTCCAGGTGTCTGTCATCCCATGATCTACACTTTCGGGTGCCTGTCATCCCATGATCTACATTTCCAGGTGTCTGTCATCCCATGATCTTCATTTCCAGGTGTCTGTCATCCCATGATCTACATTTCCAGGTGTCTGTCATCCCATGATCTACAGTTCCAGGTGTCTGTTATTCCATGATCTACAGTTCCAGGTGTCTGTTATTCCATGATCTACACTTCCAGGTGTCTGTTATTCCATGGTCTACACTTCCAGGTGTCTGTCATCCCATGATCTACACTTCCAGGTGTCTGTCATCCCATGATCTACACTTCCAGGTGCCTGTCATCCCATGATCTACACTTTCGGGTGCCTGTCATCCCATGATCTACATTTCCAGGTGTCTGTCATCCCATGATCTACATTTCCAGGTGTCTGTCATCCCATGATCTACATTTCCAGGTGTCTGTCATCCCATGATCTACATTTCCAGGTGTCTGTCATCCCATGATCTACAGTTCCAGGTGTCTGTTATTCCATGATCTACACTTCCAGGTGTCTGTCATCCCATGATCTACACTTCCAGGTGTCTGTCATCCCATGATCTACACTTCCAGGTGTCTGTCATCCCATGGTCTACACTTCCAGCTGCCTGTCATCCCATGATCTACACTTCCAGGTGTCTGTCTTCCCATGATTTACACTTCCCTTCCAGCTGCCTGTCATCCCATGATCTACACTTTCAGGTGTCTGTCATGCCATGGTCTACACCTACAGGTACCTGTCATTCCATGGTCTATATTTCCAGGTATTTGTGACCAGTGCCATCCCTTCCAGGTGCCAATGACCCCATTGTTTGCTTTTCTGGGTAACTGTGATCCCCGCAGAGCCTGTGACCTACCAGCTCTACAGAACTCTGAGCGAGATTGTCGTCCTTCCTCTAACAGACATTATGGAAAGTGATAAAATATTGGAAGGTATAATTGAGAACGATGAAAGATGAGACTTGGTTGAGATACATCCTCCAGTCCAAAGCAGAGAAGGTGGTCCTCGGTGCTCCATGGCGCCAAACCTGATTCCAACCCTCCATCAGTGCCAGGACGAGGTCCTCCAGTGCCCAAGGCGAAAATGGGAAACTGCAAAGCTCACAATCATTGGGGCCTGTCTTGCTGGATGCTAGAGCCTTGTATGTGATTGGGGCCTGTGTTGTCTGGATGCTCAGGTCATGTCTGCTCACAGTGGTTGGGGCGTGCTTTGTGTTTGTACTTGCGCCTTGTCTGCTCTCAGATGTTGGGGCCTGCAATGTCTGGGTGCTCAGGCCTTGTCTGCTCTTAGTGGTTGGGGACTGCATTGTCTGGGTGCTCAGGACTTGTCTGCTCTTAGTAGTTGGGGACTGCATTGTCTGGGTGCTCAGGACTTGTCTGCTCTTAGTGGTTGGGGACTGCATTGTCTGGGTGCTCAGGACTTGTCTGCTCTTAGTAGTTGGGGACTGCATTGTCTGGGTGCTCAGGACTTGTCTGCTCTTAGTAGTTGGGGACTGCGTTGTCTGGGTGCTCAGGCCTTGTCTGCTCTTAGTGGTTGGGGACTGCATTGTCTGGGTGCTCAGGCCTTGTCTGCTCTTAGTGGTTGGGGACTGCATTGTCTGGGTGCTCAGGACTTGTCTGCTCTTAGTAGTTGGGGACTGCATTGTCTGGGTGCTCTGGCCTTGTCTGCTCTTAGTGGTTGGGGACTGCATTGTCTGGGTGCTCAGGACTTGTCTGCTCTTAGTGGTTGGGGACTGCATTGTCTGGGTGCTCAGGACTTGTCTGCTCTTAGTAGTTGGGGACTGCGTTGTCTGGGTGCTCAGGACGTGTCTGCTCTTAGTAGTTGGGGACTGCATTGTCTGGGTGCTCAGGACTTGTCTGCTCTTAGTGGTTGGGGACTGCATTGTCTGGGTGCTCAGGACTTGTCTGCTCTTAGTAGTTGGGGACTGCATTGTCTGGGTGCTCAGGACTTGTCTGCTCTCAGATGTTGGGGACTGCATTGTCTGGGTGCTCAGGACTTGTCTGCTCTCAGATGTTGGGGACTGCATTGTCTGGGTGCTCAGGCCTTGTCTGCTCTTAGTGGTTGGGGACTGCATTGTCTGGGTGCTCAGGACTTGTCTGCTCTTAATGGTTGGGGACTGCATTGTCTGGGTGCTCAGGACTTGTCTGCTCTTAGTGGTTGGGGACTGCATTGTCTGGGTGCTCTGGCCTTGTCTGCTCTTAGTGGTTGGGGACTGCATTGTCTGGGTGCTCAGGACTTGTCTGCTCTTAGTGGTTGGGGACTGCATTGTCTGGGTGCTCAGGACTTGTCTGCTCTTAGTAGTTGGGGACTGCATTGTCTGGGTGCTCAGGACTTGTCTGCTCTTAGTAGTTGGGGACTGCATTGTCTGGGTGCTCAGGACTTGTCTGCTCTTAGTAGTTGGGGACTGCATTGTCTGGGTGCTCAGGACTTGTCTGCTCTCAGATGTTGGGGACTGCATTGTCTGGGTGCTCAGGCCTTGTCTGCTCTTATTAGTTGGGGACTGCATTGTCTGGGTGCTCAGGACTTGTCTGCTCTTAGTAGTTGGGAACTGCATTGTCTGGGTGCTCAGGCCTTGTCTGCTCTTAGTGGTTGGGGACTGCATTGTCTGGGTGCTCAGGACTTGTCTGGTCTCAGGTGTTGGGGACTGCATTGTCTGGGTGCTCAGGACTTGTCTGCTCTTAGTGGTTGGGGACTGCATTGTCTGGGTGCTCAGGACTTGTCTGGTCTCAGGTGTTGGGGACTGCATTGTCTGGGTGCTCAGGCCTTGTCTGCTCTTAGTAGTTGGGGACTGCATTGTCTGGGTGCTCAGGACTTGTCTGCTCTTAGTAGTTGGGGACTGCAATGTCTGGGTGCTCAGGACTTGTCTGCTCTTAGTAGTTGGGAACTGCATTGTCTGGGTGCTCAGGACTTGTCTGGTCTCAGGTGTTGGGGACTGCATTGTCTGGGTGCTCAGGACTTGTCTGGTCTCAGGTGTTGGGGACTGCAATGTCTGGGTGCTCAGGCCTTGTCTGCTCTTAGTAGTTGGGGACTGCATTGTGTGGGTGCTCAGGCCTTGTCTGCTCTTAGTGGTTGGGGACTGCATTGTGTGGGTGCTCAGGACTTGTCTGCTCTTAGTGGTTGGGGACTGCATTGTCTGGGTGCTCAGGACTTGTCTGCTCTTAGTGGTTGGGGACTGCATTGTCTGGGTGCTCAGGACTTGTCTGCTCTTAGTAGTTGGGGACTGCAATGTCTGGGTGCTCAGGACTTGTCTGCTCTTAGTGGTTGGGGACTGCATTGTCTGGGTGCTCAGGACTTGTCTGCTCTTAGTGGTTGGGGACTGCATTGTCTGGGTGCTCAGGACTTGTCTGCTCTTAGTAGTTGGGGACTGCATTGTCTGGGTGCTCAGGACTTGTCTGCTCTTAGTGGTTGGGGACTGCATTGTCTGGGTGCTCAGGACTTGTCTGCTCTTAGTAGTTGGGGACTGCAATGTCTGGGTGCTCAGGACTTGTCTGCTCTTAGTAGTTGGGAACTGCATTGTCACGCCCCCTTAAAGGAGAATTATACACACAAATGATTAGTTAAACCCACAAGTGCTTTTTTTACCACTACTATCCCTTTATACTGGCTTTTAAAGTTTTTGAATGCAGCAATTTAGAATTTTGATGAAAGGTTTAGCACTGGGAAATACTTTTTCAAAGATAAAAAGTGAATTTTATATCCAACTATAATGAGGGAAAAAAGAGGAGGAAAGAGGGACTTTGTTCCTGAATGAGGGACAGTCCCTCGAAATCAGTCCCTCGACAGGGAGCTATGTGGTTGGGGCCAGTGTTGTCTGGGTACTCGCGCCTTGTCTGCTCACAGTGGTTGGGGCCTGCGTTGTCTGGGTGCTCGCGCCTTGTCTGCTCACAGTGGTTGGGGCCTGCGTTGTCTGGGTGCTCAGGTCATGTCTGCTTACAGTGGTTGGGGCCTGCGTTGTCTGGGTGCTCAGGTCATGTCTGCTCACAGTGGTTGGGGCCTGCGTTGTCTGGGTGCTCAGGTCATGTCTGCTCACAGTGGTTGGGGCCTGCGTTGTCTGGGTGCTCAGGTCATGTCTGCTTACAGTGGTTGGGGCCTGCGTTGTCTGGGTGCTCAGGTCATGTCTGCTCACAGTGGTTGGGGCCTGCGTTGTCTGGGTGCTCAGGTCATGTCTGCTCACAGTGGTTGGGTCCTGCGTTGTCTGGGTGCTCAGGTCATGTCTGCTTACAGTGGTTGGGGTCTACATTGTCTGGGTGCTCAGGTCATGTCTGCTTACAGTGGTTGGGGCCTGCGTTGTCTGGGTGCTCAGGTCATGTCTGCTCACAGTGGTTGGGGCCTGCGTTGTCTGGGTGCTCAGGTCATGTCTGCTCACAGTGGTTGGGGCCTGCGTTGTCTGGGTGCTCAGGTCATGTCTGCTCACAGTGGTTGGGGCCTGCGTTGTCTGGGTGCTCAGGTCATGTCTGCTCACAGTGGTTGGGGTCTACATTGTCTGGGTGCTCAGGTCATGTCTGCTTGCAGTGGTTGGGGCCTGCGTTGTCTGGATTTGTTTCTTCATCCAGTAGATA
Source organism: Pelophylax lessonae (assembly GCF_965119305.1). NCBI lineage: Eukaryota > Metazoa > Chordata > Amphibia > Anura > Ranidae > Pelophylax > Pelophylax lessonae. The sequence goes on along the minus strand of NC_138780.1, from coordinate 344,825 downwards.
TGTGAGTAAACAGCCTTCCTCTTTATTTCTATCCCCTATACTTCTCCTTCATCCTCATCCTCATCCTGAGTCATCCTCATCATTTCCAGCTTACAAATGAGTGACTTACCTTCGTGGCCTGAGAGTTGGAGATGCTCCACCAAATCACACCCAAAGACTTTGTCCTTCACTATCTTCTTCTTTACCTTCTGCTTGGCCTTCATGGCTCGTGACATGGCGGCTGGCTTCAGACTTCAGACCTTGGCCGATGGAGTCACCAAACCAACCAGGATGGGCCCATACCTTCCAGCTGCTGCGATAGCACGGCGCTCCTCACCGACGTTGTGCAGATTAGAAGAGAAATTCGATGTGTAAAGGAAGTGGTCTGGTAGAGGAAGCAGTTGTGTTACAGAAATGATTACCAGTCTTGACGTGAAGAGCATTGCACTAACTCCTCCTGCACCATTTCTGCTCTGAATGTTCTGGTCGAAGGTTTAGAGGAAGCTTGAGCTAGTGTCTCAAAAACCACATCCTGTTTAGAGCATCACCCAAACCGCAGAACATGTTCACAGATCGAGCAGAGCCACTCCTAGCCTGAGCACCTGTCATTGTGTTAGAGAACTCTTGACATGGCCAATCACGGCCTCCAGCTGGGAAATTAAGATTTGAAGCTTTAGACAAATTCTATCAGCTACGTACACAACTGAAGAGCATACATGCCGACCACTATGTCGTAACTCTTTGCAGCCAGTCTGGTGGTGCCGACACCCTGCTGCGCTGCGTAGCCAGTGGGTGCCGACACCTCAGCAGCTTCCTGCCTTACCTACCCACCTCCAGGCTGCTCATTGACCTATGGATGAGCATTGTCATGCTGGTCTTTCCTGTGCCCCCAACTCCAGCCCCTCTAGTCTACGGTCTCTAAACACCTCCCCCTTCATCTCTCAGTAACTGAAACATGTTAGAACCCAGCCGGAATCCTCTTCTGCAGGGAGTTTTGGGAAGTTTAATTTCCAATAATTATAGTTTATATATGAATTTACAATAATGTCTGAGGTCTCCCTATGTGATTTAGGTGGAGCTCCGCCTACTGGGGTCCTCACTTTCCAAGGAGATTTCCTTCAGAGCTTTGTGAATGTGGTGAAGCTCTGCTGACTTCCGTCATCCAATCATGTTCAAACAAAACTGCTTTTATTTCATTTCCTTCCACCTGATTGGGTGCTCTTTGTAAAGTGAAGTTTCACCTCATTCGCTGAGCTTCGGGGAAGAATCTCATATGAAGTCCAAATTCCCTTGCTGAGAGGGCGAGCCATCACGTAAACGCCGAGAACCAGCCAAATAAAGGCTTTCACTCTGACACAATTCTGACAAAATTTGGGATAAACCTGTAAAATTTGACATCATTGGTGTCAGTGGGTAGGTTTCTGGTGTTTTTTTGGGTGCAATGGACTTTACATGGCATTTTTATTTTATTTACTATGAATCCTGTACAATAATGGCAATAATTAGAGTGACGGCTTTGTTGGGTCAGTAATGGCATCCCTGTCATGATCATCAATGACCTTATTAGAAAAGTCAGTGTTAAGGTTAGAGTTAGGATTGGGTGAGAGTTGGCGCTAGGGTTAGTATTAGGGTTACGGTCACGGTTAGGGTTAGGGTCACGGTTAGGGTTAGAATTAGGGTTACGGTCACAGTTAGGGTTAGAATTAGGGTTACGGTCACGGTTAGGGTAAGAATTAGGGTTAGGGTCACGGTTAGGGTTAGAATTAGGGTTACGGTCACAGTTAGGGTTACGGTTAGGGTTAGAATTAGGGTTAGGGTTAGAATTAGGGTTACGGTCACAGTTAGGGTTAGAATTAGGGTTACGGTCATGGTTAGGGTTAGAATTAGGGTTACGGTCACAGTTAGGGTTAGAATTAGGGTTACGGTCAGGGTTAGAATTAGGGTTACGGTCACAGTTAGGGTTAGAATTAGGGTTACAGTCTTGGTTAGGGTTAGAATTAGGGTTAGGGTTAGAATTAGGGTTACGGTCACAGTTAGGATTAGAATTAGGGTTAGAATTAGGGTTAGGGTCACGGTTAGGGTTAGAATTAGGGTTACGGTCACTGTTAGGGTTAGAATTAGGGTTACGGTTAGGGTTAGAATTAGGGTTACGGTCACAGTTAGGATTAGAATTAGGGTTGCGGTTAGGGTTAGAATTAGGGTTACGGTCACAGTTAGGGTTAGAATTAGGGTTACGGCCACAGTTAGGGTTACGGTCACGGTTAGGGTTAGAATTAGGGTTACGGTCACAGTTAGGATTAGAATTAGGGTTACGGTCACGGTTAGGGTTAGAATTAGGGTTACGGTCACAGTTAGGGTTAGAATTAGGGTTTCGGCCACAGTTAGGGTTAGAATTAGGGTTACGGTCACGGTAAGGGTTAGAATTAGGGTTACGGTCAGGGAAGGGTTAGAATTAGGGTTACGGTCACAGTTAGGGTTAGAATTAGGGTTACGGTTAGGGTTAGAATTAGGGTTACGGTTAGGGTCACGGTTAGGGTTAGAATTAGGGTTACGGTCACAGTTAGGGTTAGAATTAGGGTTACGGTCACGGTTAGAATTAGGGTTACGGTCACAGTTAGGGTTAGAATTAGGGCTACGGTCACAGTTAGGGTTAGAATTAGGGTTACGGTCACAGTTAGGGTTAGAATTAGGGTTACGGTTAGAATTAGGGTTACGGTCACGATTAGGGTTAGGGTCACGGTTAGGGTTAGAATTAGGGTTACAGTTAGGGTTAGAATTAGGGTTACGGTCACGGTTAGAGTTAGAATTAGGGTTACGGCCACAGTTAGGGTTAGAATTAGGGTTACGGTCACGGTTAGGGTTAGAATTAGGGTTACGGTCACAGTTAGGGTTAGAATTAGGGTTAGGGTTAGAATTAGGGTTACGGTCACAGTTAGGGTTAGAATTAGGGTTACGGTCTTGGTTAGGGTTAGAATTAGGGTTACGGTCACAGTTAGGGTTAGAATTAGGGTTACGGTCACGGTTAGGGTTAGAATTAGGGTTACGGTCACAGTTAGGGTTAGAATTAGGGTTACGGTCAGGGTTAGGGTTAGAATTAGGGTTACGGTCACAGTTAGGGTTAGAATTAGGGTTACTGTCTTGGTTAGGGTTAGAATTAGGGTTACGGTTAGGGTTAGAATTAGGGTTACAGTCACGGTTAGGGTTAGAATTAGGGTTAGGGTTAGAATTAGGGTTACGGTCACAGTTAGGGTTAGAATTAGGGTTACGGTCACGGTTAGGGTTAGAATTAGGGTTACGGTCACAGTTAGGGTTAGGGTTAAGGTCAAGGTTAGGGTTAGAATTAGGGTTACGGTCATGGTTAGGGTTAGAATTAGGGTTACGGTCACAGTTAGGGTTAGGGTTAGAATTAGGGTTACGGTCACAGTTAGGGTTAGAATTAGGGTTACGGTTAGGGTCACCAGTTAGGGTTAGGGTTAGAATTAGGGTTACGGTCACAGTTAGGGTTAGAATTAGGGTTACGGTTAGGGTTAGAATTAGGGTTACGGTTAGGGTTAGGGTCACGGTTAGGGTTAGAATTAGGGATACGGTCACAGTTAGGGTTAGAATTAGGGTTACAGTCACGGTTAGGGTTAGAATTAGGGTTACGGTCACAGTTAGGGTTAGAATTAGGGTAACGGTTAGGGTTAGAATTAGGGTTACGGTTAAGGTTAGAATTAGGGTCACGGTTAGGGTTAGAATTAGGGTTACGGTCACAGTTAGGGTTAGAATTAGGGTTACAGTCACGGTTAGGGTTAGAATTAGGGTTACGGTCACAGTTAGGGTTAGAATTAGGGTAACGGTTAGGGTTAGAATTAGGGTTACGGTTAAGGTTAGAATTAGGGTCACGGTTAGGGTTAGAATTAGGGTTACGGTCACAGTTAGGGTTAGAATTAGGGTTACAGTCACGGTTAGGGTTAGGGTTAGAATTAGGGTTACGGTCAAAGTTAGGGTTAGAATTAGGGTTACGGTCTTGGTTAGGGTAAGAATTAGGGTTAGGGTTAGAATTAGGGTTACGGTTAGGGTTAGAATTAGGGTTACGGTCACAGGATTAGAATTAGGGTTACGGTCACGGTTAGGGTTAGAATTAGGGTTACGGTCCCAGTTAGGATTAGAATTAGGGTTACGGCCACAGTTAGGGTTAGAATTAGGGTTACGGTTAGGGTTAGAATTAGGGTTACGGTCACAGTTAGGGTTAGAATTTAGGTTACGGTCTTGGTTAGGGTTAGAATTAGGGTTACGGTCACGGTTAGAATTAGGGTTACGGTCATGGTTAGAATTAGGGTTACGGTCACAGTTAGGGTTAGAATTAGGGTTACGGTTAGGGTTAGAATTAGGGTTACGGTCACAGTTAGGGTTAGAATTAGGGTTACGGTTAGGGTTAGGGTCACGGTTAGGGTTAGAATTAGGGTTACGGTCACAGTTAGGGTTAGAATTAGGGTTACAGTCACGGTTAGGGTTAGAATTAGGGTTACGGTCACAGTTAGGGTTAGAATTAGGGTAACGGTTACGGTTAGAATTAGGGTTACGGTTAAGGTTAGAATTTGGGTCACGGTTAGGGTTAGAATTAGGGTTACGGTCACAGTTAGGGTTAGAATTAGGGTTACGGTCACGGTAAGGGTTAGGGTTGGAATTAGGGTTAGGGTTAGAATTAGGGTTACGGTCACAGTTAGGGTTAGAATTAGGGTTACGGTCTTGGTTAGGGTAAGAATTAGGGTTAGGGTTAGAATTAGGGTTACGGTTAGGGTTAGAATTAGGGTTACGGTCACAGGATTAGAATTAGGGTTACTGTCACGGTTAGGGTTAGAATTAGGGTTACGGTCCCAGGTAGGGTTAGAATTAGGGTTACGGCCACAGTTAGGGTTAGAATTAGGGTTACGGTTAGGGTTAGAATTAGGGTTACGGTCACAGTTAGGGTTAGAATTAAGGTTACGGTCTTGGTTAGGGTTAGAATTAGGGTTACGGTCACGGTTAGAATTAGGGTTACGGTCATGGTTAGAATTAGGGTTACGGTCACAGTTAGGGTTAGAATTAGGGTTACGGTCAGGGTTAGGGTTAGAATTAGGGTTACGGTCACAGTTAGGGTTAGAATTAGGGTTAGAATTAGGGTTTCGGTCACAGTTAGGGTTAGAATTAGGGTTACGGTTTGGGTTAGAATTAGGGTTACGGTTAGAATTAGGGTTAGGGTCACGGTTAGGGTTAGAATTAGGGTTACAGTCACAGTTAGGGTTAGAATTAGGGTTACGGTTAGGGTTAGAATTAGGGTTACGGTCACAGTTAGGGTTAGAATTAGGGTTACGGTCACAGTTAGGGTTAGAATTAGGGTTAGGGTTACAATTAGGGTTACGGTTAGGATTAGAATTAGGGTTACGGTCACAGTGAGGGTTAGAATTAGGGTTATGGCCACAGTTAGGGTTAGAATTAGGGTTACGGTTAGGGTTAGAATTAGGGTTACGGTAACAATTAGGGTTACGGTCAGGGTTAGGGTTAGAATTAGGGTTACGGTCACAGTTAGGGTTAGAATTAGGGTTACGGTCTTGGTTAGGGTTAGAATTAGGCTTACGGTCACAGTTAGGGTTAGAATTAGGGTTACGGCTGGGTTAGAATTAGGGTTACTGTCACGGTTAGGTTTAGAATTAGGGTTACGGTCACAGTTAGGGTTAGAATTAGGGTTAGGGTTAGAATTAGGGTTACGGTCGCAGTTAGGGTTAGACTTAGGGTTACAGTCACAGTTAGGGTTAGAATTAGGGTTACGGTCTTGGTTAGGGTTAGAATTAGGGTTACGGTCACAGTTAGGGTTAAAATTAGGGTTACGGTCACGGTTAGGGTTAGAATTAGGGTTACGGTCACGGTTAGAATTAGGGTTACGTTCACAGTTAGGGTTAGAATTAGGGTTACGGTCAGGGTTAGGGTTAGAATTAGGGTTACGGTCACAATTAGGGTTAGAATTAGGGTTAGGGTTACGGTCACAGTTAGGGTTAGAATTAGGGTTACAGTTAGGGTTAGAATTAGGGTTACGGTTAGGGTTAGAATTAGGGTTAGGGTCACGGTTAGGGTTAGAATTAGGGTTACAGTCACAGTTAGGGTTAGAATTAGGGTTAGGGTTAGAATTAGGGTTACGGTCACAGTTAGGGTTAGAATTAGGGTTACGGTTAGGGTTAGAATTAGGGTTAGGGTTAGGGTTAGAATTAGGGTTACAGTCACAGTTAGGGTTAGAATTAGGGTTTCGGTTAGGGTTAGAATTAGGGTTACGGTCACAGTTAGGGTTAGAATTAGGGTTACGGTCACAGTTAGGGTTAGAATTAGGGTTACGGTCACAGTTAGGGTTAGAATTAGGGTTAGAATTAGGGTTACGGTCACGGTTAGGGTTAGAATTAGGGTTACGGTCACAGTTAGGGTTAGAATTAGGGTAAGGGTTAGAATTAGGGTTACGGTCACAGTTAGGGTTAGACTTAGGGTTTCAGTCACAGTTAGGGTTAGAATTAGGGTTACGGTCTTTGTTAGGGTTAGAATTAGGGTTAGGGTTAGAATTAGGGTTACGGTCACAGTTAGGGTTAAAATTAGGGTTACGGTCACGGTTAGGGTTAGAATTAGGGTTACGGTCACTGTTAGGGTTAGAATTAGGGCTACGGTCACGGTTAGGGTTAGAATTAGGGTTACAGTCACAGTTAGGGTTAGAATTAGGGTTACGGTCAGGGTTAGGGTTAGAATTAGGGTTACGGTCACAGTTAGGGTTAGAATTAGGGTTACGGTCACAGTTAGGGTTAGAATTAGGGTTACGGTCACAGTTAGGGTTAGAATTAGGGTCACGGTTAGGGTTAGAATTAGGGTTACGGTCACAGTTAGGGTTAGAATTAGGGTTACGGTCACGGTTAGGGTTAGGGTAAGAATTAGGGTAAGGGTTAGAATTAGGGTTACGGTCACAGTTAGGGTTAGATTTCGGGTTTCGGTCTTGGTTAGGGTAAGAATTAGGGTTAGGGTTAGAATTAGGGTTACGGTTAGGGTTAGAATTAGGGTTACGGTCACAGGATTAGAATTAGGGTTACGGTCACGGTTAGGGTTAGAATTAGGGTTTCGGTCCCAGTCAGGGTTAGAATTAGGGTTACGGCCACAGTTAGGGTTAGAATTAGGGTTACGGTTAGGGTTAGAATTAGGGTTACGGTCACAGTTAGGGTTAGAATTAAGGTTACGGTCTTGGTTAGGGTTAGAATTAGGGTTACGGTCACGGTTAGAATTAGGGTTACGGTCATGGTTAGAATTAGGGTTACGGTCACAGTTAGGGTTAGAATTAGGGTTACGGTCAGGGTTAGGGTTAGAATTAGGGTTACGGTCACAGTTAGGGTTAGAATTAGGGTTACGGTCACAGTTAGGGTTAGAATTAGGGTTAGAATTAGGGTTACGGTCACAGTTAGGGTTAGAATTAGGGTTACGGTTTGGGTTAGAATTAGGGTTACGGTTAGAATTAGGGTTAGGGTCACGGTTAGGGTTAGAATTAGGGTTACAGTCACAGTTAGGGTTAGAATTAGGGTTACGGTTAGGGTTAGAATTAAGGTTACGGTCACAGTTAGGGTTAGAATTAGGGTTACGGTCACAGTTAGGGTTAGAATTAGGGTTAGGGTTAGAATTAGGGTTAGGGTTAGAATTAGGGTTACGGTCACAGTTAGGGTTAGAATTAGGGTTATGGCCACAGTTAGGGTTAGAATTAGGGTTACGGTTAGGGTTAGAATTAGGGTTACGGTAACAATTAGGGTTACGGTCAGGGTTAGGGTTAGAATTAGGGTTACGGTCACAGTTAGGGTTAGAATTAGGGTTACGGTCTTGGCTAGGGTTAGAATTAGGCTTACGGTCACAGTTAGGGTTAGAATTAGGGTTACGGCTGGGTTAGAATTAGGGTTACTGTCACGGTTAGGTTTAGAATTAGGTTTACGGTCACAGTTAGGGTTAGAATTAGGGTTAGGGTTTGAATTAGGGTTACGGTCACAGTTAGGGTTAGACTTAGGGTTACAGTCACAGTTAGGGTTAGAATTAGGGTTACGGTCTTGGTTAGGGTTAGAATTAGGGTTACGGTCACAGTTAGGGTTAAAATTAGGGTTACAGTCACGGTTAGGGTTAGAATTAGGGTTACGGTCACAGTTAGGATTAGAATTAGGGTTACGGTCACGGTTAGGGTTAGAACTAGGGTTACGGTCACAGTTAGGGTTACGGTCACAGTTAGGGTTACGGTCACAGTTAGGGTTAGAATTAGGGTTACGGTCACGGTTAGAATTAGGGTTACGGTCACGGTTAGAATTAGGGTTACGTTCACAGTTAGGGTTAGAATTAGGGTTACGGTCAGGGTTAGGGTTAGAATTAGGGTTACGGTCACAGTTAGGGTTAGAATTAGGGTTACGGCCACAGTTAGGGTTAGAATTAGGGTTAGGGTTAGAATTAGGGTTACGGTCACAGTTAGGGTTAGAATTAGGGTTACGGTTAGGGTTAGAATTAGGGTTACGGTTAGGGTCACGGTTAGGGTTAGAATTAGGGTTACGGTCACAGTTAGGGTTAGAATTAGGGTTACAGTCACGGTAAGGGTTAGAATTAGGGTTACGGTTAGGGTCACGGTTAGGGTTAGAATTAGGGTTACGGTCACAGTTAGGGTTAGAATTAGGGTTACAGTCACGGTAAGGGTTAGAATTAGGGTTACGGTCACAGTTAGGGTTAGAATTAGGGTAACGGTTAGGGTTAGAATTAGGGTTACGGTTAAGGTTAGAATTAGGGTCACGGTTAGGGTTAGAATTAGGGTTACGGTCACAGTTAGGGTTAGAATTAGGGTTACAGTCACGGTTAGGGTTAGAATTAGGGTTACGGTCACAGTTAGGGTTAGAATTAGGGTAACGGTTAGGGTTAGAATTAGGGTTACGGTTAAGGTTAGAATTAGGGTCACGGTTAGGGTTAGAATTAGGGTTACGGTCACAGTTAGGGTTAGAATTAGGGTTACGGTCACGGTTAGGGTTAGGGTTAGAATTAGGGTTAGGGTTAGAATTAGGGTTACGGTCACAGTTAGGGTTAGAATTAGGGTTTTGGTCTTGGTTAGGGTAAGAATTAGGGTTAGGGTTAGAATTAGGGTTACGGTTAGGGTTAGAATTAGGGTTATGGTCACAGGATTAGAATTAGGGTTACGGTCACGGTTAGGGTTAGAATTAGGGTTACGGTCCCAGTTAGGGTTAGAATTAGGGTTACGGCCACAGTTAGGGTTAGAATTAGGGTTACGGTTAGGGTTAGAATTAGGGTTACGGTCACAGTTAGGGTTAGAATTAAGGTTACGGTCTTGGTTAGGGTTAGAATTAGGGTTACGGTCACGGTTAGAATTAGGGTTACGGTCATGGTTAGAATTAGGGTTACGGTCACAGTTAGGGTTAGAATTAGGGTTACGGTCAGGGTTACGGTTAGAATTAGGGTTACGGTCACAGTTAGGATTAGAATTAGGGTTACGGTCACGGTTAGGGTTAGAATTAGGGTTAGGGTTAGAATTAGGGTTACGGTCACAGTTAGGGTTAGAATTAGGGTTACGGTCACGGTTAGAATTAGGGTTACGGTCATGGTTAGAATTAGGGTTACGGTCACAGTTAGGGTTAGAATTAGGGTTACGGTCAGGGTTAGGGTTAGAATTAGGGTTACGGTCACAGTTAGGATTAGAATTAGGGTTACGGTCACGGTTAGGGTTAGAACTAGGGTTACGGTCACAGTTAGGGTTAGAATTAGGGTTACGGTCTTGGTTAGGGTTAGAATTAGGGTTACGGTCACGGTTAGAATTAGGGTTACGGTCACGGTTAGAATTAGGGTTACGTTCACAGTTAGGGTTAGAATAAGGGTTACGGTCAGGGTTAGGGTTAGAATTAGGGTTACGGTCACAGTTAGGGTTAGAATTAGGGTTACGGCCACAGTTAGGGTTAGAATTAGGGTTAGGGTTAGAATTAGGGTTACGGTCACAGTTAGGGTTAGAATTAGGGTTACGGTTAGGGTTAGAATTAGGGTTACGGTTAGGGTCACGGTTAGGGTTAGAATTAGGGTTACGGTCACAGTTAGGGTTAGAATTAGGGTTACAGTCACGGTAAGGGTTAGAATTAGGGTTACGGTCACAGTTAGGGTTAGAATTAGGGTAACGGTTAGGGTTAGAATTAGGGTTACGGTTAAGGTTAGAATTAGGGTCACGGTTAGGGTTAGAATTAGGGTTACGGTCACAGTTAGGGTTAGAATTAGGGTTACAGTCACGGTTAGGGTTAGAATTAGGGTTACGGTCACAGTTAGGGTTAGAATTAGGGTAACGGTTAGGGTTAGAATTAGGGTTACGGTTAAGGTTAGAATTAGGGTCACGGTTAGGGTTAGAATTAGGGTTACGGTCACAGTTAGGGTTAGAATTAGGGTTACGGTCACGGTTAGGGTTAGGGTTAGAATTAGGGTTAGGGTTACAATTAGGGTTACGGTCACAGTTAGGGTTAGAATTAGGGTTACGGTCTTGGTTAGGGTAAGAATTAGGGTTAGGGTTAGAATTAGGGTTACGGTTAGGGTTAGAATTAGGGTTATGGTCACAGGATTAGAATTAGGGTTACGGTCACGGTTAGGGTTAGAATTTGGGTTACGGTCCCAGTTAGGGTTAGAATTAGGGTTACGGCCACAGTTAGGGTTAGAATTAGGGTTACGGTTAGGGTTAGAATTAGGGTTACGGTCACAGTTAGGGTTAGAATTAAGGTTACGGTCTTGGTTAGGGTTAGAATTAGGGTTACAGTCACGGTTAGAATTAGGGTTACGGTCATGGTTAGAATTAGGGTTACGGTCACAGTTAGGGTTAGAATTAGGGTTACGGTCAGGGTTAGGGTTAGAATTAGGGTTACGGTCACAGTTAGGGTTAGAATTAGGGTTACGGTCACAGTTAGGGTTAGAATTAGGGTTAGGGTTAGAATTAGGGTTACGGTCACAGTTAGGGTTAGAATTAGGGTTACGGTTTGGGTTAGAATTAGGGTTACGGTTAGAATTAGGGTTAGGGTCACGGTTAGGGTTAGAATTAGGGTTACAGTCACAGTTAGGGTTAGAATTAGGGTTACGGTTAGGGTTAGAATTAGGGTTACGGTCACAGTTAGGGTTAGAATTAGGGTTACGGTCACAGTTAGGGTTAGAATTAGGGTTAGGGTTAGAATTAGGGTTACGGTTAGGGTTAGAATTAGGGTTACGGTCACAGTTAGGGTTAGAATTAGGGTTATGGCCACAGTTAGGGTTAGAATTAGGGTTACGGTTAGGGTTAGAATTAGGGTTACGGTAACAATTAGGGTTACGGTCAGGGTTAGGGTTAGAATTAGGGTTACGGTCACAGTTAGGGTTAGAATTAGGGTAACGGTCTTGGTTAGGGTTAGAATTAGGCTTACGGTCACAGTTAGGGTTAGAATTAGGGTTACGGCTGGGTTAGAATTAGGGTTCCTGTCACGGTTAGGTTTAGAATTAGGGTTACGGTCACAGTTAGGGTTAGAATTAGGGTTAGGGTTAGAATTAGGGTTACGGTCGCAGTTAGGGTTAGACTTAGGGTTACAGTCACAGTTAGGGTTAGAATTAGGGTTACTGTCTTGGTTAGGGTTAGGGTTAGAATTAGGGTTACGGTCACAGTTAGGGTTAAAATTAGGGTTACGGTCACGGTTAGGGTTAGAATTAGGGTTACGGTCACGGTTAGAATTAGGGTTACGGTCACGGTTAGAATTAGGGTTACGTTCACAGTTAGGGTTAGAATTAGGGTTACGGTCAGGGTTAGGGTTAGAATTAGGGTTACGGTCACAGTTAGGGTTAGAATTAGGGTTACGGTTAGGGTTAGAATTAGGGTTAGGGTTAGAATTAGGGTTACGGTCACAGTTAGGGTTAGAATTAGGGTTACGGTTAGGGTTAGAATTAGGGTTACGGTTAGGGTTAGAATTAGGGTTAGGGTCACGGTTAGGGTTAGAATTAGGGTTACAGTCACAGTTAGGGTTAGAATTAAGGTTACGGTTAGAATTAGGGTTACGGTCACAGTTAGGGTTAGAATTAGGGTTACGGTTTGGGTTAGAATTAGGGTTACGGTTAGTATTAGGGTTAGGGTCACGGTTAGGGTTAGAATTAGGGTTACAGTCACAGTTAGGGTTAGAATTAGGGTTACGGTTAGGGTTAGAATTAGGGTTACGGTCACAGTTAGGGTTAGAATTAGGGTTACGGTCACAGTTAGGGTTAGAATTAGGGTTAGGGTTAGAATTAGGGTTACGGTTAGGGTTAGAATTAGGGTTACGGTCACAGTTAGGGTTAGAATTAGGGTTATGGCCACAGTTAGGGTTAGAATTAGGGTTACGGTTAGGGTTAGAATTAGGGTTACGGTAACAATTAGGGTTACGGTTAGGGTTAGAATTAGGGTTATGGTCACAGTTAGGGTTAGAATTAGGGTTACGGTCTTGGTTAGGGTTAGAATTAGGCTTACGGTCACAGTTAGGGTTAGAATTAGGGTTACGGCTGGGTTAGAATTAGGGTTACTGTCACGGTTAGGTTTAGAATTAGGGTTACGGTCACAGTTAGGGTTAGAATTAGGGTTAGGGTTAGAATTAGGGTTACGGTCGCAGTTAGGGTTAGACTTAGGGTTACAGTCACAGTTAGGGTTAGAATTAGGGTTACGGTCTTGGTTAGGGTTAGGGTTAGAATTAGGGTTACGGTCACAGTTAGGGTTAAAATTAGGGTTACGGTCACGGTTAGGGTTAGAATTAGGGTTACGGTCACGGTTAGAATTAGGGTTACGGTCACGGTTAGAATTAGGGTTACGTTCACAGTTAGGGTTAGAATTAGGGTTACGGTCAGGGTTAGGGTTAGAATTAGGGTTACGGTCACAGTTAGGGTTAGAATTAGGGTTACGGTCACAGTTAGGGTTAGAATTAGGGTTAGGGTTAGAATTAGGGTTACGGTCACAGTTAGGGTTAGAATTAGGGTTACGGTTAGGGTTAGAATTAGGGTTACGGTTAGGGTTAGAATTAGGGTTAGGGTCACGGTTAGGGTTAGAATTAGGGTTACAGTCACAGTTAGGGTTAGAATTAGGGTTACGGTTAGAATTAGGGTTACGGTCACAGTTAGGGTTAGAATTAGGGTTACGGTTAGGGTTAGAATTAGGGTTAGGGTCACGGTTAGGGTTAGAATTAGGGTTTCGGTTAGGGTTAGAATTAGGGTTACGGTCACAGTTAGGGTTAGAATTAGGGTTTCGGTCACAGTTAGGGTTAGAATTAGGGTTACGGTCACAGTTAGGGTTAGAATTAGGGTTAGGGTTAGAATTAGGGTTACGGTCACGGTTAGGGTTAGAATTAGGGTTACGGTCACGGTTAGGGTTAGAATTAGGGTTAGGGTTAGAATTAGGGTTACGGTCACAGTTAGGGTTAGAATTAGGGTAAGGGTTAGAATTAGGGTTACGGTCACAGTTAGGGTTAGACTTAGGGTTTCAGTCACAGTTAGGGTTAGAATTAGGGTTACGGTCACAGTTAGGGTTAGAATTAGGGTTAGGGTTAGAATTAGGGTTACGGTCACAGTTAGGGTTAAAATTAGGGTTACGGTCACGGTTAGGGTTAGAATTAGGGTTACGGTTACTGTTAGGGTTAGAATTAGGGCTACGGTCACGGTTAGGGTTAGAATTAGGGTTACAGTCACAGTTAGGGTTAGAATTAGGGTTACGGTCAGGGTTAGGGTTAGAATTAGGGTTACGGTCACATTTAGGGTTAGAATTAGGGTTACGGTCACAGTTAGGGTTAGAATTAGGGTTACGGTCACAGTTAGGGTTAGAATTAGGGTCACGGTTAGGGTTGGAATTAGGGTTACGGTTAAGGTTAGAATTAGGGTCACGGTTAGGGTTAGAATTAGGGTTACGGTCACAGTTAGGGTTAGAATTAGGGTTACGGTCACGGTTAGGGTTAGGGTTAGAATAAGGGTTAGAATTAGGGTTACGGTCACAGTTAGGGTTAGAATTCGGGTTACGGTCTTGGTTAGGGTAAGAATTAGGGTTAGGGTTAGAATTAGGGTTACGGTTAGGGTTAGAATTAGGGTTACGGTCACAGGATTAGAATTAGGGTTACGGTAACGGTTAGGGTTAGAATTAGGGTTACGGTCCCAGTTAGGGTTAGAATTAGGGTTACGGCCACAGTTAGGGTTGGAATTAGGGTTACGGTTAGGGTTAGAATTAGGGTTACGGTCACAGTTAGGGTTAGAATTAAGGTTACGGTCTTGGTTAGGGTTAGAATTAGGGTTACGGTCACGGTTAGAATTAGGGTTACGGTCATGGTTAGAATTAGGGTTACGGTCACAGTTAGGGTTAGAATTAGGGTTACGGTCAGGGTTAGGGTTAGAATTAGGGTTACGGTCACAGTTAGGGTTAGAATTAGGGTTACGGTCACAGTTAGGGTTAGAATTAGGGTTAGAATTAGGGTTACGGTCACAGTTAGGGTTAGAATTAGGGTTACGGTTTGGGTTAGAATTAGGGTTACGGTTAGAATTAGGGTTAGGGTCACAGTTAGGGTTAGAATTAGGGTTACAGTCACAGTTAGGGTTAGAATTAGGGTTACGGTTAGGGTTAGAATTAGGGTTACGGTCACAGTTAGGGTTAGAATTAGGGTTACGGTCACAGTTAGGGTTAGAATTACGGTTAGGGTTAGAATTAGGGTTAGGGTTAGAATTAGGGTTACGGTCACAGTTAGGGTTAGAATTAGGGTTATGGCCACAGTTAGGGTTAGAATTAGGGTTACGGTTAGGGTTAGAATTAGGGTTATGGTAACAATTAGGGTTACGGTCAGGGTTAGGGTTAGAATTAGGGTTACGGTCACAGTTAGGGTTAGAATTAGGGTTACGGTCTTGGCTAGGGTTAGAATTAGGCTTACGGTCACAGTTAGGGTTAGAATTAGGGTTACGGCTGGGTTATAATTAGGGTTACTGTCACGGTTAGGTTTAGAATTAGGGTTACGGTCACAGTTAGGGTTAGAATGAGGGTTAGGGTTAGAATTAGGGTTACGGTCACAGTTAGGGTTAGACTTAGGGTTACAGTCACAGTTAGGGTTAGAATTAGGGTTACGGTCTTGGTTAGGGTTAGGGTTAGAATTAGGGTTACGGTCACAGTTAGGGTTAAAATTAGGGTTACGGTCACGGTTAGGGTTAGAATTAGGGTTACGGTCACAGTTAGGATTAGAATTAGGGTTACGGTCACGGTTAGGGTTAGAACTAGGGTTACGGTCACAGTTAGGGTTAGAATTAGGGTTACGGTCTTGGTTAGGGTTAGAATTAGGGTTACGGTCACGGTTAGAATTAGGGTTACGGTCACGGTTAGAATTAGGGTTACGGTCACAGTTAGGGTTAGAATTAGGGTTACGGTCACAGTTAGGGTTAGAATTAGGGTTAGGGTTAGAATTAGGGTTACGGTCACAGTTAGGGTTAGAATTAGGGTTACGGTTAGGGTTAGAATTAGGGTTACGGTTAGGGTTAGAATTAGGGTTAGGGTCACGGTTAGGGTTAGAATTAGGGTTACAGTCACAGTTAGGGTTAGAATTAGGGTTACGGTTAGGGTTAGAATTAGGGTTACGGTCACAGTTAGGGTTAGAATTAGGGTTAGGGTTAGAATTAGGGTTACGGTCACAGTTAGGGTTAGAATTAGGGTTAGGGTTAGAATTAGGGTTACAGTCACAGTTAGGGTTAGAATTAGGGTTACGGTTAGGGTTACGGTCACAGTTAGGTTTAGAATTAGGGTTACGGTCACAGTTAGGGTTAGAATTAGGGTTACGGTCACAGTTAGGGTTAGAATTAGGGTTAGGGTTAGAATTAGGGTTACGGTCACGGTTAGGGTTAGAATTAGGGTTACGGTCACAGTTAGGGTTAGAATTAGGGTTACGGCCACAGTTAGGGTTAGAATTAGGGTTACGGTCACGGTTAGGGTTAGAATTAGGGTTACGGTCACAATTAGGGTTACGGTCAGGGTTAGGGTTAGAATTAGGGTTACGGTCACAGTTAGGGTTAGAATTAGGGTTACGGTCTTGGTTATGGTTAGAATTAGGCTTACGGTCACAGTTAGGGTTAGAATTAGGGTTACGGCTGGGTTAGAATTAGGGTTACGGTCACGGTTAGGGTTAGAATTAGGGTTACGGTCACAGTTAGGGTTAGAATTAGGGTAAGGGTTAGAATTAGGGTTACGGTCACAGTTAGGGTTAGACTTAGGGTTTCAGTCACAGTTAGGGTTTGAATTAGGGTTACGGTCTTTGTTACGGTTAGAATTAGGGTTAGGGTTAGAATTAGGGTTACGGTCACAGTTAGGGTTAAAATTAGGGTTACGGTCACGGTTAGGGTTAGAATTAGGGTTACGGTCACTGTTAGGGTTAGAATTAGGGTTACGGTCACGGTTAGGGTTAGAATTAGGGTTACAGTCACAGTTAGGGTTAGAATTAGGGTTACGGTCAGGGTTAGGGTTAGAATTAGGGTTACGGTCACAGTTAGGGTTAGAATTAGGGTTACGGTCACAGTTAGGGTTAGAATTAGGGTTAGGGTTAGAATTAGGGTTACGGTCACAGTTAGGGTTAGAATTAGGGTTACGGTCACAGTTAGGGTTAGAATTAGGGTTACGGTCCTGGTTAGGGTTAGAATTAGGGTTACGGTTAGGGTTAGAATTAGGGTTACGGTCACAGTTAGGGTTAGAATTAGGGTTACGGTCACAGTTAGGGTTAGCATTAGGGTTACGGTCTTGGTTAGGGTTAGAATTAGGCTTACGGTCACAGTTAGGGTTAGAATTAGGGTTACGGTTAGGGTTAGAATTAGGGTTACGGTCACGGTTAGAATTAGGGTTACGGTCACGGTTAGGGTTAGAATTAGGGTTACAGTCACAGTTAGGGTTAGAATTAGGGTTACGGTCTTGGTTAGGGTTAGAATTAGGCTTACGGTCACAGTTAGGGTTAGAATTAGGGTTACGGTTAGGGTTAGAATTAGGGTTACGGTCACGATTAGGGTTAGAATTAGGGTTAGGGTCACGGTTAGGGTTAGAATTAGGGTTACGGTCACAGTTAGGGTTAGAATTAGGGTTACGGTCACGGTTAGGGTTAGAATTAGGGTTACAGTCACAGTTAGGGTTAGAATTAGGGTTACGGTCTTGGTTAGGGTTAGAATTAGGCTTACGGTCACAGTTAGGGTTAGAATTAGGGTTACGGTTAGGGTTAGAATTAGGGTTACGGTCACGATTAGGGTTAGAATTAGGGTTAGGGTCACGGTTAGGGTTAGAATTAGGGTTACGGTCACAGTTAGGGTTAGAATTAGGGTTACGGTCTTGGTTAGGGTTAGAATTAGGGTTACGGTCACAGTTAGGGTTAGAATTAGGGTTACGGTCTTGGTTAGGGTTAGAATTAGGGTTACGGTCACGGTTAGGGTTAGAATTAGGGTTACGGTCACGGTTAGGGTTAGAATTAGGGTTAGGGTTAGAATTAGGGTAACGGTCACGGTTAGGGTTAGAATTAGGGTTACGGTCATGGTTAGGGTTAGAATTAGGGTTACAGTCACAGTTAGGGTTAGAATTAGGGTTACGGTCTTGGTTAGGGTTAGAATTAGGGTTAGGGTTACGGTCACGGTTAGGGTTAGAATTAGGGTTACGGTCACAGTTAGGGTTAAAATTAGGGTTACGGTCATGGTTAGGGTTAGAATTAGGGTTACGGTCAGGGTTAGGGTTAGAATTAGGGTTACGGTCACAGTTAGGGTTAGAATTAGGGTTACGGTCACAGTTAGGGTTAGAATTAGGGTTACGGTTAGTGTTAGAATTAGGGTTACGGTCACAGTTAGGGTTAGAATTAGGGTTACGGTTAGGGTTAGAATTAGGGTTACGGTCACGGTTAGGGTTACGGTCACTGTTAGGGTTAGAATTAGGGTTACGGTCACAGTTAGGGTTAGAATTAGGGTTACGGTCTTGGTTAGGGTTAGAATTAGGGTTACGGTCACGGTTAGGGTTAGAATTAGGGTTATGGTCACAGTTAGGGTTAGAATTAGGGTTAGGGTTAGAATTAGGGTTACGGTCTTGGTTAGGGTTAGAATTAGGGTTACGGTCACGGTTAGGGTTAGAATTAGGGTTATGGTCACAGTTAGGGTTAGAATTAGGGTTAGGGTTAGAATTAGGGTTACGGTCTTGGTTAGGGTTAGAATTAGGGTTACGGTCACGGTTAGGGTTAGAATTAGGGTTACAGTCACGGTTAGGGTTAGAATTAGGGTTAGGGTTAGAATTAGGGTTAGGGTCACGGTTAGGGTTAGAATTAGGGTTACGGTCACAGTTAGGGTTAGAATTAGGGTTACGGTCTTGGTTAGGGTTAGAATTAGGGTTACGGTCACAGTTAGGGTTAGAATTAGGGTTACGGTCACAGTTAGGGTTAGAATTAGGGTTACGGTCACGGTTAGGGTTAGAATTAGGGTTAGGGTTAGAATTAGGGTTACGGTCACGGTTAGGGTTAGAATTAGGGTTACGGTCATGGTTAGGGTTAGAATTAGGGTTACAGTCACAGTTAGGGTTAGAATTAGGGTTACGGTCTTGGTTAGGGTTAGAATTAGGGTTAGGGTTACGGTCACGGTTAGGGTTAGAATTAGGGTTACGGTCACAGTTAGGGTTAAAATTAGGGTTACGGTCATGGTTAGGGTTAGAATTAGGGTTACGGTCAGGGTTAGGGTTAGAATTAGGGTTACGGTCACAGTTAGGGTTAGAATTAGGGTTACGGTCACAGTTAGGGTTAGAATTAGGGTTAGAATTAGGGTTACGGTTAGTGTTAGAATTAGGGTTACGGTCACAGTTAGGGTTAGAATTAGGGTTACGGTTAGGGTTAGAATTAGGGTTACGGTCACGGTTAGGGTTACGGTCACTGTTAGGGTTAGAATTAGGGTTACGGTCACAGTTAGGGTTAGAATTAGGGTTACGGTCTTGGTTAGGGTTAGAATTAGGGTTACGGTCACGGTTAGGGTTAGAATTAGGGTTATGGTCACAGTTAGGGTTAGAATTAGGGTTAGGGTTAGAATTAGGGTTACGGTCTTGGTTAGGGTTAGAATTAGGGTTACGGTCACGGTTAGGGTTAGAATTAGGGTTACGGTCACGGTTAGGGTTAGAATTAGGGTTACGGTCACAGTTAGGGTTAGAATTAGGGTTACGGTCACGGTTAGGATTAGGGTTAGGAATAAAGTCAGAGCAGTGTTTCACAACCTTTTTTCAATCAAGGCACCCTTTGAAAATTATGGACAGTCTTGAGGCGCCCCATTCTAAAATGTAAAAACTGTTCTAATAGTTTTACATAATGCAGCAACATCCACAAGTCCAGACCCATCGTTAGAGATTTATTAATCCAAAGCAAATACACTTTTGCACACTGGTACTGACTAGTATTCCAATGTTTCTCTTCTCCCTCAGTTTTTCTCCATCACCAAGCTAATGTGACCCAAACGCTGATGGAGAGGAGCAGGGGAGGGTCAAACAAGGATGCTATGAAGGTGACTGACATTCTCCTTATCAGCTGATGATGCCTTTGATGATGCAGCTGAAAGGTTGGAATGGTGCACAATGAAAACCTGTGACTTAGTGTAACTAAAAAGGCTTCATCCACACCGGCTTCTATATCATTTTTGGGCAATTTTTAGGCATTTTGGTCAAAGCACCCCTGAAGAAACCACAGGGCACCACAATTGAAAAGGGCTGAGTTAGGGATATGATTAGGATTAGAGTAGAGTTAGTGATAGGGTTAGAGGTAGAATTATGGCTAAGATTAGCGCTAGGGTTAGGATTAGGAGTTTGAGTTGAGTTTTAATTAGGGTAAGAAATGGGGTTATTGTTAGAATTAGAGATAGGGTAAGGATTAGGATTAATGGCATTAGGCATTAGGCATAGAGTTAGGATTTGAGTTAGGGTTGGCATTAGGAATAGAGTTAGGGTTGGCATTAGGGATTGGATTAGGATTAGAGTTAGGGTTGGCATTAGGAATAGAGTTAGGATTAGAGTTAGGGTTGGCATTAGGGATTGGAATAGGATTAGAGTTAGGGTTGGCATTAGGAATAGAGTTAGGATTAGAGTTAGGGTTGGCATTAGGAATAGAGTTAGGATTAGAGTTAGGGTTGGCATTAGGAATAGAGTTAGGATTAGAGTTAGGGTTGGCATTAGGGATTGGAATAGGATTAGAGTTAGGGTTGGCATTAGTGATAGAGTTAGGATTAGAGTTAGGGTTGGCATTAGGGATTGGAATAGGATTAGAGTTAGGGTTGGCATTAGTGATAGAGTTAGGGTTGGCATTAGGTATAGAGTTAGGATTACAGTTAGGGCTGGCATTAGGGATAACGTTAGGATTACAGTTAGGGTTGGCATTAGGGATAGAGTTGGGGTTGGCATTATTGATAGCGTTAGGATTAGAGTAAGGGTTAGCATTAGAGATAGAATTGGGAATAGAGTTAGGGTTGGCATTAGGAATAAAGTTAGGATTAGAGTTAGGGTTGGCATTAGGGATAGAATTGGGAATAGAGTTAGGGTTGGCATTAGGAATAGAGTTAATATTATAGTTAGGGTTGGCATTAGGGATAGAGTTAGGATTAGAGTTAGGGTTGGCATTAGGGAACAAATTAGGGTTAGAGATAGGGTTGGCATTAGGAATAGAGTTAGGATTAGAGTTAGGGTTGGCATTACGGATTGGATTAGGATTAGAGTTAGGGTTGGCATTATGAATAGAGTTAGGAATAGAGCTAGCATTGGCATTAGGAATAAAGTTCGGATTATAGTTAGGGTTGGCATTAGGGATTGGAATAGGATTAGAGTAAGGGTTGGCATTAGGAATAGAGTTAGGATAGAGTTAGGGTTGGCATTAGGGATAGAATTGGGCATAGAGTTAGGGTTGGCATTAGGAATAGAGTTAGTATTAGAGTTAGGGTTGGCATTAGGAATAGAGTTAGGAATAGAGCTAGGGTTGGCATGGGGGATTGGAATAGGATTAGAGTTAGGTTTGGCATTAGGAATAGAGTTAGGATTACAGTTAGGGCTGGCATTAGAGATAACGTTAAGATTACAGTTAGGGTTGGCATTAGGGATAGAGTTAGGATTACAGTTAGGGCTGGCATTAGGGATAACGTTAGGATTACAGTTAGGGCTGGCATTAGGGATAGAGTTAGGGTTGGCATTAGGGATAGAGTTAGGATTACAGTTAGGGTTGGCCTTAGGGATAGAGTTAGGGTTGGCATTATTGATAGCGTTTGGATTAGAGGTAGGGTTGGCATTAGGGATAGAATTGGGAATAGAGTTAGGGTTGGCATTAGGAATAGAGTTAGTATATAGTTAGGGTTGGCATTAGGGATAAAGTTAGGATTAGAGTTATGGTTGGCATTAGGGATTGGAATAGGATTAGAGTTAGGGTTGGCATTAGTGATAGAGTTAGGGTTGGCATTAGGGATAGAGTTAGGATTACAGTTAGGGCTGGCATTAGGGATAGAGTTAGGATTACAGTTAGGGCTGGCATTATTGATAGCGTTCAGATTAGAGTTAGGGTTGGCATTAGGAATAGAGTTAGTATTATAGTTAGGGTTGGCATTAGGTATAGAGTTAGGATTAGAGTGATGCATCATGTATGTCGCTCCTCTCCCTTTCTGCACCCTGTATGCTCCTTCCCCCCTTTTCTGCATCCTGTAAGCCCCTCCTCCTGCTTTCTACACCCTGTATTCCCCTCCTCCCCCTTTCTGCACCCTTATGTTCCTTCTCCTGCTTTCTGCACCCTGTATACCCTTCCCCCCCTATTCTGAACCCTGTGTGTTCCTCCTCCCCCTTTCCGCACCCTCTATGTTCCTCCTCTCCTATTTCTGAACCCTGAATGCCCCCCCTCCCCCTTTCCACACCCTAATGTTCCTCCTCCTACTTTCTGCACCCTGCATACCCCTTCTCCCCCTTTCTGCACACTGTACGTTCCTCCTCCCATTTTTTGCACCCTGTAAGTTTACCCCTGTACATTAGGGATAGAGTTAGGGTTGGCATTAGGAATAGAGTTAGGATTAGAGTTAGGGTTGGAATTAGGAATAGAGTTAGGATTAGAGTTAGGGTTGGCATTAGGATTAGAGTTAGGGTTGGCATTAGGAATAGAGTTAGGATTAGAGTTAGGGTTGGCATTAGGGATTGGAATAGGATTAGAGTTAGGGTTGGCATTAGTGATAGAGTTAGGATTAGAGTTAGGGTTGGCATTAGGGATTGGAATAGGATTAGAGTTAGGGTTGGCATTAGTGATAGAGTTAGGGTTGGCATTAGGTATAGAGTTAGGATTACAGTTAGGGCTGGCATTAGGGATAACGTTAGGATTACAGTTAGGGTTGGCATTAGGGGTAGAGTTGGGGTTGGCATTATTGATAGCGTTAGGATTAGAGTAAGGGTTAGCATTAGAGATAGAATTGGGAATAGAGTTAGGATTAGAGTTAGGCTTGGCATTAGGGATAAAGTTAGGGTTGGCATTAGGAACAGAGTTAGGATTATAGTTCGGGTTGGCATTAGGGACAGAGTTAGGATTAGAGCTAGGGTTGGCATTAAGAATAGAGTTAGGATTAGAGTTATTGTTGGCATTAGGGATAGCACTAGAATTAGAATTAGAGTTAGGGTTGGCATTAGGGATAGGGTTGGGATTAAAGTTAGAGTTAGGGTTGGCATTAGGGATAGAGTTGGGATTAGAGTTAGGGTTGGTATTATGAATAGAGTTAGGATTAGAGATAGGGTTGGCATTAGGAATAGAGTTAGTTTTTGAGTTAGGGTTGGTATTAGGAATATAGTTGGGATTAGAGTTAGGGTTGGCATTAGGGATAGGGTTAGGATTAGAGTTATTGTTGGCATTAGGGATAGCACTAGAATTAGAGTTAGGGTTGGCATTAGGGATAGAGTTGGGATTAGAGTTTGGGTTGGCATTAGGGATAGAGTTGGGATTAGAGTTAGGGTTGGTATTAGGAATAGAGTTAGTTTTTGAGTTAGGGTTGGCATTAGGGATAGAATTAGGATTAGAGTTAGGATTGGCGTTAGGAATAGGGTTTGGATTAGAGTTAGGGTTGGCATTGTGTATAGAGTTAGAATTAGAGTTAGGGTTGGCATTGTGGATAGAGTTAGAATTAGAGTTAGGGTTGGCATTAGGGATAGGGTTAGGATTAGAGTTAGGGCTGGCATTAGAGATAGAGTTAGGATTAGAGTTAGATTTGACATTAGGAATATAGTTAGGATTAGAGTTAGGGTGGGCATTAGGAATAGAGTTAGGATTAGAGATAGGGTTGGCATTGGGAATAGAGTTAGTTTTAGTGTTAGTGTTGGCATTAGGGATAGAGTTAGGATTGGAGTTAGGATTGGCATTAGGAAAAGAGTTACAATTAGAGTTAAAGTTGGCATTAGGGACAGAGTTGGGATTACAGTTAGGGTTGGCATTAGGGATAGAGTTAGGATTGGCATTAAGAATAGAGTTAGGATTGGAGTTAGGGATGGCATTATTGATAGAGTTAGGATTAGAGGTAGGGTTGGCATTAGGGAATGGGTTAGGAGTAGAAGTAGGGTTGGCATTATAGATAGAGTTAGGATTAGAGTTAGGGTTGGCATTAGGGAAAGGGTTAGGAGTAGAAGTAGGGTTGGCATTATAGATAGAGTTAGGATTAGAGTTAGGGTTGGCGTTAGGGATACAGTTGGGATTAGAGTTAAGGTTGGCATTAGGAATAGAGTTAGGATTAGAGATAGGGTTGGCATTAGTGATAGGGTTAGGAGTAGAAGTAGGGTTGGCATTAGGGTAGGGTTAGGATTAAAAATTGCATTGGCATTAGGGATAGGGTTAGGACTAGAGTCAGTATTAGAGTTAGGGTGGGCATAGGAAGTAGAGTTAGGATTAGAAGTAGGGTTGGCATTATGGATAGAGTTAAGATTAGAGGTAGGGTTGGCATTAGGGATAGGGTTAGGATTAAAAGTTAGGTTGGCATTATGGATAGGGTTAGGATTAGATTTAGGTTTGACATTAGGGATAGGGTTAGGAGTAGAAGTAGGGTTGGCGTTAAGGATAGAGTTAGGATTAGAGTTAGGGTTGGCGTTAGGGATAGGGTTAGGATTAAAAGTTGGATTGGCATTAGGGTTAGGATTAGAGTTTGGATTAGTGTTAGGGTTGGTATAAAGAATAGAGTTAGGATTAGAGTTAGGGTTGGAATTAGGGATAGAGCTAGGATAAGAATTAGGGTTGGCATTGGGGATAGAGTTAGGATTAGAGTTTGGGTTGGCATTAAGGAAAGGGTTAGGATTAGAGTTAGGGTTGGCATTAGGGATAAGGTTAGGATTAGAGTTAGGGTTGGTTTAAGGAATAGGGTTAGGATTAGAGTTAGGGTTGGCATTAAGGAATAGGGTTAAGATTAAAGTTAGGGTTGGCATTAAGGAATAGGGTTAGGATTAGAGTTAGGGTTGGCATTAGGGATAGGGTTAGGATTAGAGTTAGGGTTGGCATTAAAGTATGGGTTAGGATTAGAGTTAGGGTTGGCATTAAGGAATGGGTTAGGATTAGAGTTAGGGTTGGCTTTAGGGATAGGTTTAGGATTAGAGTTAGGGTTGGCATTAAGGAATGGGTTAGAATTAGAGTTAGGGTTGGCATTAGGGTTAGGATTAGAGTTAGGGTTGGCATTAGGGTTAGGATTAGAGTTAGGGTTGGCATTAGGGATAGGGTTAGGATTAGAGTTAGGGTTGGCTTTAGGGATAGGGTTGGGATTAGAGTTAGGGTTGCCATTTGTGATAGGTTAGAATTAGAGTTAGGGTTGGCATTAGGGTTAGCATTAGGGATAGGATTAGAGTTAGGGTTGGCATTAGGGTTAGGATTAGAGTTAGGGTTGGCATTAGGGATAGGATTAGAGTTAGGGTTGGCATTAGGGTTGGGATTAGAGTTAGGGTTGGCATTAGGGATAGGATTAGAGTTAGGGTTGGCATTAGGGTTAGGATTAGAGTTAGGGTTGGCATTAAGGATAGAGTTAAGGTTTATATTTGGGTTAGGGTGAGGGTTAAAGTTTGATTCGGGGTTAACGTTGAATTTTTGTTTTTTTCTTTACAGTAAAATTATTTAATGACATTTTGGAAAAGGTAAAATATGTAACATAAGCCAGGTTTGAGAAAACTCACCACTTGTCCTTATTAAATGGCCAACATTCCACATCATCGGAACACAAACTGGAGAAAGGATGGACACTCATTGAGGAAAGGTGAAATCACTGCCAGAAAACTTCGAGGAAGGATGAGTTCTCTGGGATTGGTGAATTCTCTGGGATTGGTGAATTCTCTGGGATTGGTGAGTTCTCTGGGATTGGTGAATTCTCTGGGATTGGTGAGTTCTCTGGGATTGGTGAATTCTCTGGGATTGGTGAATTCTCTGGGATTGGTGAGTTCTCTGGGATTGGTGAATTCTCTGGGATTGGTGAGTTCTCTGGGATTGGTGAATTATCTGGGATTGGTGAATTCTCTGGGATTGGTGAATTCTCTGGGATTGGTGAATTCTCTGGGATTGGTGAGTTCTCTGGGATTGGTGAGTTCTCTGGGATTGGTGAGTTCTCTGGGATTGGTGAGTTCTCTGGGATTGGTGAATTCTCTGGGATTGGTGAGTTCTCTGGGATTGGTGAGTTCTCTGGGATTGGTGAATTCTCTGGGATTGGTGTGTTCTCTGGGATTGGTGAGTTCTCTGGGATTGGTGAATTCTCTGGGATTGGTGAATGGCTGAGACGATGTATTTCAGAGATGGAACACGTCCCATGGAAGTGGTTGGTACCTTCCTTCAGCCACATCTGTCTTCGTCTGATCTAGCTGCCTGCAACCCAAATTCTTTCACATTGAAAATTCCTCCTCCCCCTTTCTGCACCCTGTATTCTCCTCCTTCCCATTTCTGCACCCTGTATTCTCCTCCTTCCCATTTCTGCACCCTGTATGTTCCTCCTCCCACTTTCTGCACCCTGTATGTTCCTCCTCCCACTTTCTGCACCCTTTATTGTCCTCCTCCCCCTTTCTGCACCCTGTATGTTCCTCCTCCCGTTTTCTGCCCCCTTTATGCCCCTCCTCCCCTTTCTTTACACTTATGTCACTCCTCCCCCTTCTGCACCCTGTATGCTCCCATTCCCCCTTTCTGCACCCTGTATACCCCTCCTCCCCCTTTCTACACCCTGTATGTCCCTCCACCTTCTTTCTGCACCCTGTATGTTCCTCCTCCCCCTTTCTGAACCCTGTATGTTTTCTCCTCTCCTTTCTACACCCTGTTTGCCCCTCCTCCCTCTTTATGCACCATATATGTTTCTCTTCTCCCTTTCTGCACCCTGTATGCTCCTTCCCCCCTTTTCTGCATCCTGTAAGCCCCTCCTCCTGCTTTCTACACCCTGTATGACCCTCCTCCCACTTTCTGCACCCTTTATACCCTTCCCCCCTTTTCTGCACCCTGTATGCCCCTCCTCCCCCTTTCCACACCCTAATATTCCTCCTCCTACTTTTTGCACCCTGTATACCTCTTCTCCCACTTTCTGAACACTGTACGTTCCTCCTCGCCCTTTCTTCACCCTGTATGCCCCTCCTCCCCTTTCCACAACCTTATGTTCCTTCTCCCCATTTCTGCCCCCTTTATGCCCCTCCTCCCCTTTCTTTACACTTATGTCACTCCTCCCCCTTCTGCACCCTGTATGCTCCCATTCCCCCTTTCTGCACCCTGTATACCCCTCCTCCCCCTTTCTGCACCCTGTATACCCCTCCTCCCCCTTTCTGCACCCTGTATGTCCCTCCACCTTCTTTCTGCACCCTGTATGTCCCTCCACCTTCTTTCTGCACCCTGTATGTCCCTCCACCTTCTTTCTGCACCCTGTATGTTCCTCCTCCCCCTTTCTGAACCCTGTATGTTTTCTTCTCTCCTTGTTTGCCCCTCCTCCCTCTTTGTGCACCATATATGTTTCTCTTCTCCCTTTCTGCACCCTGTATGCTCCTTTCCCCCTTTTCTGCATCCTGTAAGCCCCTCCTCCTGCTTTCTACACCCTGTATGTCCCTCCTCCCGCTTTCTGCACCCTTTATACCCTTCCCCCCTTTTCTGCACCCTGTATGTCCCTCCTCCCCTTTTTCTGCACCCTGTATGCCCCTCCCCCCTTTTCTGCATCCTGTAAGCCCCTCCTCCTGCTTTCTACACCCTGTATGTCCCTCCTCCCGCTTTCTGCACCCTTTATACCCTTCCCCCCTTTTCTGCACCCTGTATGTCCCTCCTCCCCTATTTCTGCACCCTGTATGTCCCTCCTCCCCCTTTCCAGAAAAAACACATGATAGAAATGTTATAAATGGAGTTGCAGGTCAGGGAGTAAAATAAATATTTGATTCCCGACCAACCAGCAATAATTCTGCCTCCACAGACTGGCTACAGTAGGGGCTCATGTGGGACACAGATTAGTCCTATCAATGTAAGAAGACAACTCGTTGTGTGTATAGAAGACACCCGCCCACAGAATCTCTTTCCTCCAATCACAGCTCACCATCATGGGAAGACCAAAGAGATGTCAGAGGAGGTCAGGGAGAAGATTGGAGACCGGCACAAGGCTGGAATGGCTACAAGACCATCAGCAAGAAGATTGGTGAGAAGGAGACAAATGTTGGAGCGATTATTAGCAAATGGAAGAAATCTAAAATGACCATCAATGGTCCTCAGTCCGGAGCTCAGTGCAAGATTCTCCTCATGGGGTGAGGATGGTCATGAGAAAAGTGAGGGATCAATCCAGATCCAGGGGCTTGTAAATAATCTCAAGGCATTTGGGACCACAGTCACTAAACAAACCATTGGTAACACAATACGCTGCCATGGATTGAAATCTTGCCGATCCCCCTCCTCAGGAAGACACATGTACAGTCATGCCAATGAACATCTAAATGATTCAGAGGAGGATTTGGAGAAAGTGCTGTGGTCAGATGAGACCAAAATTCTATGACTATGACCCTAAGAACACCGTCCCTACAGTCATCATCCCTACAGTGTCACCCTCCCTACAGTCACCTTCCCTACAGTCACCATCCCTACAGTCACCTTCCCTACAGTCACTGCCCCTACAGTCACCGTCCCTACAGTCATCATCCCTACAGTGTCACCCTCCCTACAGTCACCCTCCCTACAGTCACTGCCCCTACAGTCACCGTCCCTACAGTCATCATCCCTACAGTGTCACCCTCCCTACAGTCACCTTCCCTACAGTCACCATCCCTACAGTCACCTTCCCTACAGTCACTGCCCCTACAGTCACCGTCCCTACAGTCATCATCCCTACAGTCACCTTCCCTACAGTCACCTTCCCTACAGTCACTGCCCCTACAGTCACCGTCCCTACAGTCATCATCCCTACAGTGTCACCCTCCCTACAGTCACCTTCCCTACAGTCACCATCCCTACAGTCACTGTCCCTACAGTCACCATCCCTACAGTCACCTTCCCTACAGTCACTGCCCCTACAGTCACCGTCCCTACAGTCATCATCCCTACAGTGTCACCCTCCCTACAGTCACTGCCCCTACAGTCACCGTCCCTACAGTCATCATCCCTACAGTGTCACCCTCCCTACAGTCACTGCCCCTACAGTCACCGTCCCTACAGTCATCATCCCTACAGTGTCACCCTCCCTACAGTCACCTTCCCTACAGTCACCATCCCTACAGTCACCTTCCCTACAGTCACTGCCCCTACAGTCACCGTCCCTACAGTCATCATCCCTACAGTCACCTTCCCTACAGTCACCTTCCCTACAGTCACCTTCCCTACAGTCACTGCCCCTACAGTCTCCGTCCCTACAGTCATCATCCCTACAGTGTCACCCTCCCTACAGTCACCTTCCCTACAGTCACCATTCCTACAGTCACTGTCCCTACAGTCACCATCCCTACAGTCACCTTCCCTACAGTCACCTTCCCTACAGTCACCATCCCTACAGTCACCGTCCCTACAGTCACCTTCCCTACAGTCACTGCCCCTACAGTCAACGTCCCTACAGTCATCATCCCTACAGTGTCACCCTCCCTACAGTCACCTTCCCTACAGTCACTGCCCCTACAGTCACCGTCCCTACAGTCACCATCCCTACAGTCACCGTCCCTACAGTCACCATCCCTACAGTCACCATCCCTACAGTCACCATCCCCTACAGTCACCGTCCCTACAGTCACCTTCCCTACAGTCACCATCCCTACAGTCACCGTCCCTACAGTCACCGTCCCTACAGTCACCGTCCCTACAGTCACCATCCCTACAGTCACCGTCCCCTACAGTCACCGTCCCTACAGTCACCTTCCCTACAGTCACCATCCCTACAGTCACCGTCCCTACAGTCACCATCCCTACAGTCACCGTCCCTACAGTCACCATCTCTACAGTCACCTTCCCTACAGTCACCATCCCTACAGTCACCGTCCCCTACAGTCACTGTCCCTACAGTCACCTTCCCTACAGTCACCATCCCTACAGTCACCGTCCCTACAGTCACCTTCCCTACAGTCACCGACCCTACAGTCACCTTCCCTACAGTCACCATCCCTACAGTCACTGTCCCTACAGTCACCGTCCCTACAGTCACCGTCCCTACAGTCACCATCCCTACAGTCACCTTCCCTACAGTCACCATCCCTACAGTCACCTTCCCTACAGTCACCTTCCCTACAGTCACCATCCCTACAGTCACCTTCCCTATAGTCACCATCCCTACAGTCACTGTCCCTACAGTCACCATCCCTACAGTCACTGTCCCTACAGTCACTGTCCCTACAGTCACCATTTCTACAGTCACCTTCCCTACAGTCACCGTCCCTACAGTCACCTTCCCTACAGTCACCATCCCTACAGTCACCGTCCCTACAGTCACCATCCCTACAGTCACCTTCCCTACAGTCACCATCCCTACAGTCACCGTCCCCTACAGTCACCGTCCCTACAGTCACCTTCCCTACAGTCACCATCCCTACAGTCACCGTCCCTACAGTCACCTTCCCTACAGTCACCATCCCTACAGTCACCTTCCCTACAGTCACCGTCCCTACAGTCACCGTCCCTACAGTCACCTTCCCTACAGTCACCGTCCCTACAGTCACCTTCCCTACAGTCACCGTCCCTACAGTCACCGTCCCTACAGTCACCTTCACTACAGTCACCGTCCCTACAGTCACCTTCCCTACAGTCACCGTCCCTACAGTCACCGTCCCTACAGTCACCATCCCTACAGTCACCTTCCCTACAGTCACCGTCCCTACAGTCACCTTCCCTACAGTCACCTTCCCCTACAGTCACCGTCCCTACAGTCACCTTCCCTACAGTCACCTTCCCTACAGTCACCATCCCTACAGTCACCGTCCCTACAGTCACCTTCCCTACAGTCACCTTCCCCTACAGTCACCGTCCCTACAGTCACCTTCCCTACAGTCACCTTCCCTACGGTCACCACCCCTACAGTCACCTTCCCTACAGTCACCGTCCCTACAGTCACCTTCCCTACAGTCACCGTCCCTACAGTCACCTTCCCTACAGTCACCGTCCCTACAGTCACCTTCCCTACAGTCACCATCCCTACAGTCACCATCCCTACAGTCACCGTCCCTACAGTCACCGTCCCTACAGTCACCATCCCTACAGTCACTTTCCCTACAGTCACTGTCCCTACAGTCACCGTCCCCTACAGTCACCATCCCTACAGTCACCTTCCCTACAGTCACCCTCCCCTCCAGTCACCATCTCTACAGTCACCGTCCCTACAGTCACCTTCCCTACAGTCACCTTCCCTACAGTCACCATCCCTACAGTCACCGTCCCTACAGTCACCATCCCTACAGTCACCTTCCCTACAGTCACCGTCCCTACAGTCACCTTCCCTACAGTCACCTTCCCCTACAGTCACCGTCCCTACAGTCACCTTCCCTACAGTCACCATCCCTACAGTCACCGTCCCTACAGTCACCTTCCCTACAGTCACCTTCCCCTACAGTCACCGTCCCTACAGTCACCTTCCCTACAGTCACCTTCCCTACAGTCACCACCCCTACAGTCACCGTCCCCTACAGTCACCTTCCCTACAGTCACCGTCCCTACAGTCACCTTCCCTACAGTCACCGTCCCCTACAGTCACCTTCCCTACAGTCACCGTCCCTACAGTCACCGTCCCTACAGTCACCATCCCTACAGTCACTTTCCCTACAGTCACTGTCCCTACAGTCACCGTCCCCTACAGTCACCGTCCCTACAGTCACCATCCCTACAGTCACTTTCCCTACAGTCACTGTCCCTACAGTCACCGTCCCCTACAGTCACCATCCCTACAGTCACCATCCCTACAGTCACCGTCCCTACAGTCACCATCCCTACAGTCACCGTCCCTACAGTCACCATCCCTACAGTCACTTTCCCTACAGTCACTGTCCCTACAGTCACCGTCCCCTACAGTCACCATCCCTACAGTCACCTTCCCTATAGTCACCCTCCCCTCCAGTCACCATCTCTACAGTCACCGTCCCTACAGTCACCTTCCCTACAGTCACCTTCCCTACAGTCACCGTCCCTACAGTCACCATCCCTACAGTCACCGTCCCTACAGTCACCTTCCCTACAGTCGCCGTCCCTACAGTCACCTTCCCTACAGTCACCTTCCCCTACAGTCACCGTCCCTACAGTCACCTTCCCTACAGTCACCTTCCCTACAGTCACCATCCCTACAGTCACCGTCCCTACAGTCACCTTCCCTACAGTCACCTTCCCCTACAGTCACTGTCCCTACAGTCACCTTCCCTACAGTCACCACCCCTACAGTCACCTTCCCTACAGTCACCGTCCCTACAGTCACCTTCCCTACAGTCACCGTCCCCTACAGTCACCTTCCCTACAGTCACCGTCCCTACAGTCACCTTCCCTACAGTCACCGTCCCCTACAGTCACCTTCCCTACAGTCACCGTCCCTACAGTCACCGTCCCTACAGTCACCATCCCTACAGTCACCGCCCCTACAGTCACCATCCCTACAGTCACTTTCCCTACAGTCACTGTCCCTACAGTCACCCTCCCCTCCAGTCACCATCTCTACAGTCACCGTATCTACAGTCACGCACAGAGGTGGAAACATGATGCTTTGGGGCTGTTTCTCTGCTAAAGGTACAGGCCAAATTTACCGCATTGAGGGGCCAATGGACGGGGCCATGTTTTGTAAAATCTTGGATGAGAACCTTCTTCCCTCAGCCAGAACACTGAAGATGGGTCATGGATGGGTCTTCCAGTATGACAATGACCCAAAACATACCACCAAGACAACAAAGGAGTCATGGAGTGGCCTAGTCAGTCTCCAGACCTTCATCCTATAGAAAATGTATGGAGGGAGCTGAAACTTCGAGTTGCCAAACGACAGCCAAGAAACCTTCAGGATTTAGAGAAGATCTGTAAAGAAGAGTGGACCAAAATCCCTCCTGAGATGTGTGCAAACCTGGGGGCCAACTACAAGAAACGTCTGACCTCTGTGCTTCCATCTACAAGAAACGTCTGACCTCTGTGCTTCCATCTACAAGAAACGTCTGACCTCTGTGCTTCCATCTACAAGAAACGTCTGACCTCTGTGCTTCCATCTACAAGAAACGTCTGACCTCTGTGCTTCCATCTACAAGAAACGTCTGACCTCTGTGCTTCCATCTACAAGAAACGTCTGATCTCTGTGCTTCCAACTACAAGAAACGTCTGATCTCTGTGCTTCCAACTACAAGAAACGTCTGACCTCTGTGCTTCCATCTACAAGAAACGTCTGACCTCTGTGCTTCCATCTACAAGAAACGTCTGATCTCTGTGCTTCCAACTACAAGAAACGTCTGATCTCTGTGCTTCCAACTACAAGAAACGTCTGACCTCTGTGCTTCCATCTACAAGAAACGTCTGACCTCTGTGCTTCCATCTACAAGAAACGTCTGACCTCTGTGCTTCCAACTACAAGAAACGTCTGACCTCTGTGCTTCCATCTACAAGAAACGTCTGACCTCTGTGCTTCCATCTACAAGAAACGTCTGACCTCTGTGCTTCCATCTACAAGAAACGTCTGACCTCTGTGCTTCCCAACTACAAGAAACGTCTGACCTCTGTGCTTCCAACTACAAGAAACGTCTGACCTCTGTGCTTCCATCTACAAGAAACGTCTGACCTCTGTGCTTCCATCTACAAGAAACGTCTGACCTCTGTGCTTCCAACAAGGGTTTCTCCACCAACTACTAAGGGGATCAAATACTTATTTTACTCCCTGAACTGCAACTCCATTTATAACATTTGTATCATGTGTTTTCTCTGGATTTTGGTTGATATTCTGTCTCTATCATATAAAATCCACTTATGATAAAAATTATACCCCCCCCCCATTTCTTTGTAAGTGGGCAAACTTACACAATCTGCAGGGGATCAGGTCATTTTTGTCCCCATTGTATGGCCCTTCTGGCCCTTTGTTGTCTCTGTATGTTTTGGACTGTCAGGTTCTGGCACATGGCGCCATATGCGAGGAAATGACAGACACACACTCAGGATATCGGACATCCCCCTTATTTCTCATTTACAAACAATCAGCTTCAAGTAACAATCAGTTTTGTACAAGAATTTGCGCAAGGATGGTCCAATCCTCGGAACCCCGATATAAATACAAGTATAAAATATATACATTACATATAAATACGATTCCCTGGCTGCCGATATTTCCATAGAAAACAAGCTGAAACTTTATTTACAGAACTATGTACACGATATAGGTCAGTCAATCCTAATGGGGCCTCCGAGAGACTACAAGAGACCCCTGAGGGCCCCCACTTTGTCACTCAATCCACACAGATAATAAGGATAAGGATCATGATGTGCAAAGTGCTGTCACCCATAGCAACCAGAAGTGGGAGTATTAATTATGAGTGACAGTTAACCCTTTCATAGCCCCCTTTGCCTTGCTGCATTTCACTGGTCAATGATGAGTCATCTGACAGAAGATCTGACCCCTCCAGACTCTTTTTCATAATCGGTTCTCTATGAAGGACAGTTCATCTTCTGAGCAGAGCTCATCTGTCTCATCTTCACTTTCCTTGGAGTGTGACACCGGCAGATATGATATTCAGTTCTCAGGGGAGGGACGCTGCGTGGAGAGGCTTCTTATTGGACAGAATACAATACACAGAACAAATATCTTTAATACAATTATACAGGAAAGGGTTCAACTTTCCAGTTACTTACAGAGGGGGGCCGTTCAGTGATTTACAAAGCTCAGCTCCTTTACTTCTCAAAGAGAAGGCTGTGTGTGGTCTGAGCCCTTCCCTGAGATCATCCAATGGGAACACCATGACAACTATGGCCAAGAAGGACTCAATGGCCTTCACATTACCCATAAGGGTTAAAGGGTAACTCTAGACTGAATGTGGAAGGGTTAATACCTTTGTCAGCTTCATATTACTGTCTGTGTCCCCATTGAGGAGAAATAGGCTCAATAACTGTCTCTTCCAGTGAGGTGGAATCTATCATTTCTCAGTTGTCACCAGAACAGAGGGGATATCTTCCAATGTTCTGGTGCCCACTGTGGGAGTTGGGCCCATTTTGATGGGGAACACAAAAGCAATAAATGCTTTATATAAGTTCTAACTCTTCCTACACTCTTCACAACAAAATCAAGCTTTTACTTGAGCCCCTATAATGTGGTGAAGGACCCCTCTGTGATACCTCCCTAGGGAGCCCCTTCATTGTTTGTAGACCCACTGCTAGGATCAAGGCCAGAAATATATTGTCCAGAACAGGTCCATATCATAGTGGACAGAAGAGGTCCATGTCATGGTGTCCATCAGAGGTCCATGTCATATTGCCCATCAGAGGCCCATGTCATGGTGTACAGAAGAGGTCCATGTCATGGTGTACAGAAGAGGTCCATGTCATATTGCCCATCAGAGGTCCATGTCATGGTGTACAGAAGAGGTCCATGTCATATTGCCCATCAGAGGTCCATGTCATGGTGTACAGAAGATGTCCATGTCATGGTGTACAGAAGAGGTCCATGTCATATTGCCCATCAGAGGTCCATGTCATGGTGTACAGAAGAGGTCCATGTCATGGTGTACAGAAGAGGTCCATGTCATATTGCCCATCAGAGGTCCATGTCATGGTGTACAGAAGAGGTCCATGTCATGGTGTACAGAAGAGGTCCATGTCATGGTGTACAGAAGAGGTCCATGTCATATTGTACAGAAGAGGTCCATGTCATGGTGTGGCTCTGATTTGGCAGTATGTTCAGCCTATAGCTAGAGCGGCCAGGCACAGGGTGAGATATCCTGCAGACAGGTAATAAAGGGTCCACAGACTGAAGGCTGAGAGTGAAGAGGTTGAAATCCCCTTTTCTGGGTTCATACCCCATTGTGTGTTGTAAAGACATGCAATAATTCAGACATGTTGGAGTGTCCCAGTCAGTCCCAGTGCGGTTATGTCCATTATAAAGGCATATAATCTCCATCGCACCAGCAATGTAACCAGAGTAATACTGACTGCAGTCTGGGGCTTCATAACAATAATGGTCACTGTAGCTTCCGTGGTTGCTCCAGTTATATCAGTTGCCCCATGCCACTGATGTTCAGTCTGGATGGCCCAGTTAAACCAGGTGCCCTCCACCTTTGATGTTCAGTCTGGGTGCCCTAGTTATACCAGGTGCCCTCTACCATTGATGTAGATCCCATTGGTACTTGGCTTGGCACGTAAGGTCCCATTCTCCTGATAGAAATGCATCATTCCCTGTTTGATGAAGGGTTGGTTTTCTATGACCTCAGTGCTGCCTCGCTCACTCTGCTCCAGTTCTTTTCCATCCATCGTCTCCTCCTGCTCGCCCTCACTCTCCTCCTTTACCTCCTCATCCGGGACTGTGGAAAGGAGCTCCGTCTGGGTCTCTGTCTCCCGCACAGTGGTCAGAGTGGAGTAACTGCGACGATCCATTTCTTCTCCCTGCCAGATAACAGAAATTGGTCTCAGTATGCAGAAGAGGAAAATTCATCTGTCAGCTCTAATGTGGAAGAATTAGGAATTCAGCTAAAAACATATAGTAAGATTTCCGGATAACTATAGGTGGAGTCCAGCAATCAATCTGAAAGGTGAACATTCCACTCACTGTAACATTTCCGATCACCCTTACAGTCACCCCCCATAGTCCATACAGTCACCCCCCATAGTCCATACAGTCACCTCCTCTAGTCCATACAGTCACCCCCCATAGTCCATACAGTCACCTCCTATAGTCCATATGGTCACCCCTTATAGTCCATACAGTCACCTCCTCTAGTCCATACAGTCACCCCCCATAGTCCATACAGTCACCCCCTATTGTCCATACAGTCACCTCCTCTAGTCCATACAGTCACCCCCCATAGTCCATACAGT
This sequence comes from Pelophylax lessonae, assembly GCF_965119305.1. NCBI lineage: Eukaryota > Metazoa > Chordata > Amphibia > Anura > Ranidae > Pelophylax > Pelophylax lessonae. The sequence goes on along the minus strand of NC_138780.1, from coordinate 308,409 downwards.
CACCTCCTATAGTCCATATGGTCACCCCCTATAGTCCATACAGTCACCCCCCATAGTCCATACAGTCACCCCCTATAGTCCATACAGTCACCCCCCATAGTCCATACAGTCACCCCCCTATAGTCCATAAAGTCACCCCCCCATAGTCCATACAGTCACCCCCTATGGTCTATACAGTCCCCCCTATAGTCCATACAGTTGCTCCCTATAGTCCATACAGTTGCTCTCTATAGTCCATACAGTTTCCCCCTATAGTCTATGCAGTCCCCCCTATAGTCCATACAGTTGCTCTCTATAGCCCATACAGTTGCCCCCTACAGTCCATACAGTTGCTCCCTATAGTCCATACAGTTGCCCCCTATAGCTCATTGCCCCCTTTGGTCTATACAATATAATTATTATGGTCATTATGTCCCTGTTAAGGTATGGTTGTTTTTGACCAATTTGGGAATAAATGTGAGGATTTGTATCTCTGCTGTGATGTCATTTCATATCCGGCTATCAGACGTTTCTTTCCCAAATATCTGCTGACATCATTGAGGTACAAGAAATCCCATTCTATTCTCAGGATAAAGGAAATCTGTTAGTTAGCTTTGTGTCCACCAGGGGGAGACATTGTACACACAATCTGCTTCTATCAGAATTCTTACCATGATTGAGCTGATACTGGGGTCCCTCAGACTGTCGGGGTGATGCCTCAAATGGAGGCTTTCTTCCAGCTGTAACAAGAGAAAGGGCCGCCGTTAAATCAGGGTAATTATATCCGGAATATTATATCCAAGTCATTATATCCGGAATATTATATCCGAGTCATTATATCCGGAATATTATATCCAAGTCATTATATCCGGAATAATATATCTGTGTCATTATACAGTGAGGGAGGAAAGTATTTGACCCCCCTGCTGATTTTGTACATTTGCCCACTGACAAAGAAATGATCAGTCTATAATTTTATTGGTCGGTTTATTTTACCAGTGAGAGACAAAATAACAACAAAAATATCCAGAAAAACGCATTTCAACAAAGTTATAAATTGATTTGCATTTAATGAGTGAAATAAGTATTTGATCCCCGATCAATCAGCAGATTTCTGGCTCCCAGGTGAGATGAGCTGAGATTAGGAGGATTCTCTTATAGGGAGTGCTCCTAATCTCAGCTTGTTACCTGTATAGAAGACACCTGTCCACAGAATCAACCAATCAGATTCCAATCTCTCCACCATGGCCAAGACCAAAGAGCTGTCCAAGGATGTCAGGGAGAAGATTGGAGACCTACACAAGGCTGGAATGGCTACAAGACCATCGCCAAGCAGCTTGGTGAGAGGTGACAACAGTTGGAAGAAACAGAAAATAACTGTCAGTCTCCTCAGTCTGGGGCTCCATGGAAGATTTCACCTCGTGGAGGTCCAATGATGATGGAGAACGGTGAGGAATCAGCCCAGAACTACACGGGAGAATCTTCTCAATGATCTCAGCTGGGACCATCGTCACCAAGAAAACAATTGGTAACACACTACACCATGGAGGACTGAAATGCTGCAGCACCCGCAAGGTCCCCCTGCTCAGGAAATCACATGGTACAGCCCGTCTGATGTCTGCTAATGAACATTTGAATGATTCAGAGGTGAACTGGGTGTCGGAGGAGACCAAAATCCAGCTCTTTGCCATCAACTCAACTCACTGTGTTTGGAGGAGGAGGAATGCTGCCTATGACCCCAAGAACACCACACCCCCCCCCCCCCCGGTCACACATGGAGGTGGCAACATTATGCTTTGGTGGTGTTTTTCTGCTAAGGGGACAACTTCACCGCATCAAAGGGACGATGGACAGGGCCATGTACCATCAAATCTTGGGTGAGAACCTCCTTCCCTCAGCCAGGGCATTGAAAATGGGTCATGGATTGGGTCCAGCATGACAATGACCCAAAACACACGGCCAAGGCAACAAAGAAGTGGCTCAAGAAGAAGCACATTAAGGTCCTGGAGTGGCCTAGCCAGTCTCCAGACCCAAATCCCATAGAAAATATGTGGAGGGAGCTGAAGGTTCGAGTTACCAAACGTCAGCCTGGAAACCTCAATGACTTGGAGAGGATCTGCAAAGAGGAGTGGGACAAAATTCCCCCCTGAGATGGGTGCAAACCTGGAGGCCAACTACAAGAAACAAGAGGGCCTTGACATGCGCTCCTAGGCTCTGACTAAGAGGCTAGGCCTCGAAACGCGTTAGCCTTCAAGAATCGAAGGGACTACTCATCCTCGGATACCTTTACTGAGGACTGTGTTCCTTTTGTGGCATGCTTTTAACAAGAACTCGTTTGTGAGTATTTTTAATCCTTATTTTTTAAATAAACCACCCAAATGATAATGCACTAGGCCGGTGCCCCCTTGTGTTTGTTTGTTGTTACAACTACAAGAAACGTCTGACCTCTGTGATTGGCCAACAAGGGTTTCTCCACCAACTACTAAGGGATCAAATACTTATTTCACTCATTAAAATGCAAATCAATTTATAACTTTTATGAAATGCGTTTTTCTGGATATTTTTGTTGTTATTCCGTCTCTCACTGGTAAAATAAACCGACCAATAAAATTACAGACTGATCATTTCTTTGTCAGTGGGCAAACGTACAAAATCAGCCGGGGGGTCACATACTTTTACCTCGCCGTATCTGTTTCATTATATCTGAATAATTCCACAGGAAGAAAAAGTCAGAACTAAGGATCGAACGTGGAGGAGAGATGGTGGGACCCTCCATATATCATACTAAAGGCGGCACCCTTCCCCCTCACCTGCATGCGGGTGTCAGTGCTGGCTGAGGTAGAAAGTCTTCTCCTCGATGCCTGTCTGGACAATGTAGAAAGTTCCTCGCTGAAAAACAGGAAAAGATTTACTGACAGGAGATGGCAGATTGTCCAATATGGCAGATATCTGCTGGTGGGGGAGGGGCTACATGACCAACAGGACCCATACATTGTACAACACCTCCGGAAGATCCATCAATGCACATCAGGGGGTCCCTGACCCCCTACTTCCATTACAGAGGGCCCCAGACCCCCTACTTCCATTACAGATGGCCCTAGCCCCCCTACCTCTATTACAGAGGGCCCCAGACCCCCTACTTCCATTACAGACGGCCCTAGCCCCCCTACTTCCATTACAGAAAGCCCCAGACCCCCTACTTCCATTACAGAAAGCCCCAGACCCCCTACTTCCATTACAGAGGGCCCCAGACCCCCTACTTCCATTACAGACGGCCCTAGCCCCCCTACTTCCATTACAGAAAGCCCCAGACCCCCTACTTCCATTACAGAGGACCCCAGACCCCCTACTTCCATTACAGAAGACCCCAGACCCCCTACCTCTATTACAGAGGGCCCCAGACCCCCTACTTCCATTACAGAAGACCCCAGACCCCCTACTTCCATTACAGACGGCCCTAGCCCCCCTACTTCCATTACAGACGGCCCTAGCCCCCCTACTTCCATTACAGAAAGCCCCAGACCCCCTACTTCCATTACAGAAAGCCCCAGACCCCCTACTTCCATTACAGAGGGCCCCAGACCCCCTACTTCCATTACAGAGGGCCCTACCCCCCTACTTCCATTACAGACTGCCCTAGCCCCCCTACTTCCATTACAGAAAGCCCCAGACCCCCTACTTCCATTACAGAGGGCCCCAGACCCCCTACTTCCATTACAGATGGCCCTAGCCCCCCTACTTCCATTACAGAAAGCCCCAGACCCCCTACTTCCATTACAGAGGGCCCCAGACCCCCTACTTCCATTACAGAAGACCCCAGACCCCCTACCTCTATTACAGAGGGCCCCAGACCCCCTACTTCCATTACAGACTGCCCTAGCCCCCCTACTTCCATTACAGAAAGTCCCAGACCCCCTACTTCCATTACAGAGGGCCCCAGACCCCCTACTTCCATTACAGAGGGCCCCAGACCCCCTACCTCTATTACAGAGGGCCCCAGACCCCCTACTTCCATTACAGAGGGCCCCAGACCCCCTACTTCCATTACAGAAGACCCCAGACCCCCTACCTCTATTACAGAGGGTCCCTGACCCCCTACTTCCATTACAGAGGGCCCTAGCCCCCCTATTTCTATTACAGAGGGCCCCAGACCCCCTACTTCCATTACAGAGGACCCCAGACCCCCTACTTCAATTACAGAAGGCCCCAGACCCCCTACTTCCATTACAGACGGCCCCAGACCCCCTACTTCCATTACAGATGGCCCTAGCCCCCCTACCTCTATTACAGAGGGCCCCAGACCCCCTATCTCTATTACAGAGGGCCCCAGACTCCCTACCTCTATTACAGAGGGCCCTAGCCCCCCTACTTCCATTACAGAAAGCCCCTGACCCCCTAGTCCATTACAGACGGCCCTAGCCCCCCTAACTCTATTACAGAGGGCCCCAGACCCCCTACTTCCATTACAGAGGGCCCCAGACCCCCTACTTCCATTACAGAAGACCCCAGACCCCCTACTTCCATTACAGACGGCCCTAGCCCCCCTACTTCCATTACAGACGGCCCTAGCCCCCCTACTTCCATTACAGAAAGCCCCAGACCCCCTACTTCCATTACAGAAAGCCCCAGACCCCCTACTTCCATTACAGAGGGCCCCAGACCCCCTACTTCCATTACAGAGGGCCCTACCCCCCTACTTCCATTACAGACTGCCCTAGCCCCCCTACTTCCATTACAGAAAGCCCCAGACCCCCTACTTCCATTACAGAGGGCCCCAGACCCCCTACTTCCATTACAGATGGCCCTAGCCCCCCTACTTCCATTACAGAAAGCCCCAGACCCCCTACTTCCATTACAGAGGGCCCCAGACCCCCTACTTCCATTACAGAAGACCCCAGACCCCCTACCTCTATTACAGAGGGCCCCAGACCCCCTACTTCCATTACAGACTGCCCTAGCCCCCCTACTTCCATTACAGAAAGTCCCAGACCCCCTACTTCCATTACAGAGGGCCCCAGACCCCCTACTTCCATTACAGAGGGCCCCAGACCCCCTACCTCTATTACAGAGGGCCCCAGACCCCCTACTTCCATTACAGAGGGCCCCAGACCCCCTACTTCCATTACAGAAGACCCCAGACCCCCTACCTCTATTACAGAGGGTCCCTGACCCCCTACTTCCATTACAGAGGGCCCTAGCCCCCCTATTTCTATTACAGAGGGCCCCAGACCCCCTACTTCCATTACAGAGGACCCCAGACCCCCTACTTCAATTACAGAAGGCCCCAGACCCCCTACTTCCATTACAGACGGCCCCAGACCCCCTACTTCCATTACAGAGGGCCCCAGACCCCCTACTTCCATTACAGAGGGCCCCAGACCCCCTACTTCCATTACAGAGGGCCCCTGACCCCCTACCTCTATTACAGAGGGCCCGAGACCCCCTACTTCCATTACAGAGGGCCCCAGACCCCCTACCTCTATTACAGAGGGCCCCAGACCCCCTACTTCCATTACAGATGGCCCTAGCCCCCCTACCTCTATTACAGAGGGCCCCAGACCCCCTATCTCTATTACAGAGGGCCCCAGACTCCCTACCTCTATTACAGAGGGCCCTAGCCCCCCTACTTCCATTACAGAAAGCCCCTGACCCCCTAGTCCATTACAGACGGCCCTAGCCCCCCTAACTCTATTACAGAGGGCCCCAGACCCCCTACTTCCATTACAGAGGGCCCTGACCCCCTACTTCCATTACAGACGGCCCTAGCCCCCCTAACTCTATTACAGAGGGCCCCAGACCCCCTATCTCTATTACAGAGGGCCCCAGACCCCCTACCTCTCTTACAGAGGGCCCAGACCCCCTACTTCCATTACAGACTGCCCAAGACCCCCTTCCTCTATTACAGAGGGCCCCAGACCCCCTACCTCTCTTACAGAGGGCCCCAGACCCCCTACTTCCATTACAGACTGCCCCAGACCCCCTACCTCTATTACAGAGTGCCCCAGACCCCCTACTTCCATTACAGAGGGCCCCAGATCCCCTACCTCTATTACAGAGGGCCCCAGACCCCCTACTTCCATTACAGAGGGCCCCAGACCCCCTATCTCTATTACAGAGGGCCCCAGATCCCCCTGCCTGTACTTTAGAAGGCCCCAGATGCCAAGGTCTTCTGCCTCTATTACAGAGGACACCAATGCCACAGACCCCCTGCCTCTTTTACAGAGGTCCCCAAAGCCCCAGACCCCCGCCTCTATTACAGAGGGCACTGGAACTCCAAATTAACCACCTCCATTACAGAGGGCCCCAGAAAAATTGCCTCCATTACAGAGGGCCCCAGATCCACTGCCTGTATTACAGAGGGCCCCCGGGCCACCAAATCCTTACCTATCTGCTCCTGGTTGTATCACCCTCTTCCATCTGCCCTAGTTTTTTCACCCCCTTCCATCTTGCCTGGTGGTATCCCCTCTCTGCCCTGGTTGTATTGCCCCTTCCATCTTCCCTGGTTGTATCCCCCTATCTGCCCCTGGCTGCATATATGATGGTAGAAGGGGAAGGAAGGCTCCTGGTAATGGAACGTACATTTTCTCGGAGAGTCTCTTTGTCCTCCTTTTATGATGGCGATTCACCATAACAACCGTTATCACCAGGATCACCAGCAGGATGGCGGTCACCACAGCCACCGACACCAGAGATACAGACACGAGGTCCACTTTCCTGGGCTCATACTCTGTGGATAAAAGGAACGATGAAGATGACCCATGAGGTGAAATATGAAGAGTTATCAATAATAATCGATCAGTGATCTGTAGTACATTGTGAGTGAGAGGAGAGGCATGTGATGTGATCAAGTGATATTAACCCATTTATTCCAATTTGATGGAGGCTGTCCACAGGGGCCAAATGATGGGCATATAATGAAGTGACCTACAGAAACATTTTCACTCTACTGATTTCTGGAATCCTCACCAGGTCCTGCTCAGTGCATCACTCTACAATACACTATGAAGAACCCATCGGCAGGGAGGTGACATCATCATTTGGCTCAATTTTGGCTGCAATAGTTGGACAGAACAGGAAGTTCTTCTGGGAAAATACAACTGAACAAACTTCACGAGATGTCAGTTCAGTGTGGATTTGGGTCTGAGAGTGTGGAATTGGGTATCGGAGTGTGGATTTGGGTATTGGTGTATGGAATTAGGTCTCTGAGTGTGGAATTGGGTCTCGGAGTGTGGATTTGGGTATCAGAGTGTGGAATTGGGTCTTGGGGTGTTGAATTGGGTCTTGGAGTGTGGAATTGGGTCTCGGAGAGTGGAGCTAGGTCCTGGAGTATGGAGTTGGGTCTCGGAGTATGGAATAGGGTCTTGAAGTATGGAATAGGGTCTTGAAGTGTGGAGTTGGTCTTGGAGTGTGGAATTAGATGTTGGAGTGTGGAGTTGGGTCTCAGAGTGTGGAGTTGGGTCTTGGAGTATGGAATTGGCTCCTGGAATGTGGAGTTGGGTCTCAGAGTGTGGAGTTGGATCCTGGAGTGTGGAGTTGGGTCTCAGAGTGTGGAGTTGGATCCTGGAGTGTGGAGTTGGGTCTAAGAGTGGAAGTTGAATCCTGGAGTGTGGAGTTGCATCTTGGAGTGTGGAGTTAGGTCCTTGAAGGTAGATTTAGGGCTTGAAGTGTGTAGTTGGGTCCTAGAGTTTGGAGTTGGGTATTGGAGTGTGGAGTTAGGTCCTGGAAGGTAGATTTAGGGCTTGAAGTGTGGAGTTGGGTCCTAGAGTTTGGAGTTGGGTCTTGGAGTGTGGAGTTGGGCCCTGGAATGTGGAGTTGGGTCTCAGAGCGTGGATTTAGGGCTTGAAGTGTGGAGTTGGGTCTCGGAGTGTGCAGTTGGATCCTGAAGTGTGGAGTTGGGTCTCAGAGTGGGGAGTTGAATCATGGAGTGTGGAGTTGAGTCTTGGAGTGTGGAGTTAGGACTCGGAGTATGGAGTTGGGACTCAGAGTGTGGAGTTTGGTCTTGGTGTGTGGACCTAGGTCCTGGAGTGTGAAATTGGGTCTGAGAGTTTGGAGTTGGGTCTCAGAGTGTGGATTTAAGACTTGGAGTGTGGAGTTGGTCTCAGAGTGTGGATTTAAGGCTTGGAGTGTGGAGTGAGTATACTGACCTGTTATATTGATGGTGACACTGGCCTGTCTGCTGCCCACGTCATTGGATGCCTTGCAGCTATAGAGTCCTGCGCCCTCCACACTGAGGGGCCCCGGAAAGAGCAATCTGTCCCCATCAAATTTCACCTCCTTGGGAAGAGATCCGTTCTCCCTGGAAGAGAAAATACGAGGATAAAATACCGATTTCCGTACAATTCGGGAATATTCAGCATTGTGTGTAGCATGGGAGCTCTATCGAGTGGGAGGAGCACAATGGATGTTAGTGGGGGTGCCTGGCACAGTGTGAGTGATGATGTCATGGGAGGGAGGAGTCACCGGGACCTATCAGGAATAGAAGTCTAGAGTATAGAGTAATAGAGTTTAAGCATGCATGGGATAGGCATAAGGCTATCCTTCATATAAGATAGGGCCAGGGACTATTCATAGGATTCAGATATATTGGGCAGACTAGATGGGCCAAATGGTTCTTATCTGCCGACACATTCTATGTTTCTAAGTCCAGATATAATTTATTGATCACATGATCGGTTCCAGAGCCGACACGTTTCATGGGTTCCGCCTTCATCAGGGTCCCCGAATTTTGGAGAATAGTAGATCCAAGCACAGGAGTTAGGAATTCTAATGAAGGGGGGCCCTTCTGAACCCCACAAACCTTTTTTTTAAGGATCCTGTCTACAGAAATGATATCTGGACTTCTGTTTCCTGCATTGCTGATACTTTCACCCAAGAGCCAAGCAATGGCCCCTGCGTACCCCGAGGGCCACATTCTGAAAGCTAACGATATGGACCTCTCATTGGATCCAGGCGCCCAGTACCCCAAATATATGGAAGGTAAAATGTATCGGCTGAGTCCGTCAGATGCAATGCTACAATGTAACAAATTCAGTCCTGGGGCCGCCATGTTGGATAATGATCTGCTATAGAGTCAGAGCTGCAGATTTTCCACTGCTAATCACTCGGCAATCACTGAACACTGACTGTTGGGGGATCAGCGGTGTGCCCGAAAATAACTCCCCCCTGGCTGTTGGGGGTCAGCGGTGTGCCGGAATATAACTCCCCCCTGGCTGTTGGGGGTCAGCGGTGTGCCGGAATATAACTCCCCCTGGTTGTTGGGGGTCAGCGGTGTGCCCGAAAATAACTCCCCCCTGGTTGTTGGGGGACATGGGGGCAGGAAGTCAGTGGTGTGCCAGTATATAACTACCCCCTGACTGTTAGGGGACATGGGGGCAGGAAAACAGCGGTGTGCCGGAATTTAACTCCCCCCTGGCTGTTGGGGGACATGGGGGCAGGAAAACAGCGGTGTCCCGGAATTTAACTCCCCCCTGGCTGTTAGGGGACATGGGGGCAGGAAGTCAGCGGTGTGCCAGAATATAACTCCCCTCAATTCTTCTCTCCTCCACAGATGAAAGGGTTACTCAGACACAAGCCGCGGCTCGCAGGGAAGGTGTGATCATCCCATGACATCATCAACCGGTCCGACCGGAATCTCCAGCTGCTCCGATTCCCACACAGTGACGGGCGAGGAGCCCCGGGGGGGGCAGACATGGCGGAGGAATGAAAGCACTGACATGGGCCCCCCTCCTGTCTACTGACCATAGAAACCATCTATGGTGACCTAATGGAACCCGGGGGCCCCAGAAATGGTGCCTAACCAGGCTGACATGACCGGTCCGCACTTCGTATCGCTCTCTCCCAGGCGTGTCTCGGCGCGTTTCGTTGCTTCTCCTTTTCTGGATGAATCAGCGATTTCTCTCTCATCCCAGATGACATCTTCACTTTCATCTCCCCATTTATATCCAAGCCTGAGGCTGGCTGACGTCAGCGCAATTCGACTATCCCCCCCCCCACCACCGCCGCCTGCTGCACTGCACTCACCCCGCTGCACTGATCTCACCCCCCCGCTGCACTGCTCTCAGCACCCCCTGTCTCACAGCACTCACCCCCTGCCCGCCGCACTGCACTTACCTCCCCGCCTCACAGTACTTACCCCCCCCCCCGCTGCACTGCTCTAACATCCCCCCCGCCACACAGTACTCACCACCCACCGCGCTGCTCTCACCACCCCCCCCGCCACACTGCACTTACCTCCCCGCCTCACAGTACTTACCCCCCACCGCACTGCTCTCACCCCCCCCCCACTGCACTGCTCTCACCCCTCCACCGCATTGCTCTCACCATATGTATTCACTCCCCCACTGCCCTGCACTAACCCCCCGCCACACTGCACTCACCACCCCCCGCACTGCTGTCATCCCCCCCCCCCGCTGCACTGCTCTAACATCCCCCCCGTCACACAGTACTCACCACCCACCACGCTGCTCTCACCACCCCCCGCCACACTGCATTCACCACCCCGCCACCCTGCACTCACCACCCCGCTTCACTGCACTCACCACCCCACTGCACTCACCACCCCCCCACTGCTTTCATTCCCCCCCCACTGCACTGCTCTTACACCCCCCCACCTCACAGTACTCACTCCCACCGCGCTGCTCTCACCACCCCCTCCCCCTGCTGCACTGCTTTCACCCCTTCGCCTCACAGCACTCACCCACTCACCCCCCGCCGCACTGCTCTCATTATCATATGTATTCGTCCCCTTGCCGCACTGCTCTCACCACCCCTCATCGCACTGCTCTCATTATGTTTTCACCCCCCTGTGCCCCCCGCAGTGCATCCATCGCCCCCCCCCTGCACACAACATTCACCCCCCCCCCCCGGCCCACTGCTCTCATTATATGTATTGACCCCCCCGCCCACCGCACTGCACTCACCCCCTTCCCACCACATTACTCCCACTATTACATGGCGGCTATCAGAGCCATAACTAAAACCTTCAGGGACTCTGTTCAAGAAATCATGAAGGGCCCCCCTGACCCCCCCCACCTTCCATCCAAGCCCCGGGCATCCAGTTCTGGAAGGGCCTCCATGGATATCCTCCCAGAACTCCACCTCCCACATGCGCCCTGGGGCACATCCTGCGCTCTCTGTGACTGCTGATCACAGTAAAGGGCCAATCCCAGCGACTCTTTACCATGTGACCAGCTGATCACATTTAAACAGCAGGTTATCGGCAGTCCTTTCTGTGTCTTTGTCAGGACAGGAGAGCTGCCAATTGGGAGGAGGCTATCAGTACATTGTTTACACTGATCATCAGTGCTGCCTATCAGTGCCCATCAGTGCAGACTCATCAATGCTTATCAGTGCCGTCTATCAGTGCCCATCAGTGCAGCCTATCAGTGCAGACTCATCAATACTTATCAGTGCTGCCTATCAGTGCCCATTAGTGCCACCTATCAGTGCCAATCAGTACAGCCTATCAGTGCCCATCAGTGCAGCCTATTATGGTGCGTTTCCACTGAGCTTTCTGGTACGGTTCGGTTCGGTACGCTATTTATGCCATTTCCATTATGAATGGTACCCTAATTCCGAACCGTACCGTACCACTTTTTGGTACCCTTTCGTTGGGGTACCAAGCACATTAGACCCGTACCAACTGGGTGGAGCTACACTCTGCAGAACTTTGATTGGTTGACAGAGAATCGTCTATCACAGCTTTCCTGCTGTGACCAGCTACACCACGCCTATCATGAAAAGGGTACTATTGGCAGTGGAAACGCAATGTGTACCGTACAGAACCGTACCGTACTGAACCGAACCATACCGTACCACTCAGTGGAAACGAGGCAGTAGTGCCCATCAGTGCAGACTCATCAGTGCCTATCAGTGTTGCCTATCAGTGCCCATCAGTGCAGCCTATTAGCACCCATCAGTGCTGCCTATCAGTGCCCATCAGTGCTGCCTATCAGTGCCCATCAGTGCTGCCTATCAGTGCAGCATATTAGTGCAGCCTATCAGTGCAGCATATCACATGACCTCACCACACTGCCAGCCTTCACTGCATTGGTTCTGAGTGATCACATGACCTCACCACACTGCCAGCCTTCACTACATTGGTTCTGAGTGATCACATGACCTCACCACACTGCCAGCCTTCACTACATTGGTTCTGAGTGATCACATGACCTCACCACACTGCCAGCCTTCACTACATTGGCTCCGAGTGATCACATGACCTCTTCACACTGCCGGTGTAACGTGAGAATTACCTACCCCGTGAGAAAAACCTACCCTCGTCACTTCCGGCCAGGAACAGCTGAGTAGCGCAGCAGTGCGCATGCTCACAGCCCCGGATACCTAATGGAAGAGCTGAGGATCAGACTAGTGCGCATGCGCACTAGTCTGAAACGATCTCGGTGTCCGTTAAAAAAACCTACCGACGTGGCGGTGACATAAAATAGCTGTGCTGCACTATCAGTCATCTCCGCTCCTGTCCCGGTCACTTCCCTGATCTTGGCTAGTAAATATAAAAGCGGCTGGCGGCTCCGTGATTTATCTTTTCATACAGCCGCCGCCGCTTTTATATTTAGTAGCCGAGATCAGGGAAGTGACCGGGATAGGAGCGGAGATGACTCATAGTGCAGCACAGCTGTTTTAATGTAACTGCTCGCGTTACACACACTGCCGTGAACCGGAAGTGACGGGGTAGGTAATTCTCACGGAACACCAGCCTTCACTACATTGGTTCTGAGTGATCACATGACCTCACCACACTGCCAGCCTTCACTACATTGGTTCTGAGTGATCACATGACCTCACCACACTGCCAGCCTTTACTACATTGGTTCTGAGTGATCACATGACCTCTTCACACTGCCAGCCTTCACTACATTGGTTCTGAGTGATCACATGACCTCACCACACTGCCAGCCTTCACTACATTGGTTCTGAGTGATCACATGACCTCACCACACTGCCAGCCTTCACTACATTGGTTCTGAGTGATCACATGACCTCACCACACTGCCAGCCTTCACTACATTGGTTCTGAGTGATCACATGACCTCACCACACTGCCAGCCTTCACTGCATTGGTTCTGAGTGATCACATGACCTCTTCACACTGCCAGCCTTCACTACATTGGTTCTGAGTGATCACATGACCTCACCACACTGCCAGCCTTCACTACATTGGTTCTGAGTGATCACATGACCTCTTCACACTGCCAGCTTTCACTGCATTGGTTCTGAGTGATCACATGACCTCTTCACACTGCCAGCCTTCACTACATTGGTTCTGAGTGATCACATGACATCTTCACACTGCCAGCCCGGCCCCTGGTCCCCACAATATCAGACATGAAGACAGATGGTCACTCTTGGTAGTGTTAGTTGCACTACTGGGGTTGGGTCTTCTCACCAGACTGTCAATGGTAAGACATGGTGGTGACCGGTACCAGATGGGAGATCCGTCAATTCATATTCTCATTGTCCGGAATCATGACTATGACGGGCGGATGATTTGTAAAAATTCTGAGTTTGTCTTCACAGACTGGACCCATTTTTCATATTAAAAATGGTTGATTTGGGTATCATGGAAACCCTTACCTTGACCACTGGTAGATTGGTGGCGGGTTGCCATCACACAAGCATTGGAGGGAAGCACCATCTTTTCCCACAAACCATCCCTCGTGGCCTTGTATAGATGCCTCGGCAAGATCTGACAGAGAAAATATCAGATGTTATGGTGTCAGCTGGGATCAGAGTGCAGGAATTGGATTGCAATGAGGTAACACAGACAGTTCTCCCTTCAGGCTTGCAGTACTTACACTTCACAGAGAGAACATGGGTGATCCTCTTCTCCTCCTGGAATCCAGGGTGTGATATTACACAGCTCAGTGTCTTCCCATTCATACTGCGCACCGGCACAACATAAAACTCACTGGTCACCGACGTCGAACGTTGATGATTGAAAGTGCTAGATAAGTTTGTGCCAGTCACCTCTGTCTGCCAGGTAAGTCTTGGGGCAGGGTTTCCCTCTGCCGTACAAGAGGCCGCTTTTGTCTGGCCCACTCCTTCCACCAGCGGTGGCCCAGGGTTCAGCGTTGGCAAAGGAGGAACTGTGATAAGAAGAGGGCATGAAAAAGAATATCAGAAGATGCTCTAAGAGCCAATTACATAGTGACATTGCATGAATAAATAGAGGCTGGAGAAATGTCCACTGTATGGGATATAGGACTGTGCACACTGTAGGATATAGGGCTGTGCACACTGTAGGGTATAGGACTGTGCACACTGTAGGGTATAGGACTGTGCACACTGTAGGGTATAGGACTGTGCACACTGTAGGGTATAGGACTGTGCACACTGTAGGGTATAGGACTGTGCACACTGTAGGGTATAGGGCTGTGCACACTGTAGGGTATAGGACTGTGCACACTGTAGGGTATAGGGCTGTGCACACTGTAGGGTATAGGACTGTGCACACTGTAGGGTATAGGACTGTGCACACTGTAGGGTATAGGACTGTGCACACTGTAGGGTATAGGTCTGTGCACACTGTAGGGTATAGGACTGTGCACACTGTAGGGTATAGGGCTGTGCACACTGTAGGGTATAGGACTGTGCACACTGTAGGGTATAGGACTGTGCACACTGTAGGGTATAGGTCTGTGCACACTGTAGGGTATAGGTCTGTGCACACTGTAGGGTATAGGACTGTGCACACTGTAGGGTATAGGTCTGTGCACACTGTAGGGTATAGGTCTGTGCACACTGTAGGGTATAGGTCTGTGCACACTGTAGGGTATAGGTCTGTGCACACTGTAGGGTATAGGACTGTGCACACTGTAGTTTATAGGACTGTGCACACTGCAGGGTATAGGACTGTGCACACTGTAGGGTATAGGGCTGTGCACACTGTAGGGTATAGGACTGTGCACACTGTAGGGTATAGGGCTGTGCACACTGTAGGGTATAGGTCTGTGCACACTGTAGGGTATAGGACTGTGCACACTGTAGGGTATAGGACTGTGCACACTGCAGGGTATAGGACTGTGCACACTGTAGGGTGTAGGGTGTACATTGTAGAAGGAGGTGATGACAGTTGGGTACACTAGATACAATAGGGAAGGAGATGGTGGTGGATGGAGGTGATGACAGTTGGGTACACTAGATACAATAGGGAAGGAGATGGGTGTAGATGGAGGTGATGACAGTTGGGTACACTAGATACAATAGGAAAGGAGATGGGGTGGATGGAGGTGATGACAGTTGGGTACACTAGATATAATAGGAAAGGAGATGGGGGCGGATGGAGGAGAGGACAGTTGGGTACACTAGATACAATAGGGAAGAAGATGGATTGGATGGAGGTGATGACAGTTGGGTACACTAGATACAATAGGGAAGGAGATGGCAGTGGATGGAGGTGATGACAGTTGGGTACACTAGATACAATAGGGAAGAAGATGGATTGGATGGAGGTGATGACAGTTGGGTACACTAGATACAATAGGGAAGAAGATGGCAGTGGATGGAGGTGATGACAGTTGGGTACACTAGATACAATAGGGAAGGAGATGGCAGTGGATGGAGGTGATGACAGATGGGTACACTAGATACAATAGGGAAGGAGATGGCAGTGGATGGAGGTGATGACAGTTGGGTACACTAGATACAATAGGGAAGGAGATGGCAGGGGATGGAGATGAGGACAGTTGGGTACACTAGATACAATAGGGAAGGAGATGGGGGCGGATGGAGGTGATGACAGTTGGGTACACTAGATACAATAGGGAAGGAGATGGCAGGGGATGGAGATGAGGACAGTTGGGTACACTAGATACAATAGGGAAGGAGATGGCAGGGGATGGAGGTGATGACAGTTGGGTACACTAGATACAATAGGGAAGGAGATGGCAGGGGATGGAGATGAGGACAGTTGGGTACACTAGATGCAATAGATAAGGAGATGGGGTGGATGGAGGTGATGACAGTTGGGTACACTAGATACAATAGGGAAGAAGATGGCAGTGGATGGAGGTGATGACAGTTGGGTACACTAGATACAATAGGGAAGGAGATGGCAGGGGATGGAGATGAGGACAGTTGGGTACACTAGATACAATAGGGAAGGAGATGGGGGTGGATGGAGGTGATGACAGTTGGGTACACTAGATACAATAGGAAAGGAGATGGGGGTAGATGGAGGGGATGACAGTTGGGTACACTAGATACAATAGGGAAGGAGATGGCAGTGGATGGAGGTGATGACAGTTGGGTACACTAGATGCAATAGATAAGGAGATGGGGTGGATGGAGGTGATGACGATTGGGTACACTAGATACAATAGGGAAGGAGATGGAAGTGGATGGAGGTGATGACAGTTGGGTACACTAGATACAATAGGGAAGGAGATGGGGGTGGATGGAGGTGATGACAGTTGGGTACACTAGATGCAATAGGAAAGGAGATGGCAGTGGATGGAGGTGATGACAGTTGGGTACACTAGATACAATAGGGAAGGAGATGGGGTGGATGGAGGTGATGACGATTGGGTACACTAGATACAATAGGGAAGGAGATGGCAGTGGATGGAGGTGATGACAGTTGGGTACACTAGATACAATAGGGAAGGAGATGGCAGTGGATGGAGGTGATGACAGTTGGGTACACTGGATACAATAGGGAAGGAGATGGGGGTGGATGGAGGTGATGACAGTTGGGTACACTAGATACAATAGGGAAGGAGATGGCAGTGGATGGAGGTGATGACAGTTGGGTACACTAGATGCAATAGATAAGGAGATGGCAGTGGATGGAGGTGATGACAGTTGGGTACAATAGATACAATAGGAAAGGAGATGGGGGTAGATGGAGGTGATGACAGTTGGGTACACTAGATACAATAGATAAGGAGATGGCAGTGGATGGAGGTGATGACAGTTGGGTACACTAGATACAATAGGGAAGGAGATGGTGGTGGATGGAGGTGATGACAGTTGGGTACACTAGATGCAATAGATAAGAAGATGGGGGTGGATGGAGGTGATGATGGTTGGGTACACTACATACAATAGGGAAGAAGATGGGGGTAGATGGAGGTGATGACAGTTGGGTACACTAGATACAAAAGGAAAGGAGATGGAGGTGATGACAGTTGGGTACACTAGATACAATAGGAAAGGAGATGGGGGTAGATGGAGGGGATGACAGTTGGGTACTCTGGATACAATAGGGAAGGAGATGGGGTGGATGGAGGTGATGACAGTTGGGTACACTAGATACAATAGGAAAGGAGATGGGGGTGGATGGAGGTGATGACAGTTGGGTACACTGGATACAATAGGGAAGGAGATGGCAGTGGATGGAGGTGATGACAGTTGGGTACACTAGATACAATAGGAAAGGAGATGGCGGTAGATGGAGGTGATGACAGTTGGGTACACTAGATACAATAGGGAAGGAGATGGCAGTGGATGGAGGTGATGACAGTTGGGTACACTAGATACAATAGGAAAGGAGATGGTGGTGGATGGAGGTGATGACAGTTGGGTACACTAGATGCAATAAGGAAGGAGATGGCAGTAGATGGAGGTGATGACAGTTGGGCACACTGAATACAATAGGGAAGGAGATGGGGGTAGATGGAGGTGATGACAGTTGGGTACACTAGATACAATAGATAAGGAGATGGCAGTGGATGGAGGTGAGGACAGTTGGGTACACTAGATACAATAGGGAAGGAGATGGCAGTGGATGGAGGTGATGACAGTTGGGTACACTAGATACAATAGGGAAGGAGATGGGGGTAGATGGAGGTGATGACAGTTGGGTACACTGGATACAATAGGGAAGGAGATGGGGGTAGATGGAGGGGATGACAGTTGGGTACACTAGATACAATAGGAAAGGAGATGGCGGTAGATGGAGGTGATGACAGTTGGGTACACTGGATACAATAGGGAAGGAGATGGGGGTAGATGGAGGTGAAGACAGTTGGGTACACTAGATGCAATAGATAATCAGATGGCACTGGATGGAGGTGATGATGGTTGGGTACACTAGATACAATAGGGAAGGAGATGGGGGTGGATGGAGGTGAAGACAGTTGGGTACACTAGATGCAATAGATAATCAGATGGCAGTGGATGGAGGTGATGACAGTTGGGTACACTAGATACAATAGGGAAGGAGATGGGGGTAGATGGAGGTGATGACAGTTGGGTACACTAGATACAATAGGGAAGGAGATGGTGGTGGATGAAGGTGATGACAGTTGGGTACACTAGATGCAATAGATAATCAGATGGCACTGGATGGAGGTGATGATGGTTGGGTACACTAGATACAATAGGGAAGGAGATGGGGGTAGATGGAGGTGATGACAGTTGGGTACACTAGATACAATAGGGAAGGAGATGGGGGTAGATGGAGGTGATGACAGTTGGGTACACTAGATACAATAGGAAAGGAGATGGGGGTAGATGGAGGTGATGACAGTTGGGTACACTAGATACAATAGGGAAGGAGATGGTGGTGGATGAAGGTGATGACAGTTGGGTACACTAGATGCAATAGATAATCAGATGGCACTGGATGGAGGTGATGATGGTTGGGTACACTAGATACAATAGGGAAGGAGATGGGGGTAGATGGAGGTGATGACAGTTGGGTACACTAGATACAATAGGGAAGGAGATGGGGGTAGATGGAGGTGATGACAGTTGGGTACACTAGATACAATAGGAAAGGAGATGGTGGTGGATGGAGGTGATGACAGTTGAGTACACTAGATACAATAGGAAAGGAGATGGCGGTAGATGGAGGTGATGACAGTTGGGTACACTGAATACAATTGGGAAGGAGATGGCAGTGGATGGAGGTGATGACAGTTGGGTACACTAGATACAATAGGAAAGGAGATGGCGGTAGATGGAGGTGATGACAGTTGGGTACACTAGATACAATAGGAAAGGAGATGGGGGTAGATGGAGGTGATGAGAGTTGGGTACACTAGATACAATAGGAAAGGAGATGGCAGTGGATGGAGGTGATGACAGTTGGGTACACTGGATACAATAGGGAAGGAGATGGGGGTAGATGGAGGTGAAGACAGTTGGGTACACTAGATGCAATAGATAATCAGATGGCACTGGATGGAGGTGATGATGGTTGGGTACACTAGATACAATAGGGAAGGAGATGGGGGTAGATGGAGGTGATGACAGTTGGGTACACTAGATACAATAGGGAAGGAGATGGTGGTGGATGGAGGTGATGACAGTTGGGTACACTAGATGCAATAGATAATCAGATGGCACTGGATGGAGGTGATGATGGTTGGGTACACTAGATACAATAGGAAAGGAGATGGGGGTAGATGGAGGTGATGACAGTTGGGTACACTAGATACAATAGGGAAGGAGATGGCAGTGGATGGAGGTGATGACAGTTGGGTACACTAGATACAATAGGAAAGGAGATGGCAGTGGATGGAGGTGATGACAGTTGGGTACACTAGATACAATAGGAAAGGAGATGGCAGGGGATGGAGGTGATGAGAGTTGGGTACACTGGATACAATAGGGAAGGAGATGGTGGTGGATGGAGGTGATGACAGTTGGGTACACTAGATGCAATAGATAATCAGATGGCACTGGATGGAGGTGATGATGGTTGGGTACACTAGATACAATAGGGAAGGAGATGGGGGTAGATGGAGGTGATGACAGTTGGGTACACTAGATGCAATAGATAATCAGATGGCACTGGATGGAGGTGATGATGGTTGGGTACACTAGATACAATAGGGAAGGAGATGGGGGTAGATGGAGGTGAGGACAGTTGGGTACACTGGATACAATAGGGAAGGAGATGGTGGTGGATGGAGGTGATGACAGTTGGGTACACTAGATGCAATAGATAATCAGATGGCACTGGATGGAGGTGATGATGGTTGGGTACACTAGATACAATAGGGAAGGAGATGGGGGTGGATGGAGGTGATGACAGTTGGGTACACTAGATACAATAGGGAAGGAGATGGGGGTAGATGGAGGTGATGACAGTTGGGTACACTAGATACAATAGGGAAGGAGATGGCAGTGGATGGAGGTGATGACAGTTGGGTACACTAGATACAATAGGGAAGGAGATGGGGGTAGATGGAGGTGAAGACAGTTGGGTACACTAGATACAATAGGGAAGGAGATGGGGGTGGATGGAGGTGATGACAGTTGGGTACACTAGATACAATAGGGAAGGAGATGGGGGTAGATGGAGGTGAAGACAGTTGGGTACACTAGATACAATAGGGAAGAAGATGGGGGTAGATGGAGGGGATGACAGTTGGGTACTCTGGATACAATAGGGAAGGAGATGGGGTGGATGGAGGTGATGACAGTTGGGTACACTAGATACAAAAGGAAAGGAGATGGAGGTGATGACAGTTGGGTACACTAGATACAATAGGAAAGGAGATGGGGGTAGATGGAGGGGATGACAGTTGGGTACTCTGGATACAATAGGGAAGGAGATGGGGTGGATGGAGGTGATGACAGTTGGGTACACTAGATACAAAAGGAAAGGAGATGGAGGTGATGACAGTTGGGTACACTAGATACAATAGGAAAGGAGATGGGGGTGGATGGAGGTGATGACAGTTGGGTACACTGGATACAATAGGGAATGAGATGGCAGTGGATGGAGGTGATGACAGTTCGGTACACTAGATACAATAGGAAAGGAGATGGTGGTGGATGGAGGTGATGACAGTTGGGTACACTAGATACAATAGGAAAGGAGATGGCAGTGGATGGAGGTGAGGACAGTTGGGTACACTAGATACAATAGGAAAGGAGATGGCAGGGGATGGAGGTGATGAGAGTTGGGTACACTGGATACAATAGGGAAGGAGATGGTGGTGGATGGAGGTGATGACAGTTGGGTACACTAGATACAATAGGGAAGGAGATGGCAGTGGATGGAGGTGATGACAGTTGGGTACACTAGATACAATAGGGAAGGAGATGGTGGTGGATGAAGGTGATGACAGTTGGGTACACTAGATGCAATAGATAATCAGATGGCACTGGATGGAGGTGATGATGGTTGGGTACACTAGATACAATAGGGAAGGAGATGGTGGTGGATGGAGGTGATGACAGTTGGGTACACTAGATACAATAGGGAAGGAGATGGTGGTGGATGGAGGTGATGACAGTTGGGTACACTAGATGCAATAGATAATCAGATGGCACTGGATGGAGGTGATGACAGTTGGGTACACTAGATACAATAGGGAAGGAGATGGGGGTGGATGGAGGTGATGACAGTTGGGTACACTAGATACAATAGGGAAGGAGATGGGGGTAGATGGAGGTGATGACAGTTGGGTACACTAGATGCAATAGATAATCAGATGGCACTGGATGGAGGTGATGATGGTTGGGTACACTAGATACAATAGGGAAGGAGATGGTGGTGGATGGAGGTGATGACAGTTGGGTACACTAGATACAATAGGGAAGGAGATGGTGGTGGATGAAGGTGATGACAGTTGGGTACACTAGATGCAATAGATAATCAGATGGCACTGGATGGAGGTGATGATGGTTGGGTACACTAGATACAATAGGGAAGGAGATGGTGGTGGATGGAGGTGATGACAGTTGGGTACACTAGATACAATAGGGAAGGAGATGGTGGTGGATGGAGGTGATGACAGTTGGGTACACTAGATGCAATAGATAATCAGATGGCACTGGATGGAGGTGATGACAGTTGGGTACACTAGATACAATAGGGAAGGAGATGGGGGTGGATGGAGGTGATGACAGTTGGGTACACTAGATACAATAGGGAAGGAGATGGGGGTAGATGGAGGTGATGACAGTTGGGTACACTAGATACAATAGGGAAGGAGACGGCAGTGGATGGAGGTGATGACAGTTGGGTACACTAGATACAATAGGGAAGGAGATGGGGGTAGATGGAGGTGAAGACAGTTGGGTACACTAGATACAATAGGGAAGGAGATGGGGGTGGATGGAGGTGATGACAGTTGGGTACACTAGATACAATAGGAAAGGAGATGGCAGTGGATGGAGGTGATGACAGTTGGGTACACTAGATACAATAGGAAAGGAGATGGCAGGGGATGGAGGTGATGAGAGTTGGGTACACTGGATACAATAGGGAAGGAGATGGTGGTGGATGGAGGTGATGACAGTTGGGTACACTAGATGCAATAGATAATCAGATGGCACTGGATGGAGGTGATGATGGTTGGGTACACTAGATACAATAGGGAAGGAGATGGGGGTGGATGGAGGTGATGACAGTTGGGTACACTAGATACAATAGGGAAGGAGATGGGGGTAGATGGAGGTGATGACAGTTGGGTACACTAGATACAATAGGGAAGGAGACGGCAGTGGATGGAGATGATGACAGTTGGGTACACTAGATACAATAGGGAAGGAGATGGGGGTAGATGGAGGTGAAGACAGTTGGGTACACTAGATACAATAGGGAAGGAGATGGGGGTGGATGGAGGTGATGACAGTTGGGTACACTAGATACAATAGGGAAGGAGATGGGGGTAGATGGAGGTGAAGACAGTTGGGTACACTAGATACAATAGGGAAGGAGATGGGGGTGGATGGAGGTGATGACAGTTGGGTACACTAGATACAATAGGGAAGGAGATGGGGGTAGATGGAGGGGATGACAGTTGGGTACTCTGGATACAATAGGGAAGGAGATGGGGTGGATGGAGGTGATGACAGTTGGGTACACTAGATACAAAAGGAAAGGAGATGGAGGTGATGACAGTTGGGTACACTAGATACAATAGGAAAGGAGATGGGGGTAGATGGAGGGGATGACAGTTGGGTACTCTGGATACAATAGGGAAGGAGATGGGGTGGATGGAGGTGATGACAGTTGGGTACACTAGATACAAAAGGAAAGGAGATGGAGGTGATGACAGTTGGGTACACTAGATACAATAGGAAAGGAGATGGGGGTGGATGGAGGTGATGACAGTTGGGTACACTGGATACAATAGGGAATGAGATGGCAGTGGATGGAGGTGATGACAGTTCGGTACACTAGATACAATAGGAAAGGAGATGGTGGTGGATGGAGGTGATGACAGTTGGGTACACTAGATACAATAGGAAAGGAGATGGCAGTGGATGGAGGTGATGACAGTTGGGTACACTAGATACAATAGATAAGGAGATGGCAGTGGATGGAGGTGAGGACAGTTGGGTACACTAGATACAATAGGAAAGGAGATGGCAGGGGATGGAGGTGATGAGAGTTGGGTACACTGGATACAATAGGGAAGGAGATGGTGGTGGATGGAGGTGATGACAGTTGGGTACACTAGATACAATAGGGAAGGAGATGGCAGTGGATGGAGGTGATGACAGTTGGGTACACTAGATACAATAGGGAAGGAGATGGTGGTGGATGGAGGTGATGACAGTTGGGTACACTAGATGCAATAGATAATCAGATGGCACTGGATGGAGGTGATGATGGTTGGGTACACTAGATACAATAGGGAAGGAGATGGTGGTGGATGGAGGTGATGACAGTTGGGTACACTAGATACAATAGGGAAGGAGATGGTGGTGGATGGAGGTGATGACAGTTGGGTACACTAGATGCAATAGATAATCAGATGGCACTGGATGGAGGTGATGACAGTTGGGTACACTAGATACAATAGGGAAGGAGATGGGGGTGGATGGAGGTGATGACAGTTGGGTACACTAGATACAATAGGGAAGGAGATGGGGGTAGATGGAGGTGATGACAGTTGGGTACACTAGATACAATAGGGAAGGAGACGGCAGTGGATGGAGGTGATGACAGTTGGGTACACTAGATACAATAGGGAAGGAGATGGGGGTAGATGGAGGTGAAGACAGTTGGGTACACTAGATACAATAGGGAAGGAGATGGGGGTGGATGGAGGTGATGACAGTTGGGTACACTAGATACAATAGGAAAGGAGATGGCAGTGGATGGAGGTGATGACAGTTGGGTACACTAGATACAATAGGAAAGGAGATGGCAGGGGATGGAGGTGATGAGAGTTGGGTACACTGGATACAATAGGGAAGGAGATGGTGGTGGATGGAGGTGATGACAGTTGGGTACACTAGATGCAATAGATAATCAGATGGCACTGGATGGAGGTGATGATGGTTGGGTACACTAGATACAATAGGGAAGGAGATGGGGGTGGATGGAGGTGATGACAGTTGGGTACACTAGATACAATAGGGAAGGAGATGGGGGTAGATGGAGGTGATGACAGTTGGGTACACTAGATACAATAGGGAAGGAGACGGCAGTGGATGGAGATGATGACAGTTGGGTACACTAGATACAATAGGGAAGGAGATGGGGGTAGATGGAGGTGAAGACAGTTGGGTACACTAGATACAATAGGGAAGGAGATGGGGGTGGATGGAGGTGATGACAGTTGGGTACACTAGATACAATAGGGAAGGAGATGGGGGTAGATGGAGGTGAAGACAGTTGGGTACACTGGATACAATAGGGTTTGCTTTTTTAGCCTGGTAGTTTACAATCTCAATGGTTAGCGCCAGTCATATTCAGTTATACGTAGTCAAATTGTAACGACATCTGACAACGATTTCTGCTAGTATATGAGTAGCCACAGGCAGATAGACGCTTCACCTAAACAACATTTGAGCTTATTCTGATCACGACCCGACCACGGCTGTCATGATTTTCCTATCTGAATGGTACGGTTGTATTGTATATACAATGAATTGCTTTATTGCAGAGATCGAAGAAATATTGAAAGATGTTGGAAAGTATCTACATTTTTAACAAGCTCTTCCGGCACTTGAATATTAACCCTGTTGGGCTCTGAAAATGCTAAATAATGTTATTGTTGTTTTCAGGGGCATTTTATGGGATTTGTTTTTTATAATTGCGTTACTTTTCTGTTTCTGATTGCTCTTACCAAGAACAGTAAGCTTGACATCTGCTTCGAAGTTCCCTGCTGGAAAAGTGATGACTCGGCATTGGTAGGTGCCCTCATCGGCCTGCACAGCGTTCTTCAGGATTATTGTGCCATCCTCTGCCTGTAATGGGGATTTTTCTTTTATTCTTCCTTCAAATTCCTTATAGACGAAAGCCCCAAACTCTGCATTGAGGGTGGCAATCTGAACACTTTGCCCACCAGGACTTTTCTTTGACCAAACGACCTGGGAGACCTTCTCTTCATCCTGAGCTTCATAGTAACAAGTGAGAGAGACATCGAGTCCCAGTACTGCAGTGACACTCTTCTCTGTCTTTACAGTTCCAGCAGAAGACCCTATAAGAGAGGAAGGAAACACCGACGTGAGAAGTGCGAATCCCAGAGACTTCAATAAATCGCATCTATCAATAGAACAAGGTGGAGCCGTTTCATCTCATATTTATACTTCATAACTACCAGTACGTCATGGCGGGGAATGGTAGGGTATGTCAGAGGAAAATGGTAAGGTATGATGATGGATATTGTATGATGCTGGTGAATGGTAGAATATGATGGAGAATGGTACAGTATGGTGATGGAGAATGGTACAGTATGATGGTAGTGTATGGTAGTATTTGGTGGAGAATGGTAAATTATGGTGGAGAATGGTAGAGTATGATGGTGGGAATGGTACAGTATGATGGTGGGGAATGGTAGAGTATGATGGTGGGGAATGGTAGAGTATGATGGTGGGAATGGTAGAGTATGATGGTGGGAATGGTAGAGTATGATGGTGGGGAATGGTAGAGTATGATGGTGGGAATGGTAGAGTATGATGGTGGGAATGGTAGAGTATGATGGTGGGGAATGGTAGAGTATGATGGTGGGGAATGGTAGAGTATGATGGTGGGAATGGTAGAGTATGATACAGGGAATGGTGGAGTATGATGGTTTGAATGGTAGAGTATGATGGTGGGAATGGTAGAGTATGATGGTGGGAATGGTAGAGTATGATGGTGGGGAATGGTAGAGTATGATGGTGGGAATGGTAGAGTATGATGGTGGGAATGGTAGAGTATGATGGTGGGGAATGGTAGAGTATGATGGTGGGAATGGTAGAGTATGATACAGGGAATGGTGGAGTATGATGGTTTGAATGGTAGAGTATGATGGTGGGAATGGTAGAGTATGATGGTGGGAATGGTAGAGTATGATACAGGGAATGGTGGAGTATGATGGTTTGAATGGTAGAGTATGATGGTGGGAATGGTAGAGTATGATGGTGGGGAATGGTAGAGTATGATGGTGGGAATGGTAGAGTATGATACAGGGAATGGTGGAGTATGATGGTTTGAATGGTAGAGTATGATGGTGGGAATGGTAGAGTATGATACAGGGAATGGTGGAGTATGATGGTTTGAATGGTAGAGTATGATGGTGGGAATGGTAGAGTATGATGGTGGGAATGGTAGAGTATGATACAGGGAATGGTGGAGTATGATGGTGGGGAATGGTAGAGTATGATGGTGGGAATGGTAGAGTATGATACAGGGAATGGTGGAGTATGATGGTTTGAATGGTAGAGTATGATGGTGGGAATGGTGGAGTATGATGGTTTGAATGGTAGAGTATGATGGTGGGAATGGTAGAGTATGATGGTGGGAATGGTAGAGTATGATACAGGGAATGGTGGAGTATGATGGTGGGGAATGGTAGAGTATGATGGTGGGAATGGTAGAGTATGATACAGGGAATGGTGGAGTATGATGGTTTGAATGGTAGAGTATGATGGTGGGAATGGTAGAGTATGATACAGGGAATGGTGGAGTATGATGGTTTGAATGGTAGAGTATGATGGTGGGAATGGTAGAGTATGATGGTGGGAATGGTAGAGTATGATACAGGGAATGGTGGAGTATGATGGTTTGAATGGTAGAGTATGATGGTGGAGAACAGTAGAGTATTACATTGGATAATAATAGATAAAGATTGTGGGGAATAATAGATTGTAATGCTAAGGAATGGCAGATATTAATATCCTTAGGGTTTGAAATGATGAAGTGCGTTGATGGTACATGGAAGGATATGATGGTGTTTTGGTGGGGAATGGTAATTTTGTGCTAATGACTGTACTTCCAGGCAGTGTAGGTGTATGACCTGAATGACAGATAATTATATATCTAGAATGGGTGTAAAACGCATTGACGATGTGGGAAGACTGGGCGGAAGGTATAGTAAAGTTTTCAAACAAATAAATAGAGTTGTGTGGTGGAGAACCGAAACGACGAGTTGTGACTCTTCTACAGATACCTACATTTAATTTGGAAGGATCATGGAAGGAAGTGTGATAGAAGTGACTAAAGGTGATGACAGTTGGGTACACTAGATACAATAGGGAAGGAGATGGGGGTGGATGGAGGTGATGACAGTTGGGTACACTAGATACAATAGGGAAGGAGATGGCAGTGGATGGAGGTGATGACAGTTGGGTACACTAGATACAATAGGGAAGGAGATGGCAGTGGATGGAGGTGATGACAGTTGGGTACACTAGATACAATAGGGAAGGAGATGGGGTGGATGGAGGTGATGACAGTTGGGTACACTAGATACAATAGGGAAGGAGATGGGGTGGATGGAGGTGATGACAGTTGGGTACACTAGATACAATAGGGAAGGAGATGGGGTGGATGGAGGTGATGACAGTTGGGTACACTAGATACAATAGGGAAGGAGATGGGGGTGGATGGAGGTGATGACAGTTGGGTACACTAGATACAATAGGGAAGGAGATGGGGTGGATGGAGGTGATGACAGTTGGGTACACTAGATACAATAGGGAAGGAGATGGGGTGGATGGAGGTGATGACAGTTGGGTACACTAGATACAATAGGGAAGGAGATGGGGGTAGATGGAGGTGATGACAGTTGGGTACACTAGATACAATAGGGAAGGAGATGGGGGTGGATGGAGGTGATGACAGTTGGGTACACTAGATACAATAGGGAAGGAGATGGCAGTGGATGGAGGTGATGACAGTTGGGTACACTAGATACAATAGGGAAGGAGATGGGGTGGATGGAGGTGATGACAGTTGGGTACACTAGATACAATAGGGAAGGAGATGGGGGTAGATGGAGGTGATGACAGTTGGGTACACTAGATACAATAGGGAAGGAGATGGGGTGGATGGAGGTGATGACAGTTGGGTACACTAGATACAATAGGGAAGGAGATGGGGTGGATGGAGGTGATGACAGTTGGGTACACTGGTTACAATAGGGAAGGAGATGGCGGTAGATGGAGGTGATGACAGTTGGGTACACTAGATACAATAGGGAAGGAGATGGCGGTAGATGGAGGTGATGACAGTTGGGTACACTAGATACAATAGGGAAGGAGATGGCGGTAGATGGAGGTGATGACAGTTGGGTACACTAGATACAATAGGGAAGGAGATGGGGTGGATGGAGGTGATGACAGTTGGGTACACTGGTTACAATAGGGAAGGAGATGGCGGTAGATGGAGGTGATGACAGTTGGGTACACTAGATACTATAGGGAAGGAGATGGCGGTAGATGGAGGTGATGACAGTTGGGTACACTAGATACAATAGGGAAGGAGATGGGGTGGATGGAGGTGATGACAGTTGGGTACACTAGATACAATAGGGAAGGAGATGGCGGTAGATGGAGGTGATGACAGTTGGGTACACTAGATACAATAGGGAAGGAGATGGGGTGGATGGAGGTGATGACAGTTGGGTACACTAGATGCAATAGGGAAGGAGATGGGGGTAGATGGAGGTGAAGACAGTTGGGTACACTAGATACAATAGGGAAGGTGATGGGGGTGGATGGAGGTGATGACAGTTGGGTACACTAGATACTATAGGGAAGGAGATGGCGGTGGATGGAGGTGATGTCAGTTGGGTACACTAGATACAATAGGGAAGGAGATGGCAGTGGATGGAGGTGATGACAGTTGGGTACACTAGATACAATAGGGAAGGAGATTGCGGTGGATGGAGGTGATGACAGTTGGGTACACTAGATACAATAGGGAAGGAGATTGCGGTGGATGGAGGTGATGACAGTTGGGTACACTAGATACAATAGGGAAGGAGATGGGGTGGATGGAGGTGATGACAGTTGGGTACACTAGATACAATAGGGAAGGTGATGGGGGCGGATGGAGGTGATGACAGTTGGGTACACTAGATACAATAGGGAAGGAGATGGGGTGGATGGAGGTGATGACAGTTGGGTACACTGGATACAATAGGGAAGGAGATGGCGGTAGATGGAGGTGATGACAGTTGGGTACACTAGATACTATAGGGAAGGAGATGGCGGTAGATGGAGGTGATGACAGTTGGGTACACTAGATACAATAGGGAAGGAGATGGGGTGGATGGAGGTGATGACAGTTGGGTACACTAGATACAATAGGGAAGGAGATGGCGGTAGATGGAGGTGATGACAGTTGGGTACACTAGATACAATAGGGAAGGAGATGGGGTGGATGGAGGTGATGACAGTTGGGTACACTAGATGCAATAGGGAAGGAGATGGGGGTAGATGGAGGTGATGACAGTTGGGTACACTAGATGCAATAGGGAAGGAGATGGGGGTGGATGGAGGTGATGACAGTTGGGTACACTAGATACTATAGGGAAGGAGATGGCGGTGGATGGAGGTGATGTCAGTTGGGTACACTAGATACAATAGGGAAGGAGATGGCAGTGGATGGAGGTGATGACAGTTGGGTACACTAGATACAATAGGGAAGGAGATTGCGGTGGATGGAGGTGATGACAGTTGGGTACACTAGATACAATAGGGAAGGAGATTGCGGTGGATGGAGGTGATGACAGTTGGGTACACTAGATACAATAGGGAAGGAGATGGGGTGGATGGAGGTGATGACAGTTGGGTACACTAGATACAATAGGGAAGGTGATGGGGGCGGATGGAGGTGATGACAGTTGGGTACACTAGATACAATAGGGAAGGAGATGGGGTGGATGGAGGTGATGACAGTTGGGTACACTGGATACAATAGGGAAGGAGATGGGGGTAGATGGAGGTGATGACAGTTGGGTACACTAGATACAATAGGGAAGGTGATGGGGGCGGATGGAGGTGATGACAGTTGGGTATGAGTAGTGGGGTAGAATGGGGGAAGGGGAAGTAATTCTCTGTTATTTTAATTTGCATTTATTAGTATGAATAGTAGGGATTTATGGACCACCATGAGCTCTTGTGTTATTGTAGGTGTTATCAGTATATTTTACTAGAACATAAAAACAAAGCACTCATCCACATTTCTCTACAGCACAATGTAAAGAAAAAACAAAGTTAAGCTACAATTAAAGACGAGTGATGGCAGCAAAGGACGAGGTCATGGAATCGGCTGCCATTTGTATAGATATTTATTATTACTGTAGAATCATTGCCTCTGCTTGAAGTATTTTCTGCCCATCTAAATGTTCATTGAACCATGGGGGGAGGGGGGGGAGTAAGGGTCTCTACCCATAGGGGTATTGGGGGGATCCGGGACAATATGGTCACAGGCAGAAGGAGTGTTCATACCTGGAGAACCTGGGAAGCATCATTGCCAGTCTCTGTTCATTAATCCTTGGTCCCTCACACACGGTCCCCAGGTGACCTGACTCATTTGATTGCCCTCCCTACTTTCCCACCATCTTTATTTTCTAGTGCCCCCCCCCACCATTATTATCACTTCTTCTCCCTTTCCCTCACTTGATGGACAATTTCCTGTTTACTCTCCACACATCACACACCAAATACTAGGAGGGCGGTAATAATAGGGCTGTAATTACATTTCACCTGCTTTCAAGTGTCTGTGTGAGAGGTGTCAGGCAGGAGGTAATCCGTGTGTAACAAAGAGAGGGATCATTAAAGGAGAGAGCGGTACACACCTATGGAGGGGGTAGAGCAGGTTGGGGCTTGTGGAAGCCGTCTGACCAGTATGACCGACTACAGGAACTCTCCCCAGTCCCATTCCCAGTAGAAGCTGCCAGTCTCTTATATAAGAAGGAGCCCCATCTATTCCATCCATAGAGTCTCCATTGTCATCACTCAGGAACGCTCTAATATAAACCAAGAATCTTATTGACCATTTATAGTCACCGGCTGCTGGATTATTATTAGAAGAGACTTTTGTCTGACTTGTGTTACAAATGTGTCTGCGGTGATGATTCCGAATCCCACCGACTATCCGAGCAGAAACACACCAGGCATGAAAGCCCTTACTGACTTATCTCCTTCTTCCATGACTCTCTTCTACTCCCTTCTCTCCTCCCCTCTCCTCTCTTCTCCTCTCCTCCCCTCCTCTCCTCTCCTCTCTTCACCTCTCTTCTCCTCTCTTCACCTCTATTCTCCTCTCCTCCCCTCTTTCTCTCCTCCCCTCTCCTCTCCTCCCCTCTCTTCACCTCTCTTCTCCTCTCTTCTCCTCTCCTATACTCTCCTCTACTCTCCTCCTCTTCTCCTCTCTCCCCTGTCCTCTCTCCCTTCTCCTCCCCTCTCCTCTCCTCTCCTCTCCTCCCCTCCTCTCCTCTCCTCTCTTCACCTCTCTTCACCTCTCTTCACCTCTATTCTCCTCTCCTCCCCTCTTTCTCTCCTCCCCTCTCCTCTCCTCCCCTCTCTTCACCTCTCTTCACCTCTCTTCACCTCTCTTCTCCTCTCTTCTCCTCTCCTATACTCTCCTCTACTCTCCTCCTCTTCTCCTCTCTCCCCTGTCCTCTCTCCCTTCTCCTCCCCTCTCCTCTCTCCCTTCTCCTCCCCTCCCCTCTCCTCTCCTCTCCTCTTTTCTCCTCTCCTATACTCTCCTCTCTTCACCTCTCTTCTCCTCCTTTCCCCTCTCCATCCCTTCCTTCTCTTCTCCTCTATTTCTCTCCTCTCCTCCCCCCTCTCCCCTGTCCTCTCTCCCTTCTCCTCTCCTCTCTCACCTTTCCTCTCCTTTCCTCTCCTTACCTCTCCTCTCTATCTTCCCTTCAAATGACTCTACTACTTTCTCTTCTCTCTCTACTCCTTCTTCCTTCCGCTCTTCTCCTCTCTTCTTCTCTCTCCCCACTCTCTCCTCACGTTCCTTCTCTCTCTCTCCTATCTCTCTCTCCATTCCTCTCCTCTCCCCCCTCTCCTATCCCCTCTCCCATCCCCTCCCCTCTCCCCCTCTTCTCCTCTCCTCTCCCCCTCCTCTCCTCTCTCCCTCCTCTTCTCTCCTCTCCTCTCCCCTCTCCTCTCCCCTCTCCTCCCCTCTTCCTCTCCTCTCCGCTCTTCTCCTCTCATGCCTCTTCTCCTTCCTCCTCTTCTCCCC
Source organism: Pelophylax lessonae (assembly GCF_965119305.1). Taxonomy (NCBI): domain Eukaryota; kingdom Metazoa; phylum Chordata; class Amphibia; order Anura; family Ranidae; genus Pelophylax; species Pelophylax lessonae. The sequence goes on along the minus strand of NC_138780.1, from coordinate 276,086 downwards.
TCTCCCTCTCATCTCTTCTCCTCTCCTCTCCTCTCCCTCTCCTCTCCTCTCCTCTCCTCTCCTCCCCTCTCCCTCTCCTCTCCTCTCCTCTCCTCCCCTCTCCTCTCCCTCTCCTCTCCTCTCCTCTCCTCTCCTCTCCCTCTCCTCTCCTCTCCCTCTCCTCTCCTCTCCTCTCCTCTCCTCTCCCTCTCCTCCCCTCTCCTCTCCTCTCCTCTCCCTCTCCTCCCCTCTCCTCTCCCTCTCCTCTCCTCCCCTCTCCCTCTCCCCCCCTCTCCCTCTCCTCTCCTCTCCTCCCCTCTCCCTCTCCTCCCCTCTCCCCCTCCTCTCCTCTCCCCCTCCTCTCCCTCTCCTCCCCTCTCCCTCTCCTCCCCTCTCCCTCTCCTCTCCTCCCCTCTCCCTCTCCTCCCCTCTCCCCCTCCTCTCCTCTCCCCTCTTCTCCTCTCCTCTCCTCTCCTCTCCTATCCTCTCTTCTCCTCTCCCCCTCCTCTCCTCTCCCTCTCCTCTCCTCTCCTCTCCCTCTCCTCTCCTCTCCTCTCCTCTCCTCTCCTCTCCTCTCCTCTCCTCTCCTCTCCCTCTCCTCTCCTCTCCTCTCATCTCCTCTCCCTCTCCCTCTCCTCTCCTCTCCTCTCCTCTCCTCTCCTCTCCTCTCCTCTCCCTCTCCTCTCCTCTCCTCTCATCTCCTCTCCCTCTCCCTCTCCCTCTCCTCTCCTCTCCCCCTCCTCTCCCCCTCCTCTCCTCTCCCTCTCCTCTCCTCTCCTCTCCCTCTCCCTCTCCCTCTCCTCTCCCTCTCCCTCTCCCTCTCCCTCTCCTCTCATGCCTCTTTTCCTTCCTCCTCTTCTCTGATGTTGGGTAGTATTTGGGTAAAATTGGGACAATGGGGTTGGGAGATGGGGAGATTTTTCTTAGTAATGTGGAGATGAGTGGGACGTTGTGTGATGAGGAGCTCAGTGATGGGAATGGATCTCTTTGTCTATGGCGGCCCCTCTCACAGATGTCTTCACCTGACTGATGGAATTTGTAGATAAATTCGGTGAGAAATCTGAGTAAGGAGATGAGCGGCGGTTTCCGGGGAAGGGTGTGCTGAGAAAGCAATCAGCTGCATTTCAGATTTCCAATCAGCCAAATCAAGCTGAAAATGTTGAAGAATTTTACTCAAGAAAAACCAGTTGGCCCGGATTCCGTCTATCGCACCGTCGCTGCATCATGCGAAAACTTGTTAATCCTCCTGCCAAAGGATCTGTCAAATCTGAGAAAGGGGCGCAGAGAGAGAAGTCAGCGATTTTCCTGCACCTGGCGGTCTGCAGACAACCAAACATCTGATTCACGCCGAGAAGAGGTTAATCATCGATTGTTTAACATGGGAAGGCTGGAACGACCGATACTAAGAGGAGGAACCAGAAACAATTCTCCCCCAACCCACATCATCCAAACTGTCTGTCAATGGAAATATACAGTGCCGTGAAAAAGTATTCACACCCCTTGAAATTTCCCACATTTTCTCATGTTACAACCAAAAACATAAATGTATTTATTGGGATTTTATGTGATTGAGCATTTATGATGCTGTTTGTTCACTAAGGTTCTCTAACAAACCTCTGAGGGCTTCACAGAACAGCTGTATTTATACTGAGATTACATTACACACAGATGGACTCTATTTACTAATTAGGTGACTTCTGAAGGCAATTGGTTCCTCTAGATTTTAGTTGGGGGTATCAGAGTAAAGGGGGGTGAATACAAATGCAGCCACACTTTTCTCAGATTTATTTGTATCATTTTCCTTCCACTTCACAATTATGGCCACTTTCTGTCGTCTATCACATAAAATCCCAATAAAATACATTTATGTTTTTGGTTGTAACATGAGAAAATGTGGGAAATTGCAAGGGGTGTGAATACTTTTTCAAGGCACTGTATAAAGCCAATACTAGAGTCGGAGGAGGGTAGAGATTCATCTGCCATGGCCCGGGATTCGTATTGTGATGGGTCATGCTAGTCTGAGGATGAACAATAAACAAATTCAGAAGCCCCAGAGAAGCAGCTGCTGATTTATCCTCACAATGGAGAACCGCCATTGGTTGCCTCCATTCTGTCACATTTTGGGTGGGTTGGCCGGTAAAATACTAATCAGGTGCGATCGGTACAATTGGATTCCAGGTCTAATCCCCATATCTCCATCAATAAATCTACTATTACTTAGAAAGTCCTCGTTCATGTCATCTGATAGGATGAGACGTCACCACCACTGGCAGAACATTCCACCGTCTGCCTCTCTTTATAGTGAAGAGGACCTGTCTACCCTACGGAGATTCTTTCTTTATAGTGAAGAGGACCTGTCTACCCTACGGAGATTCTTTCTTTATAGTGAAGAGGACCCGTCTACCCTACGGAGATTCTTTCTTTATAGTGAAGAGGACCCGTGTACCCTACGGAGATTCTTTCTTTATAGTGAAGAGGACCTGTCCACCCTACGGAGATTCTTTCTTTATAATGAAGAGGACCTGTCCACCCTACGGAGATTCTTTCTTTATAGTGAAGAGGACCTGTCTACCCTACGGAGATTCTTTCTTTATAATGAAGAGGACCTGTCTACCCTACGGAGATTCTTTCTTTATAATGAAGAGGACCTGTCCACCCTACGGAGATTCTTTCTTTATAATGAAGAGGACCTGTGTACCCTACGGAGATTCTTTCTTTATAGTGAAGAGGACCTGTCTACCCTACGGAGATTCTTTCTTTATAGTGAAGAGGACCTGTCTACCCTACAGAGATTCTTTCTTTATAGTGAAGAGGACCCGTCTACCCTACGGAGATTCTTTCTTTATAGTGAAGAGGACCTGTCTACCCTACGGAGATTCTTTCTTTATAGTGAAGAGGACCCGTCTACCCTACGGAGATTCTTTCTTTATAGTGAAGAGGACCCGTGTACCCTACGGAGATTCTTTCTTTATAGTGAAGAGGACCTGTCCACCCTACGGAGATTCTTTCTTTATAATGAAGAGGACCTGTCCACCCTACGGAGATTCTTTCTTTATAGTGAAGAGGACCTGTCTACCCTACGGAGATTCTTTCTTTATAATGAAGAGGACCTGTCTACCCTACGGAGATTCTTTCTTTATAATGAAGAGGACCTGTCCACCCTACGGAGATTCTTTCTTTATAATGAAGAGGACCTGTGTACCCTACGGAGATTCTTTCTTTATAGTGAAGAGGACCTGTCTACCCTACGGAGATTCTTTCTTTATAGTGAAGAGGACCTGTCTACCCTACAGAGATTCTTTCTTTATAGTGAAGAGGACCCGTCTACCCTACGGAGATTCTTTCTTTATAGTGAAGAGGACCTGTCTACCCTACGGAGATTCTTTCTTTATAGTGAAGAGGACCCGTCTACCCTACGGAGATTCTTTCTTTATAGTGAAGAGGACCCGTGTACCCTACGGAGATTCTTTCTTTATAGTGAAGAGGACCTGTCCACCCTACGGAGATTCTTTCTTTATAATGAAGAGGACCTGTCCACCCTACGGAGATTCTTTCTTTATAGTGAAGAGGACCTGTCTACCCTACGGAGATTCTTTCTTTATAATGAAGAGGACCTGTCTACCCTACGGAGATTCTTTCTTTATAATGAAGAGGACCTGTCCACCCTACGGAGATTCTTTCTTTATAATGAAGAGGACCTGTGTACCCTACGGAGATTCTTTCTTTATAGTGAAGAGGACCTGTCTACCCTACGGAGATTCTTTCTTTATAGTGAAGAGGACCTGTCTACCCTACAGAGATTCTTTCTTTATAGTGAAGAGGACCCGTCTACCCTACGGAGATTCTTTCTTTATAGTGAAGAGGACCTGTCTACCCTACGGAGATTCTTTCTTTATAATGAAGAGGACCTGTCTACCCTACGGAGATTCTTTCTTTATAGTGAAGAGGACCTGTCTACCCTACGGAGATTCTTTCTTTATAGTGAAGAGGACCTGTCTACCCTACGGAGATTCTTTCTTTATAGTGAAGAGGACCTGTCTACCCTACGGAGATTCTTTCTTTATAGTGAAGAGGACCTGTCTACCCTACGGAGATTCTTTCTTTATAGTGAAGAGGACCCGTCTACCCTACGGAGATTCTTTCTTTATAGTGAAGAGGACCCGTGTACCCTACGGAGATTCTTTCTTTATAGTGAAGAGGACCTGTCCACCCTACGGAGATTCTTTCTTTATAATGAAGAGGACCTGTCCACCCTACGGAGATTCTTTCTTTATAGTGAAGAGGACCTGTCTACCCTACGGAGATTCTTTCTTTATAATGAAGAGGACCTGTCTACCCTACGGAGATTCTTTCTTTATAATGAAGAGGACCTGTCCACCCTACGGAGATTCTTTCTTTATAATGAAGAGGACCTGTGTACCCTACGGAGATTCTTTCTTTATAGTGAAGAGGACCTGTCTACCCTACGGAGATTCTTTCTTTATAGTGAAGAGGACCTGTCTACCCTACAGAGATTCTTTCTTTATAGTGAAGAGGACCCGTCTACCCTACGGAGATTCTTTCTTTATAGTGAAGAGGACCTGTCTACCCTACGGAGATTCTTTCTTTATAATGAAGAGGACCTGTCTACCCTACGGAGATTCTTTCTTTATAGTGAAGAGGACCTGTCTACCCTACGGAGATTCTTTCTTTATAGTGAAGAGGACCTGTCTACCCTACGGAGATTCTTTCTTTATAGTGAAGAGGACCTGTCTACCCTACGGAGATTCTTTCTTTATAGTGAAGAGGACCTGTCTACCCTACGGAGATTCTTTCTTTATAGTGAAGAGGACCCGTCTACCCTACGGAGATTCTTTCTTTATAGTGAAGAGGACCTGTCTACCCTACGGAGATTCTTTCTTTATAGTGAAGAGGACCCGTCTACCCTACGGAGATTCTTTCTTTATAATGAAGAGGACCTGTCTACCCTACGGATATTCTTTCTTTATAGTGAAGAGGACCTGTCTACCCTACGGAGATTCTTTCTTTATAATGAAGAGGACCTGTCTACCCTACGGAGATTCTTTCTTTATAGTGAAGAGGACCTGTCTACCCTACGGAGATTCTTTCTTTATAATGAAGAGGACCTGTCTACCCTACGGAGATTCTTTCTTTATAGTGAAGAGGACCCGTCTACCCTACGGAGATTCTTTCTTTATAGTGAAGAGGACCTCTCTACCCTACGGAGATTCTTTCTTTATAGTGAAGAGGACCTGTCTACCCTACGGAGATTCTTTCTTTATAGTGAAGAGGACCCGTCTACCCTACGGAGATTCTTTCTTTATAGTGAAGAGGACCTGTCTACCCTACGGAGATTCTTTCTTTATAGTGAAGAGGACCTGTCTACCCTACGGAGATTCTTTCTTTATAATGAAGAGGACCTGTCTACCCTACGGAGATTCTTTCTTTATAGTGAAGAGGACCTCTCTACCCTACGGAGATTCTTTCTTTATAGTGAAGAGGACCTGTCTACCCTACGGAGATTCTTTCTTTATAGTGAAGAGGACCCGTCTACCCTACGGACATTCTTTCTTTATAATGAAGAGGACCTGTCTACCCTACGGAGATTCTTTCTTTATAGTGAAGAGGACCCGTCTACCCTACGGAGATTCTTTCTTTATAGTGAAGAGGACCTGTCCACCCTACGGAGATTCTTTCTTTATAATGAAGAGGACCTGTGTACCCTACGGAGATTCTTTCTTTATAGTGAAGAGGACCTGTCTACCCTACGGAGATTCTTTCTTTATAGTGAAGAGGACCTGTCTACCCTACAGAGATTCTTTCTTTATAGTGAAGAGGACCCGTCTACCCTACGGAGATTCTTTCTTTATAGTGAAGAGGACCTGTCTACCCTACGGAGATTCTTTCTTTATAATGAAGAGGACCTGTCTACCCTACGGAGATTCTTTCTTTATAGTGAAGAGGACCTGTCTACCCTACGGAGATTCTTTCTTTATAGTGAAGAGGACCTGTCTACCCTACGGAGATTCTTTCTTTATAGTGAAGAGGACCTGTCTACCCTACGGAGATTCTTTCTTTATAGTGAAGAGGACCTGTCTACCCTACGGAGATTCTTTCTTTATAGTGAAGAGGACCCGTCTACCCTACGGAGATTCTTTCTTTATAGTGAAGAGGACCTGTCTACCCTACGGAGATTCTTTCTTTATAGTGAAGAGGACCCGTCTACCCTACGGAGATTCTTTCTTTATAATGAAGAGGACCTGTCTACCCTACGGATATTCTTTCTTTATAGTGAAGAGGACCCGTCTACCCTACGGAGATTCTTTCTTTATAATGAAGAGGACCTGTCTACCCTACGGAGATTCTTTCTTTATAGTGAAGAGGACCTGTCTACCCTACGGAGATTCTTTCTTTATAATGAAGAGGACCTGTCTACCCTACGGAGATTCTTTCTTTATAGTGAAGAGGACCCGTCTACCCTACGGAGATTCTTTCTTTATAGTGAAGAGGACCTCTCTACCCTACGGAGATTCTTTCTTTATAGTGAAGAGGACCTGTCTACCCTACGGAGATTCTTTCTTTATAGTGAAGAGGACCCGTCTACCCTACGGAGATTCTTTCTTTATAGTGAAGAGGACCTGTCTACCCTACGGAGATTCTTTCTTTATAGTGAAGAGGACCTGTCTACCCTACGGAGATTCTTTCTTTATAATGAAGAGGACCTGTCTACCCTACGGAGATTCTTTCTTTATAGTGAAGAGGACCTCTCTACCCTACGGAGATTCTTTCTTTATAGTGAAGAGGACCTGTCTACCCTACGGAGATTCTTTCTTTATAGTGAAGAGGACCCGTCTACCCTACGGACATTCTTTCTTTATAATGAAGAGGACCTGTCTACCCTACGGAGATTCTTTCTTTATAGTGAAGAGGACCCGTCTACCCTACGGAGATTCTTTCTTTATAATGAAGAGGACCTGTCTACCCTACGGAGATTCTTTCTTTACAGTGAAGAGGACCTGTCTACCCTACGGAGATTCTTTCTTTACAGTGAAGAGGACCTGTCTACCCTACAGAGATTCTTTCTTTATAGTGAAGAGGACCTGTCTACCCTACGGAGATTCTTTCTTTATAGTGAAGAGGACCTGTCTACCCTACAGAGATTCTTTCTTTATAGTGAAGAGGACCTGTCTACCCTACGGATATTCTTTCTTTATAGTGAAGAGGACCTGTCTACCCTACAGAGATTCTTTCTTTATAGTGAAGAGGACCTGTCTACCCTACAGAGATTCTTTCTTTATAGTGAAGAGGACCTGTCTACCCTACGGAGATTCTTTCTTTATAGTGAAGAGGACCCGTCTACCCTACGGAGATTCTTTCTTTATAGTGAAGAGGACCTGTCTACCCTACGGAGATTCTTTCTTTATAGTGAAGAGGACCTGTCTACCCTACGGAGATTCTTTCTTTATAATGAAGAGGACCTGTCTACCCTACGGAGATTCTTTCTTTATAGTGAAGAGGACCCGTCTACCCTACGGAGATTCTTTCTTTATAGTGAAGAGGACCTCTCTACCCTACGGAGATTCTTTCTTTATAGTGAAGAGGACCCGTCTACCCTACGGAGATTCTTTCTTTATAGTGAAGAGGACCCGTCTACCCTACGGAGATTCTTTCTTTATAGTGAAGAGGACCTGTCTACCCTACGGAGATTCTTTCTTTATAGTGAAGAGGACCTGTCTACCCTACGGAGATTCTTTCTTTATAATGAAGAGGACCTGTCTACCCTACGGAGATTCTTTCTTTATAGTGAAGAGGACCTCTCTACCCTACGGAGATTCTTTCTTTATAGTGAAGAGGACCTGTCTACCCTACGGAGATTCTTTCTTTATAGTGAAGAGGACCCGTCTACCCTACGGAGATTCTTTCTTTATAATGAAGAGGACCTGTCTACCCTACGGAGATTCTTTCTTTATAGTGAAGAGGACCCGTCTACCCTACGGAGATTCTTTCTTTATAATGAAGAGGACCTGTCTACCCTACGGAGATTCTTTCTTTACAGTAAAGAGGACCTGTCTACCCTACGGAGATTCTTTCTTTACAGTGAAGAGGACCTGTCTACCCTACAGAGATTCTTTCTTTATAGTGAAGAGGACCTGTCTACCCTACGGAGATTCTTTCTTTATAGTGAAGAGGACCTGTCTACCCTACAGAGATTCTTTCTTTATAGTGAAGAGGACCTGTCTACCCTACGGAGATTCTTTCTTTATAGTGAAGAGGACCTGTCTACCCTACGGAGATTCTTTCTTTATAGTGAAGAGGACCTGTCTACCCTACGGACATTCTTTCTTTACAATGAAGAGGACCCGTCTACCCTACGGAGATTCTTTCTTTATAGTGAAGAGGACCCGTCTACCCTACGGATATTCTTTCTTTATAATGAAGAGGACCTGTCTACCCTACGGACATTCTTTCTTTATAGTGAAGAGGACCCGTCTACCCTACGGACAATTTTTCTTTATAGTGAAGAGGACCCGTCTACCCTACGGAGATTCTTTCTTTATAGTGAAGAGGACCTGTCTACCCTACGGAGATTCTTTCTTTATAGTGAAGAGGACCTCTCTACCCTACAGAGATTCTTTCTTTATAGTGAAGAGGACCCGTCTACCCTACGGAGATTCTTTCTTTATAGTGAAGAGGACCTGTCTACCCTACAGAGATTCTTTCTTTATAGTGAAGAGGACCTGTCTACCCTACGGAGATTCTTTCTTTATAGTGAAGAGGACCTGTCTACCCTACGGAGATTCTTTCTTTATAGTGAAGAGGACCTGTCTACCCTACGGACATTCTTTCTTTATAGTGAAGAGGACCTGTCTACCCTACGGAGATTCTTTCTTTATAGTGAAGAGGACCTGTCTACCCTACGGAGATTCTTTCTTTATAGTGAAGAGGACCTGTCTACCCTACGGAGATTCTTTCTTTATAGTGAAGAGGACCCGTCTACCCTACGGACATTCTTTCTTTATAGTGAAGAGGACCTGTCTACCCTACGGAGATTCTTTCTTTATAGTGAAGAGGACCTGTCTACCCTACGGAGATTCTTTCTTTACAGGGAAGAGGACCTGTCTACCCTACGGAGATTCTTTCTTTATAGTGAAGAGGACCTGTCTACCCTACGGAGATTCTTTCTTTATAGTGAATAGGACCTGTCTACCCTACGGAGATTCTTTCTTTTTTATAGTGAAGAGGACCTGTCTACCCTACGGAGATTCTTTCTTTATAGTGAAGAGGACCTGTCTACCCTACGGAGATTCTTTCTTTATAGTGAAGAGGACCTGTCTACCCTACGGAGATTCTTTCTTTATAGTGAAGAGGACCTGTCTACCCTACGGAGATTCTTTCTTTATAGTGAAGAGGACCTGTCTACCCTACGGATATTCTTTCTTTATAGTGAAGAGGACCTGTCTACCCTACGGACATTCTTTCTTTACAATGAAGAGGACCCGTCTACCCTATGGAGATTCTTTCTTTATAGTGAAGAGGACCTGTCTACCCTACGGATATTCTTTCTTTATAATGAAGAGGACCTGTCTACCCTACGGATATTCTTTCTTTATAGTGAAGAGGACCTGTCTACCCTACGGAGATTCTTTCTTTATAATGAAGAGGACCTGTCTACCCTACGGAGATTCTTTCTTTATAGTGAAGAGGACCTGTCTACCCTACGGAGATTCTTTCTTTATAATGAAGAGGACCTGTCTACCCTACGGAGATTCTTTCTTTATAGTGAAGAGGACCCGTCTACCCTTCGGAGATTCTTTCTTTATAGTGAAGAGGACCTCTCTACCCTACGGAGATTCTTTCTTTATAGTGAAGAGGACCTGTCTACCCTACGGAGATTCTTTCTTTATAGTGAAGAGGACCCGTCTACCCTACGGAGATTCTTTCTTTATAGTGAAGAGGACCTGTCTACCCTACGGAGATTCTTTCTTTATAGTGAAGAGGACCTGTCTACCCTACGGAGATTCTTTCTTTATAATGAAGAGGACCTGTCTACCCTACGGAGATTCTTTCTTTATAGTGAAGAGGACCTCTCTACCCTACGGAGATTCTTTCTTTATAGTGAAGAGGACCTGTCTACCCTACGGAGATTCTTTCTTTATAGTGAAGAGGACCCGTCTACCCTACGGACATTCTTTCTTTATAATGAAGAGGACCTGTCTACCCTACGGAGATTCTTTCTTTATAGTGAAGAGGACCCGTCTACCCTACGGAGATTCTTTCTTTATAATGAAGAGGACCTGTCTACCCTACGGAGATTCTTTCTTTACAGTGAAGAGGACCTGTCTACCCTACGGAGATTCTTTCTTTACAGTGAAGAGGACCTGTCTACCCTACAGAGATTCTTTCTTTATAGTGAAGAGGACCTGTCTACCCTACGGAGATTCTTTCTTTATAGTGAAGAGGACCTGTCTACCCTACAGAGATTCTTTCTTTATAGTGAAGAGGACCTGTCTACCCTACGGATATTCTTTCTTTATATTGAAGAGGACCTGTCTACCCTACAGAGATTCTTTCTTTATAGTGAAGAGGACCTGTCTACCCTACAGAGATTCTTTCTTTATAGTGAAGAGGACCTGTCTACCCTACGGAGATTCTTTCTTTATAGTGAAGAGGACCCGTCTACCCTACGGAGATTCTTTCTTTATAGTGAAGAGGACCTGTCTACCCTACGGAGATTCTTTCTTTATAGTGAAGAGGACCTGTCTACCCTACGGAGATTCTTTCTTTATAATGAAGAGGACCTGTCTACCCTACGGAGATTCTTTCTTTATAGTGAAGAGGACCCGTCTACCCTACGGAGATTCTTTCTTTATAGTGAAGAGGACCTCTCTACCCTACGGAGATTCTTTCTTTATAGTGAAGAGGACCTGTCTACCCTACAGAGATTCTTTCTTTATAGTGAAGAGGACCCGTCTACCCTACGGAGATTCTTTCTTTATAGTGAAGAGGACCTGTCTACCCTACGGAGATTATTTCTTTATAGTGAAGAGGACCTGTCTACCCTACGGAGATTCTTTCTTTATAATGAAGAGGACCTGTCTACCCTACGGAGATTCTTTCTTTATAGTGAAGAGGACCTCTCTACCCTACGGAGATTCTTTCTTTATAGTGAAGAGGACCTGTCTACCCTACGGAGATTCTTTCTTTATAGTGAAGAGGACCCGTCTACCCTACGGAGATTCTTTCTTTATAATGAAGAGGACCTGTCTACCCTACGGAGATTCTTTCTTTATAGTGAAGAGGACCCGTCTACCCTACGGAGATTCTTTCTTTATAATGAAGAGGACCTGTCTACCCTACGGAGATTCTTTCTTTACAGTAAAGAGGACCTGTCTACCCTACGGAGATTCTTTCTTTACAGTGAAGAGGACCTGTCTACCCTACAGAGATTCTTTCTTTATAGTGAAGAGGACCTGTCTACCCTACGGAGATTCTTTCTTTATAGTGAAGAGGACCTGTCTACCCTACAGAGATTCTTTCTTTATAGTGAAGAGGACCTGTCTACCCTACGGAGATTCTTTCTTTATAGTGAAGAGGACCTGTCTACCCTACGGAGATTCTTTCTTTATAGTGAAGAGGACCTGTCTACCCTACGGACATTCTTTCTTTACAATGAAGAGGACCCGTCTACCCTACGGAGATTCTTTCTTTATAGTGAAGAGGACCCGTCTACCCTACGGATATTCTTTCTTTATAATGAAGAGGACCTGTCTACCCTACGGACATTCTTTCTTTATAGTGAAGAGGACCCGTCTACCCTACGGACAATTTTTCTTTATAGTGAAGAGGACCCGTCTACCCTACGGAGATTCTTTCTTTATAGTGAAGAGGACCTGTCTACCCTACGGAGATTCTTTCTTTATAGTGAAGAGGACCTGTCTACCCTACGGAGATTCTTTCTTTATAGTGAAGAGGACCTGTCTACCCTACGGACATTCTTTCTTTATAGTGAAGAGGACCTGTCTACCCTACGGAGATTCTTTCTTTATAGTGAAGAGGACCTGTCTACCCTACGGAGATTCTTTCTTTATAGTGAAGAGGACCTGTCTACCCTACGGAGATTCTTTCTTTATAGTGAAGAGGACCCGTCTACCCTACGGACATTCTTTCTTTATAGTGAAGAGGACCTGTCTACCCTACGGAGATTCTTTCTTTATAGTGAAGAGGACCTGTCTACCCTACGGAGATTCTTTCTTTACAGGGAAGAGGACCTGTCTACCCTACGGAGATTCTTTCTTTATAGTGAAGAGGACCTGTCTACCCTACGGAGATTCTTTCTTTATAGTGAATAGGACCTGTCTACCCTACGGAGATTCTTTCTTTTTTATAGTGAAGAGGACCTGTCTACCCTACGGAGATTCTTTCTTTATAGTGAAGAGGACCTGTCTACCCTACGGAGATTCTTTCTTTATAGTGAAGAGGACCTGTCTACCCTACGGAGATTCTTTCTTTATAGTGAAGAGGACCTGTCTACCCTACGGAGATTCTTTCTTTATAGTGAAGAGGACCTGTCTACCCTACGGATATTCTTTCTTTATAGTGAAGAGGACCTGTCTACCCTACGGACATTCTTTCTTTACAATGAAGAGGACCCGTCTACCCTATGGAGATTCTTTCTTTATAGTGAAGAGGACCTGTCTACCCTACGGATATTCTTTCTTTATAATGAAGAGGACCTGTCTACCCTACGGAGATTCTTTCTCTATAGTGAAGAGGACCTGTCTACCCTACGGACATTCTTTCTTTATAGTGAAGAGGACCCGTCTACCCTACGGACATTCTTTCTTTATAGTGAAGAGGACCCGTCTACCCTACGGAGATTCTTTCTTTATAGTGAAGAGGACCTGTCTACCCTACAGACATTCTTTCTTTATAGTGTAGAGGACCTGTCTACCCTACGGAGATTCTTTCTTTATAGTGAAGAGGACCTGTCTACCCTACGGAGATTCTTTCTTTATAGTGAAGAGGACCTGTCTACCCTACGGAGATTCTTTCTTTATAGTGAAGAGGACCTGTCTACCCTACGGAGATTCTGTCTTTATAGTGAAGAGGACCTGTCTACCCTACGGAGATTCTTTCTTTATAGTGAAGAGGACCTGTCTACCCTACGGAGATTCTTTCTTTATAGTGAAGAGGACCTGTCTACCCTACGGAGATTCTTTCTTTATAGTGAAGAGGACCTGTCTACCCTACGGAGATTCTGTCTTTATAGTGAAGAGGACCTGTCTAGCCTACGGAGATTCTTTCTTTATAGTGAAGAGGACCTGTCTACCCTACGGACATTCTTTCTTTATAATGAAGAGGACCTGTCTACCCTACGGACATTCTTTCTTTATAGTGAAGAGGACCTGTCTAGCCTACGGAGATTCTTTCTTTATAGTGAAGAGGACCCGTCTACCTTACGGAGATTCTTTCTTTATAATGAAGAGGACCTGTCTACCCTACGGACATTCTTTCTTTATAGTGAAGAGGACCTGTCTAGCCTACGGAGATTCTGTCTTTATAGTGAAGAGGACCTGTCTAGCCTACGGAGATTCTTTCTTTATAGTGAAGAGGACCCGTCTACCCTACGGACATTCTTTCTTTATAGTGAAGAGGACCCGTCTACCCTACGGACATTCTTTCTTTATAATGAAGAGGACCTGTCTACCCTACAGAGATTCTTTCTTTATAATGAAGAGGACCTGTCTACCCTACGGAGATTCTTTCTTTATAGTGAAGAGGACCTGTCTACCCTACGGATATTCTTTCTTTATAGTGAAGAGGACCTGTCTACCCTACGGAGATTCTGTCTTTATAGTGAAGAGGACCTGTCTACCCTACAGACATTCTTTCTTTATAAGTGGCTGACTTGCTAAAATTTCCCCCTGAGATTCATATCAAGGACCAAGGTGGGTCAGTCTTCTCCTGTGGCCTATACACAGCTTGGTAAAGGGGTAGTGGCAGTGCTGTATCTTGGCCTAGGCCAACAAGGCCCAGGCCTAGGGCAGAACTTTGCAGGGGGGGCAGCAAAAAGCTGCACCCTGCATGAAAAAAAAACAGCCTCCTCCCGGCACGAAAAGCGTCCCTACTGGCTTGCGCTACACGTTTTGTAAAGTACTCTACGAATATTTTGAAGCTAAGCTTCAATTAGGCAGCTTAGCTTCAAAATATTCGTAGAGCACTCTTTTGCCTTATTGGTGACTGTGAGGTAGCTGCAGTCTTGTTCACCATCTTATATAATAAATTTAGCAATTATTTTGGTGCAAATATTTATAGCACTTACGTTTTGTATAGTGCCAGTCTTATGTGGTGAATTGGGCCCGAGGGCAGGGTCCAGGAGGCAAATCAGTCTGGTACCCCCATAAAGCGGTCACACTGCTACCTACCAGTATAATAATACCGGTCGGGGGGGTCATTCAGACAAACCGCAGGCCGCCGACCACACTTAATACAACTGGCCCGATGGCCGCCAATGCTAATAAGTGTGGCACTGCAGCCAAATGCTCCACCTACTCTCCTCTGCCCCCAGGCACTGGTGGGCACTCATATGCTGCTCTGATGGCCACTGATGAGACAGCAATGGTGGGTACTGATAAACTGCACTGATGGGTACTGATGAGGCTGCACTGATAGACTGTGGTTGTGGTCTGTGGTTTACAGAGGACAGGGTGGGTCATAAACAGGAAGGGGTGTGGCCTTTACAGGAAGGGGTGGGTCATATTTAAATTAGGGGGTGCACAAGTTTAGTCAGGCCTAGAGCAGCACAAAACCTAAATAGTGGGACTGATTAAATTTGTGACAACTGGGTGGGGTATGTCATGGCAAATACAGCTGTACTTTTGTAGGATCTATACTTGATGGGTTTCCTCTGGGTCCTCTGGTTTCCTCCCATGCTCCAAAGACATGCTGGAAGGGTAATTGGCCCCTGACTACATCGGCCCCAGTATGTGTTTGTATGAATATGAATTAGGGACCTTAGATGAGGGCAGGGATTATTGTCAATGTATAATATATACGCTATATTACCAAAAGTATTGGGACGCCTGCCTTTACACGCAAAGGAACTTTAATGGCTTCCCAGTCTTAAGTTGGCCATACACCAGCCGAAATATCGGGCAAACTCATTTTCAAAAAAGGAAAAATCGGCCGTGAGAGCAGACGATCGTACTATCATGTAATGACCGAATTTGGAACGATAAATCTTTCAATGGACATAAATGAATCCGTTTTTTGTTCAGTTTGTCACATATGCCGGGTGCAAACAGGTCGGCTGAGAAACACATTAACCTTTCAATTAATCGTTCGTTTATCGTTCGGTCGGCGGATTTTCAAAACTGTTCCTTCAATTTTTTGGCTCTGAAAAGTTAAAAACAATTTTCTATTTGTGCCCATTAACTGGACGAAAAAGGAACGATCGGACCAAATGACAGATTTTCGAACGATCTTTCGGCTGGTGTATGGCCAGCATTAGTCCGTAGGGTTCAATATTGAGTTGGCACAACCTTTGCAGCTGTAATAGCAAGTAGATTCCCCCCAGCAACAATAGACCCCTCACCCAACAGTAGATCCCCCAGCAACAATGAATTCCCCCACCAGCAACAACAGACCCTTCCAACTATAGACCCCTTCCAGCAACAATAGGTCCCGCTGCAGCTAGAATTATTAGATCCCGCAATATATCCTAGAACCCCTTGCCATTACATACATTCAATGCTAGAGGTGCCAAAACTGCGTTCCCCCATGAACCCTGCTCCTAGTACCAATTCCCCCCCCCCCCTCCTAATCACCCATTCTAGTACAACCCCCAAAATCCACACTACGCCCAAGGCAGCCGCCCCCCTTGTCCCGGCTCTGCATAAGTCTCTATCATTGTGCTACAACCATGCGTACCAATCCTTTTTATTGTGAACCTTTGGCTGAAGCCTTCAAAGCCTCTCTACAGATCTGAGCCTGGGCA
Source organism: Pelophylax lessonae (assembly GCF_965119305.1). Classification (NCBI taxonomy): domain Eukaryota; kingdom Metazoa; phylum Chordata; class Amphibia; order Anura; family Ranidae; genus Pelophylax; species Pelophylax lessonae. The sequence goes on along the minus strand of NC_138780.1, from coordinate 260,110 downwards.
TAGCGTTGTGCCACCTGGAATCTGCTTGGTTCCGGTAGCTGTGACCTTCTCACCCAGTAATACAGCGAGAGCCCATTGTGGTCATTTAGGGAGTTCTGTATTTTATGCTTCCTCTTCCAACACTTTTCTAGGAAGCCGTACAGCAAGACGCGAGTCTGGGCTCTGCCAGTCAGACATCCCGGGAGTGACTGATTCTTGCTATAATAAAATCATACGGCTATAATTGGCATTTCATTGGAATATATAAATGGGCCTCACAATGCCTTCCCATAAACCTTTTTATAGTCATTGCTCAGAATCTGAGTGCCCATCCTGAGATGGTTTGTGTGTGGCCAGTACATACAATGAGTGCGGTCTTCCCTCCAATGTGATGACGCTGGCCTCTTATAGTCTCTAATAATGGACTATTCCCTCTAATTACACCTCACCAGTCACATGCAATTAGTGATTTCCTCATGAAATGATATATGGTGAGGAATGGTAAAGGAATGATGACCTTCCCAAAATCCGGATTCTGCTCAGCTGCAGTCTGCGTGTCCCTTGTCTGGGACCGGATATTTATATGATATAACCCCGCTCCAGGTCTGTCCATATACAGCCAACCTGGTGGAACTCTAGGCTTGTTCCAATATCCAAACAAAGAAAAAGAGAAGATTGCACTTTGTGTTCATGTCCATTGTTCCAAATTTCCCACTTTCCCCACAGCAGTTGGCGATGGATTAGGATTCTCTGGAGACTTTTGTACTTTGGTTCCCACTGTACTCAGAGCTTTGCCAAGAAACACAGCTCTTGGGTGTTGGGTTAGGATATGGCGTAATGTTAAGATTTTCTGTAGGATTAGGACTCATTGAAGGGTTAGGACTTGTAGGATTAGGATCGATTGTAGGGTCAGGACCTAGATTAGGGTTATTCATCAGTCCTGGGTCAGAGCCCAATGTTGTGCCAGAGACTTGGTGTTGGGTTAGGTGATGATACAGGGTCATGAATCAGTGTAGGATTAGAGACTCATTGGAGGGTTGGGTCTTGGTGTTGAGTTGAGACTTAATGCACCCTCGGGATTTGGTGCACAGTTTAGACTCGTTGGAGGTTCGGGTCTTGTGTGTTGGGTTAGGATATGGTGTAATGTTAGGATTTTGATTAGGACTCATTGACGGGTTTGGACTTGTAGGATTAGCATCAATTGTAGGGTCAGGACCTGAAGTAGGGTTATTCATCAGTGCTGGGTCACAGCCCAGTGTTGTTCCAGAGACTTGGTGTTGGGTTAGGACTTGATACAGGGTCATGAATCAGTGTAGGATAAGAGACTCATTGGAGTGTTGGGTCTTGGTGTTGAGTTGAGACTTAATGCACGGTCAGGATTTGGTGCACAGTTTAGACGCACTGGAGGGTTGGGTCTTGGGTGTTGGGTTAGGACATGGTGTAATGTTAGGATTTTGTTTAGGATTAGGACACATGGAAGGGTTAGGACTGTAGGATTAGGATCGATTGTTGTTTCAGAGACTTGGTGTTGGGCTAGGTGATAATACAGGGTCATGAATTTGTGTAGGATTAGAGACTCATTGGAGGGTTGTGTCTTGGTGTTGAGTTGAGACCGAACACAAGGTCAGGATTTGGTGCACAATTAGAGGGACTCATTAGAGGGTTGGGTCTTCGGGTTGGGTTAGGACTTGGTGTTTGGTCAGAACATGTGATTGTGTTGGGACTCAATGTAAGCTTTGGGTTTAGGTAGTGTTATACGGACAGGACCCAGTGTAGTCATTCCTGGGTGTTGGGTCAGGTCTTGACGTAATGTCAAGGATTCAGAGCTGGGTCAAGGCTCCATATAGGATCAGTAAAAAGATAATTTTATGTTTTCATTGATTGAAATTTACCTGTGGGAAAATGATCTGAAAGTCTGGGACCATCACTGAAAATTGATTACAATTCAGTAATTCTGTATAATGGCACAAGAAAGGTCAATATAGGCTGAAAACAAGGTTTTCAACGATTTCCCGAGATCTTAGGAGTGTGATAGTAAAGACAGCCTGGGGTCACTGGGGGATTCCTTGGAAAGTGGAATATATAACCAATTCAATTCCTAAGGTTTTCCCATAAACCGGGACAATGAGTCCCTCTATCTGCTGACCCCATTCTTCACACCCAACCCACATGTGCTGCCCAGAGAAAAGATAGGGACTCCCTTCAATCACCTGGGGAGCCTCCTAAGATCCGGCTGAGGTAATAAAGTAACATTTCTCACCCCTCCTTGCAAAATTCAAAGCTAAATGCAAAACCTGTTGCAAACTACTACTGACTATTGTGAGGGAAAGGGCTGGGGGGGAGGGGGGGAGGGGGGGGGATGTGTAAACTGCAGAATACAAAGGACAAGTCACCAGTATTGTCTGTTATATTTTGCTTTTCTCAGGCTGGCAGTGCTGGGTGACCTGGGCTCACATGACACACACATGTGGTCCGCACACCTTGTTGGGTGACCTGGGATCACATGACACACACATGTGGTCTGCACACCTTGTTGGGTGACCTGGGCTCACATGACACACACATGTGCTCTGCACACCTTGTTGGGTGACCTGGGCTCACATGACACACACATGTGGTCTGCACACCTTGTTGGGTGACCTGGGCTCACATGACACACACATGTGCTCTGCACACCTTGTTGGGTGACCTGGGCTCACATGACACACACATGTGGTCTGCACACCTTGTTGGGTGACCTGGGCTCACATGACACACACATGTGGTCCGCACACCTTGTTGGGTGACCTGGGATCACATGACACACACATGTGGTCTGCACACCTTGTTGGGTGACCTGGGCTCACATGACACACACATGTGGTCTGCACACCTTGTTGGGTGACCTGGGCTCACATGACACACACATGGGGTCTGCACACCTTGTTGGGTGACCTGGGCTCACATGACACACACATGTGGTCCGCACACCTTGTTGGGTGACCTGGGCTCACATGACACACACATGTGGTCTGCACACCTTGTTGGGTGACCTGGGCTCACATGACACACACATGTGGTCCGCACACCTTGTTGGGTGACCTGGGCTCACATGACACACACATGGGGTCTGCACACCTTGTTGGGTGACCTGGGCTCACATGACACACACATGTGGTCCGCACACCTTGTTGGGTGACCTGGGCTCACATGACACACACATGGGGTCTGCACACCTTGTTGGGTGACCTGGGCTCACATGACACACACATGTGGTCCGCACACCTTGTTGGGTGACCTGGGCTCACATGACACACACATGTGGTCTGCACACCTTGTTGGGTGACCTGGGCTCACATGACACACACATGTGGTCCGCACACCTTGTTGGGTGACCTGGGATCACATGACACACACATGTGGTCTGCACACCTTGTTGGGTGACCTGGGCTCACATGACACACACATGTGGTCCGCACACCTTGTTGGGTGACCTGGGCTCACATGACACACACATGGGGTCTGCACACCTTGTTGGGTGACCTGGGCTCACATGACACACACATGTGGTCCGCACACCTTGTTGGGTGACCTGGGCTCACATGACACACACATGTGGTCTGCACACCTTGTTGGGTGACCTGGGCTCACATGACACACACATGTGGTCCGCACACCTTGTTGGGTGACCTGGGATCACATGACACACACATGTGGTCTGCACACCTTGTTGGGTGACCTGGGCTCACATGACACACACATGTGGTCTGCACACCTTGTTGGGTGACCTGGGCTCACATGACACACACATGTGCTCTGCACACCTTGTTGGGTGACCTGGGCTCACATGACACACACATGGGGTCTGCACACCTTGTTGGGTGACCTGGGCTCACATGACACACACATGTGGTCCGCACACCTTGTTGGGTGACCTGGGCTCACATGACACACACATGTGCTCTGCACACCTTGTTGGGTGACCTGGGCTCACATGACACACACATGTGCTCTGCACACCTTGTTGGGTGACCTGGGCTCACATGACACACACATGTGCTCTGCACACCTTGTTGGGTGACCTGGGCTCACATGACACACACATGTGGTCTGCACACCTTGTTGGGTGACCTGGGCTCACATGACACACACATGTGGTCCGCACACCTTGTTGGGTGACCTGGGCTCACATGACACACACATGTGGTCTGCACACCTTGTTGGGTGACCTGGGCTCACATGACACACACATGTGGTCTGCACACCTTGTTGGGTGACCTGGGCTCACATGACACACACATGTGGTCCGCACACCTTGTTGGGTGACCTGGGATCACATGACACACACATGGGGTCTGCACACCTTGTTGGGTGACCTGGGATCACATGACACACACATGGGGTCTGCACACCTTGTTGGGTGACCTGGGCTCACATGACACACACATGTGGTCCGCACACCTTGTTGGGTGACCTGGGATCACATGACACACACATGTGGTCTGCACACCTTGTTGGGTGACCTGGGCTCACATGACACACACATGTGGTCTGCACACCTTGTTGGGTGACCTGGGCTCACATGACACACACATGGGGTCTGCACACCTTGTTGGGTGACCTGGGCTCACATGACACACACATGTGGTCCGCACACCTTGTTGGGTGACCTGGGCTCACATGACACACACATGTGCTCTGCACACCTTGTTGGGTGACCTGGGCTCACATGACACACACATGTGCTCTGCACACCTTGTTGGGTGACCTGGGCTCACATGACACACACATGGGGTCTGCACACCTTGTTGGGTGACCTGGGCTCACATGACACACACATGTGCTCTGCACACCTTGTTGGGTGACCTGGGCTCACATGACACACACATGTGGTCTGCACACCTTGTTGGGTGACCTGGGCTCACATGACACACACATGTGGTCTGCACACCTTGTTGGGTGACCTGGGCTCACATGACACACACATGTGGTCTGCACACCTTGTTGGGTGACCTGGGCTCACATGACACACACATGTGGTCTGCACACCTTGTTGGGTGACCTGGGCTCACATGACACACACATGTGGTCTGCACACCTTGTTGGGTGACCTGGGCTCACATGACACACACATGTGGTCCGCACACCTTGTTGGGTGACCTGGGATCACATGACACACACATGGGGTCTGCACACCTTGTTGGGTGACCTGGGATCACATGACACACACATGGGGTCTGCACACCTTGTTGGGTGACCTGGGCTCACATGACACACACATGTGGTCCGCACACCTTGTTGGGTGACCTGGGATCACATGACACACACATGTGGTCTGCACACCTTGTTGGGTGACCTGGGCTCACATGACACACACATGTGGTCTGCACACCTTGTTGGGTGACCTGGGCTCACATGACACACACATGGGGTCTGCACACCTTGTTGGGTGACCTGGGCTCACATGACACACACATGTGGTCTGCACACCTTGTTGGGTGACCTGGGCTCACATGACACACACATGTGGTCCGCACACCTTGTTGGGTGACCTGGGCTCACATGACACACACATGTGCTCTGCACACCTTGTTGGGTGACCTGGGCTCACATGACACACACATGTGGTCTGCACACCTTGTTGGGTGACCTGGGCTCACATGACACACACATGTGGTCTGCACACCTTGTTGGGTGACCTGGGCTCACATGACACACACATGTGGTCCGCACACCTTGTTGGGTGACCTGGGATCACATGACACACACATGGGGTCTGCACACCTTGTTGGGTGACCTGGGATCACATGACACACACATGTGCTCTGCACACCTTGTTGGGTGACCTGGGCTCACATGACACACACATGTGGTCTGCACACCTTGTTGGGTGACCTGGGCTCACATGACACACACATGTGGTCTGCACACCTTGTTGGGTGACCTGGGCTCACATGACACACACATGTGGTCTGCACACCTTGTTGGGTGACCTGGGCTCACATGACACACACATGTGGTCTGCACACCTTGTTGGGTGACCTGGGCTCACATGACACACACATGTGGTCTGCACACCTTGTTGGGTGACCTGGGCTCACATGACACACACATGTGGTCCGCACACCTTGTTGGGTGACCTGGGATCACATGACACACACATGGGGTCTGCACACCTTGTTGGGTGACCTGGGATCACATGACACACACATGGGGTCTGCACACCTTGTTGGGTGACCTGGGCTCACATGACACACACATGTGGTCCGCACACCTTGTTGGGTGACCTGGGATCACATGACACACACATGTGGTCTGCACACCTTGTTGGGTGACCTGGGCTCACATGACACACACATGTGGTCTGCACACCTTGTTGGGTGACCTGGGCTCACATGACACACACATGTGGTCTGCACACCTTGTTGGGTGACCTGGGCTCACATGACACACACATGTGGTCCGCACACCTTGTTGGGTGACCTGGGCTCACATGACACACACATGTGCTCTGCACACCTTGTTGGGTGACCTGGGCTCACATGACACACACATGTGCTCTGCACACCTTGTTGGGTGACCTGGGCTCACATGACACACACATGGGGTCTGCACACCTTGTTGGGTGACCTGGGCTCACATGACACACACATGTGCTCTGCACACCTTGTTGGGTGACCTGGGCTCACATGACACACACATGTGCTCTGCACACCTTGTTGGGTGACCTGGGCTCACATGACACACACATGTGCTCTGCACACCTTGTTGGGTGACCTGGGCTCACATGACACACACATGTGCTCTGCACACCTTGTTGGGTGACCTGGGCTCACATGACACACACATGTGGTCTGCACACCTTGTTGGGTGACCTGGGCTCACATGACACACACATGTGCTCTGCACACCTTGTTGGGTGACCTGGGCTCACATGACACACACATGTGGTCCGCACACCTTGTTGGGTGACCTGGGATCACATGACACACACATGGGGTCTGCACACCTTGTTGGGTGACCTGGGCTCACATGACACACACATGTGGTCTGCACACCTTGTCATCTTGTCCCCAGCAGACGTGCGTGAGAAGGGAGACAGCAAACCTGATGAGCCGGATTTCTGTGTTTTTCTTCCCCTCCCTTCTCCCTGGGCTATAATGTCAGTGAGCCGGGAGCACCGGGGACCAACACCACAAACCAGCACACAGTCCCTGATTTCTGGGGACAGTCCCAGGGACCGACACCACAAACCAGCACACAGTCCCTGATTTCTGGGGACAGTCCCGGGGACCAACACCACAAACCAGCACACAGTCCCTGATTTCTGGGGACAGTCCCGGAGACCGACACCACAAACCAGCACACAGTCCCTGATTTCTGGGGACAGTCCCGGGGACCGACACCACAAACCAGCACACAGTCCCTGATTTCTGGGGACAGTCCCAGGATTGTTCCTCATCTCCTTAGTCCTGGTCACCTTCGGCTGTGAGTTCCATCGAATTCTTCTCACCTGGAATGGATTTGCAGAATTCCTCAGAACAGGAATGTCATGGATTAGATCTTCTCCTTGCTCCTGGTGATCTTGCCAGTAACACACTTCCTATCATAGGGTGACAACACTTCCCCGCACTGCTAAATGGAGATGCAGTGTTGTCACTATACCACAGAAATCACCCCATTTCCCCATATCCATGACGAAGAGGGAGGTGTTCTGTAGTCTGGTAACTTTGTGACTGATAAGAGTGCAGCACAGCATTGAGCAAATAGGACACGATGCCTCCAATGTAGAGATAGGACACGATGCCTCCAATGTAGAGATAGGACACGATGCCTCCAATGTAGAGATAGGACACGATGCCTCCAATGTAGAGATAGGACACTATGCTTCCAATGTGGAGATAGGACACGATGCCTCCAATGTAGAGATAGGACACGATGCCTCCAATGTAGAGATAGGACACGATGCCTCCAATGTAGAGATAGGACACGATGCCTCCAATGTAGAGATAGGACACGATGCCTCCAATGTAGAGATAGGACACGATGCCTCCAATGTAGAGATAGGACACGATGCTTCCAATGTAGAGATAGGACACGATGCCTCCAATGTAGAGATAGGACACGATGCCTCCAATGTAGAGATAGGACACGATGCCTCCAATGTAGAGATAGGACACGATGCTTCCAATGTAGAGATAGGACACGATGCCTCCAATGTAGAGATAGGACACAATGCCTCCAATGTAGAGATAGGACACGATGCCTCCAATGTAGAGATAGGACACGATGCCTCCAATGTAGAGATAGGACACGATGCTTCCAATGTAGAGATAGGACACGATGCCTCCAATGTAGAGATAGGACACGATGCCTCCAATGTAGAGATAGGACACGATGCCTCCAATGTAGAGATAGGACACGATGCTTCCAATGTAGAGATAGGACACGATGCCTCCAATGTAGAGATAGGACACAATGCCTCCAATGTAGAGATAGGACACGATGCCTCCAATGTAGAGATAGGACACGATGCCTCCAATGTAGAGATAGGACACTATGCTTCCAATGTGGAGATAGGACACGATGCTTCCAATGTAGAGATAGGACACGATGCCTCCAATGTAGAGATAGGACACTATGCTTCCAATGTGGAGATAGGACACTATGCTTCCAATGTAGAGATAGGACACTATGCTTCCAATGTAGAGATAGGACACGATGCCTCCAATGTAGAGATAGGACACGATGCTTCCAATGTAGAGATAGGACACGATGCCTCCAATGTAGAGATAGGACACGATGCCTCCAATGTAGAGATAGGACACGATGCCTCCAATGTAGAGATAGGACACTATGCTTCCAATGTGGAGATAGGACACGATGCCTCCAATGTAGAGATAGGACACTATGCTTCCAATGTAGAGATAGGACACGATGCCTCCAATGTAGAGATAGGACACGATGCCTCCAATGTAGAGATAGGACACGATGCTTCCAATGTGGAGATAGGACACTATGCTTCCAATGTAGAGATAGGACACTATGCTTCCAATTTAGAGATAGGACACGATGCTTCCAATGTAGAGATAGGACACGATGCCTCCAATGTAGAGATAGGACACGATGCCTTCAATGTAGAGATAGGACACGATGCCTCCAATGTAGAGATAGGACACGATGCCTCCAATGTAGAGATAGGACACGATGCCTCCAATGTAGAGATAGGACACGATGCCTCCAATGTAGAGATAGGACACGATGCTTCCAATGTAGAGATAGGACACGATGCCTCCAATGTAGAGATAGGACACGATGCCTCCAATGTAGAGATAGGACACGATGCCTCCAATGTAGAGATAGGACACGATGCTTCCAATGTAGAGATAGGACACGATGCCTCCAATGTAGAGATAGGACACAATGCCTCCAATGTAGAGATAGGACACGATGCCTCCAATGTAGAGATAGGACACGATGCCTCCAATGTAGAGATAGGACACGATGCCTCCAATGTAGAGATAGGACACTATGCTTCCAATGTGGAGATAGGACACGATGCTTCCAATGTAGAGATAGGACACGATGCCTCCAATGTAGAGATAGGACACTATGCTTCCAATGTGGAGATAGGACACTATGCTTCCAATGTAGAGATAGGACACTATGCTTCCAATGTAGAGATAGGACACGATGCCTCCAATGTAGAGATAGGACACGATGCTTCCAATGTAGAGATAGGACACGATGCCTCCAATGTAGAGATAGGACACGATGCCTCCAATGTAGAGATAGGACACGATGCCTCCAATGTAGAGATAGGACACTATGCTTCCAATGTGGAGATAGGACACGATGCCTCCAATGTAGAGATAGGACACTATGCTTCCAATGTAGAGATAGGACACGATGCCTCCAATGTAGAGATAGGACACGATGCCTCCAATGTAGAGATAGGACACGATGCTTCCAATGTGGAGATAGGACACTATGCTTCCAATGTAGAGATAGGACACTATGCTTCCAATGTAGAGATAGGACACGATGCTTCCAATGTAGAGATAGGACACGATGCCTCCAATGTAGAGATAGGACACGATGCCTTCAATGTAGAGATAGGACACGATGCCTCCAATGTAGAGATAGGACACGATGCCTCCAATGTAGAGATAGGACACGATGCCTCCAATGTAGAGATAGGACACGATGCTTCCAATGTAGAGATAGGACACGATGCTTCCAATGTAGAGATAGGACACGATGCCTCCAATGTAGAGATAGGACACGATGCCTTCAATGTAGAGATAGGACACGATGTCTCCAATGTAGAGATAGGACACGATGCCTCCAATGTAGAGATAGGACACGATGCCTCCAATGTAGAGATAGGACACGATGCCTCCAATGTAGAGATAGGACACGATGCCTCCAATGTAGAGATAGGACACTATGCTTCCAATGTGGAGATAGGACACGATGCTTCCAATGTAGAGATAGGACACGATGCCTCCAATGTAGAGATAGGACACTATGCTTCCAATGTGGAGATAGGACACTATGCTTCCAATGTAGAGATAGGACACTATGCTTCCAATGTAGAGATAGGACACGATGCCTCCAATGTAGAGATAGGACACGATGCTTCCAATGTAGAGATAGGACACGATGCCTCCAATGTAGAGATAGGACACGATGCCTCCAATGTAGAGATAGGACACGATGCCTCCAATGTAGAGATAGGACACTATGCTTCCAATGTGGAGATAGGACACGATGCCTCCAATGTAGAGATAGGACACTATGCTTCCAATGTAGAGATAGGACACGATGCCTCCAATGTAGAGATAGGACACGATGCCTCCAATGTAGAGATAGGACACGATGCTTCCAATGTGGAGATAGGACACTATGCTTCCAATGTAGAGATAGGACACTATGCTTCCAATGTAGAGATAGGACACGATGCTTCCAATGTAGAGATAGGACACGATGCCTCCAATGTAGAGATAGGACACGATGCCTTCAATGTAGAGATAGGACACGATGCCTCCAATGTAGAGATAGGACACGATGCCTCCAATGTAGAGATAGGACACGATGCCTCCAATGTAGAGATAGGACACGATGCTTCCAATGTAGAGATAGGACACGATGCTTCCAATGTAGAGATAGGACACGATGCCTCCAATGTAGAGATAGGACACGATGCCTTCAATGTAGAGATAGGACACGATGTCTCCAATGTAGAGATAGGACACGATGCCTCCAATGTAGAGATAGGACACGATGCCTCCAATGTAGAGATAGGACACGATGCTTCCAATGTAGAGATAGGACACGATGCCTCCAATGTAGAGATAGGACACAATGCCTCCAATGTAGAGATAGGACACGATGCCTCCAATGTAGAGATAGGACACGATGCTTCCAATGTAGAGATAGGACACGATGCCTCCAATGTAGAGATAGGACACAATACCTTCAATGTATAGATAGGACACGATGCCTCCAATGTAGAGATAGGACACGATGCCTTCAATGTAGAGATAGGACACGATGCCTTCAATGTAGAGATAGGACACGATGCCTCCAATGTAGAGATAGGACACGATGCCTCCAATGTAGAGATAGGACACGATGCCTCCAATGTAGAGATAGGACACGATGCTTCCAATGTAGAGATAGGACACGATGCCTCCAATGTAGAGATAGGACACAATGCCTCCAATGTAGAGATAGGACACGATGCCTCCAATGTAGAGATAGGACACGATGCCTCCAATGTAGAGATAGGACACGATGCCTCCAATGTAGAGATAGGACACAATGCCTCCAATGTAGAGATAGGACACGATGCCTCCAATGTAGAGATAGGACACGATGCTTCCAATGTAGAGATAGGACACGATGCCTCCAATGTAGAGATAGGACACAATGCCTTCAATGTAGAGATAGGACACTATGCTTCCAATGTGGAGATAGGACACTATGCTTCCAATGTGGAGATAGGACACGATGCTTCCAATGTGGAGATAGGACACTATGCTTCCAATGTACAGATAGGACACGATGCCTCCAATGTAGAGATAGGACACTATGCTTCCAATGTAGAGATAGGACACTATGCTTCCAATGTAGAGATAGGACACTATGCCTCCAATGTGGAGATAGGACACTATGCTTCCAATGTACAGATAGGACACGATGCTTCCAATGTAGAGATAGGACACGATGCCTCCAATGTAGAGATAGGACACGATGCTTCCAATGGACAGATAGGACACGATGCTTCCAATGTAGAGATAGGACACGATGCCTCCAATGTAGAGATAGGACACGATGCTTCCAATGGACAGATAGGACACGATGCTTCCAATGTAGAGATAGGACACGATTCCTCCAATGGACAGATAGGACACGATGCTTCCAATTGACAGATAGGACACGATGCCTCCAATGGACAGATAGGACACGATGCTTCCAATGTAGAGATAGGACACGATGCCTCCAATGTAGAGATAGGACACGATGCTTCCAATGTAGAGATAGGACACGATGCCTCCAATGTAGAGATAGGACACGATGCCTCCAATGTAGAGATAGGACACGATTCCTCCAATGGACAGATAGGACACGATGCCTTCAATGTAGAGATAGGACACGATGCTTCCAATGGACAGATAGGACACGATGCTTCCAATGTAGAGATAGGACACGATGCCTCCAATGTAGAGATAGGACACTATGCCTCCAATGTAGAGATAGGACACTATGCTTCCAATGTAGAGATAGGACACTATGCTTCCAATGTAGAGATAGGACACTATGCCTCCAATGTGGAGATAGGACACTATGCTTCCAATGTACAGATAGGACACGATGCTTCCAATGTAGAGATAGGACACGATGCCTCCAATGTAGAGATAGGACACGATGCTTCCAATGGACAGATAGGACACGATGCTTCCAATGTAGAGATAGGACACGATGCCTCCAATGTAGAGATAGGACACGATGCTTCCAATGGACAGATAGGACACGATGCTTCCAATGTAGAGATAGGACACGATTCCTCCAATGGACAGATAGGACACGATGCTTCCAATGGACAGATAGGACACGATGCCTCCAATGGACAGATAGGACACGATGCTTCCAATGTAGAGATAGGACACGATGCCTCCAATGTAGAGATAGGACACGATGCTTCCAATGTAGAGATAGGACACGATGCCTCCAATGTAGAGATAGGACACGATGCCTCCAATGTAGAGATAGGACACGATTCCTCCAATGGACAGATAGGACACGATGCCTCCAATGTAGAGATAGGACACGATGCTTCCAATGGACAGATAGGACACGATGCTTCCAATGGACAGATAGGACACGATGCCTCCAATGTAGAGATAGGACACGATTCCTCCAATGGACAGATAGGACACGATGCCTCCAATGTAGAGATAGGACACGATGCTTCCAATGGACAGATAGGACACGATGCCTCCAATGGACAGATAGGACACGATGCCTCCAATGTAGAGATAGGACACGATGCCTCCAATGTAGAGATAGGACACGATTCCTCCAATGGACAGATAGGACACGATGCTTCCAATGTAGAGATAGGACACGATTCCTCCAATGGACAGATAGGACACGATGCTTCCAATGGACAGATAGGACACGATGCCTCCAATGGACAGATAGGACACGATGCTTCCAATGGACAGATAGGACACGATGCCTCCAATGGACAGATAGGACACGATGCCTCCAATGTAGAGATAGGACACGATGCTTCCAATGTAGAGATAGGACACGATGCCTCCAATGTAGAGATAGGACACGATGCTTCCAATGTAGAGATAGGACACTATGCTTCCAATGTAGAGATAGGACACGATGCGTCCAATGGACAGATAGGACACGATGCTTCCAATGGACAGATAGGACATGATGCTTCCAAAGGCAGATGATTGCTGGTAATTCCATCCTCGTTATACGGAATATCTGCTCCTTGTCGGGGTCTTATAGCTGCTACACCGAGATATGACATTCATCTACCTCTATCTCCTTGTTACCGGGAAGCTCCGCCCTGATGTATGCGAGAATAAAGGGAAGCTCCTCCCTGATGTATGTGTGAATAAAGGCAAGCTCCGCCCTGATGTGTGCGTGAATAAAGGGAAGCTCCGCCCTGATGTACAGTATTTGTGAATAAAAGGAAGCTCCGCCCTGATGTATACATGAATAAAAGGAAGCTCCGCCCTGATGTATACATGAATAAAAGGAAGCTCCGCCCTGATGTATACGTGAATAAAAGGAAGCTCCGCCCTGATGTATACGTGAATAAAAGGAAGCTCCGCCCTGATGTACAGTATTTGTGAATAAAAGGAAGCTCCGCCCTGATGTATACATGAATAAAAGGAAGCTCCGCTCTGATGTATGCGTGAATAAAAGGAAGCTCCGCCCTGATGTATACGTGAATAAAAGGAAGCTCCGCTCTGATGTATACGTGAATAAAAGGAAGCTCCGCTCTGGTGTATGCGTGAATAAAAGGAAGCTCCGCCCTGGTGTATGCGTGAATAAAGGGAAGCTCCGCCCTGATGTATGTGTGAATAAAGTGATATTCATCATCTTCTGATGACCTCATTAATGAAGACACAGGACTGAACTGTCTGTGTTTCCGGTGAGCGATGCCTGTGATTGGCTCACCTCACCAGGCTGGGTAAATCTCCCATTTCCCAGGCAAGCTGACGGTTTGGAGAATAGAGAGTCTTCCAGACGCCTGACTGTATAATTACCGGCATGATTTATTGGCTGATCATTAGAAGAGATGCTGCAGGCCCCGCCCTTGGCACTGTGCCCTGGGATATAACCCTATGAGAAAATTTCTAGTAATACCGCTATGAGGATATCACAACTTCCCAATACTACCAGTATCAAAAATACTCCCGGACCTGAAGATACTACCTGTACCAAAAATACTCCCTGACCAGAAGATACTAACTGTACAAAAAAAATACTCCCCGAACCTAAGATACTACCTGTACCAAAAATACTCTCTTAGGGTTAGGGTTGAGGTTAGGGTTGTGGTTAGGATTAGGGTTGGGATCGGGTTTAGGATCAGGGTTATGGTTAGAGTCAGGGTTGGGTCAAGGGTTAGGGTTGGGGTTAGGGCTGTGGTTAGGATTAGGGTTGGGGTCAGGGTTTAGGGTTAGGGTTAGGATTGGAATTAGGGGCAGGGTTAGGGTTAGAATTAGGTTTGGTGTTAGCATCAGGATCGCGGTTAGGGTTGGGGTTAGGGTTAAAGTCAGGATTAGGGTTGTGGTTGGGATCAGGGTTAGGGTCAGGATTAGGATCGGAGTTAAGGTTGAAGTCAGGGTTGGGGTTTTAGTTAGGGTCAGGGTTGGGTCAAGGGTTGGGGCTGTGGTTAGTATTATTGTTGGGGTCAGGGTTTAGGGTTAGGATTAGGGGCAGGGTTAGGGTTACAGTCAGGGTTAGGATTAGGATTATTGTCAGGGTTGGGGTTAGGGTCAGGATCAGGGTTGGGGTTAGGATCAATGTTAGGGTTTGAATCAGGGTTGGGGTTAGGGTTAGGATCAGGTTTAGGGTTAGGATCAGGGATAGGGTTGGGGTTAGGGTTAAGGTAAGGGTTGGGGTTAGGATTAGGGTCAGGATTATGGTTAGGGTTGGGGTTAGGGTTAGGGTCAGGATCAAGGTTAGGGTTGGGATTAGGTTTGGAGTTAGGATTAAGGTTGGGGTCAGGGTTATAGTCAGGGTTAGGGTCAGGGGATCCTAGGATCAGGGTTAGAGTTGGGGTTAGGGTTTGGTTGGAGTTGGGGTTAGGGTTAGGATCAGGATTAGGGTTATGATCAAGTTTAGGGTTAGTATCAGGGTTGGGGTTAGGATGAGGGTTAGGGTTAAGGTTAGGTTTGGGATTAGGATTAGGGTCAGGGTTAGGATTAGGGTTGGGGTCAGAGTTAGGGTCGGGGTTAGGGTTGAAGTCAGGGTTGGGGTTGGAGTTAGGGTCAGGGTTGGGTCAAGGGTTAGGGCTGTGGTTAGTATTATTGTTGGGGTCAGGGTTTAGGGTTAGGATTAGTGTTGGGGTTAGGGTCAGTGTCAGAGATAGGGTTGGGGGTCAGGGTCCGGGTTAGGGTCAGGGTTAGGATCAGAGTTAGGGTTGGGGTTAGGGTTAGGATTAGGGTTGGGGTCAAGGTCAGGGTAAAGGTTAGGGTTAGGATCAGGGTTAGGGTTGGGTTTGGGCTTAGGTTCAGGGTTAGGGTTAGGATCAGGGTTGGGGTTACGGTTAAGGCTAGAGTTGGGGTTAGGATTAGGGTCAGGGTTGGGGTCAGGGTTGGGTCAAGGATTAGGGTTAAGGTTGGGGTTAGGGCTGTGGTTAGGATTAGGGTTGGAGTCAGTGTTTAGGGTTAGGATTGGGGTCAGGGTTATGGTTATGATTAGGGTTGGGGTCCAAATTAGGGTTAGAGTTAGGATTAGGTATAGGGTTGGGGTTAGAGTTGGGGTTAGGGTTAGGGTCGGGATCAGGGTTAGCGTTGGGATTAGGGTTGGAGTTAGGATTAGGGTTGGGGTCAGGGTTAGGATCAGGGTTAGGGTTGGGGTTAGGGTTAGGATCAGAGATAGGGTTAGGATTAGGGTTGGGGTTGGGATCAGGATTAGGGTTAGGAACAGGGTTAGGGTTAGGGTTAGGGTTGAAGTTAGGATTAGGGTTGGGATCAGGGTAAGGGTTAGGATTGGGGTTGGGGTTGGGGTTAGGGTTAGGATCAGGATTGGGGTTAGGATCAATGTTAGGGTTTGAATCAGGGTTAGGGTTGGGGTTAGGGTTAGGATCAGGTTTAGGGTTAGGATCAGGGATAGGGTTGGGGTTAGGGTTAAGGTAAGGGTTGGGGTTAGGGTTAGGGTAAGGATTATGGTTAGGGTTGGGGTTAGGGTTAGGGTCAGGATCAAGGTTAGGGTTGGGATTAGGTTTGGAGTTAGGATTAAGGTTGGGGTCAGGGTTAGGGTCAGGGGATCCTAGGATCAGGGTTAGAGTTGGGGTTAGGGTTTGGTTGGAGTTGGGGTTAGGGTTAGGATCAGGATTAGGGTTATGATCAAGTTTAGGGTTAGTATCAGGGTTGGGGTTAGGATGAGGGTTAGGGTTAAGGTTAGGTTTGGGATTAGGATTAGGGTCAGGGTTAGGGTTGGGGTTGGGGTCAGAGTTAGGGTCGGGGTTGAAGTCAGGGTTGGGGTTGGAGTTAGGGTCAGGGTTGGGTCAAGGGTTAGGGCTGTGGTTAGTATTATTGTTGGGGTCAGGGTTTAGGGTTAGGATTAGGGTTGGGGTTAGGGTCAGTGTCAGAGATAGGGTTAGGGTCAGGGTCCGGGTCCGGGTGAGGGTCAGGGTTAGGATCAGAGTTAGGGTTGGGGTTAGGGTTAGGATTAGGGTCAAGGTCAGTGTAAAGGTTAGGGTTAGGATCAGGGTTAGGGTTGGGTTTGGGCTTAGGTTCAGGGTTAGGGCTAGGATCAGGGTTGGGGTTACGGTTAAGGCTAGAGTTGGGGTTAGGATTAGGGCCAGGGTTAGGGTTGGGGTCAGGGTTGGGTCAAGGATTAGGGTTAAGGTTGGGGTTAGGGCTGTGGTTAGGATTAGGGTTGGAGTCAGTGTTTAGGGTTAGGATTGGGGTCAGGGTTTTGGTTATGATTAGGGTTGGGGTCCAAATTAGGGTTAGAGTTAGGATTAGGTTCAGGGTTGGGGTTAGAGTTGGGGTTAGGGTTAGGGTCGGGATCAGGGTTAGCGTTGGGATTAGGGTTGGAGTTAGGATTAGGGTTGGGGTCAGGGTTGGGGTTAGGGTTAGGATCAGGATTAGGATCAGAGATAGGGTTAGGATTAGGGTTGGGGTTAGGATCAGGATTAGGGTTAGGATCAGGGTTAGGGCTGGGATTAGGGTTGAAGTTAGGATTAGGGTTGGGATCAGGGTAAGGGTTAGGATTGGGGTTGGGGTTAGGGTTAGGATCAGGATTGGGGTTAGGATCAATGTTAGGGTTTGAATCAGGGTTAGGGTTGGGGTTAGGGTTAGGATCAGGTTTAGGGTTAGGATCAGGGATAGGGTTGGGGTTAGGGTTAAGGTAAGGGTTGGGGTTAGGGTCAGGATTATAGTTAGGGTTGGGGTTAGGGTTAGGGTCAGGATCAAGGTTAGGGTTGGGATTAGGTTTGGAGTTAGGATTAAGGTTGGGGTCAGGGTTATAGTCAGGGTTAGGGTCAGGGGATCCTAGGATCAGGGTTAGAGTTGGGGTTAGGGTTTGGTTGGAGTTGGGGTTAGGGTTAGGATCAAGTTTAGGGTTAGTATCAGGGTTGGGGTTAGGATGAGGGTTAGGGTTAAGGTTAGGTTTGGGATTAGGATTAGGGTCAGGGTTAGGGTTGGGGTTGGGGTCAGAGTTAGGGTCGGGGTTAGGGTTGAAGTCAGGGTTGGGGTTGGAGTTAGGGTCAGGGTTGGGTCAAGGGTTAGGGCTGTGGTTAGTATTATTGTTGGGGTCAGGGTTTAGGGTTAGGATTAGGGTTGGGGTTAGGGTCAGTGTCAGAGATAGGGTTGGGGTCAGGGTCCGGGTTAGGGTCAGGGTTAGGATCAGAGTTAGGGTTGGGGTTAGGGTTAGGATTAGGGTCAAGGTCAGTGTAAAGGTTAGGATCAGGGTTAGGGTTGGGTTTGGGCTTAGGTTCAGGGTTAGGGCTAGGATCAGGGTTGGGGTTACGGTTAAGGCTAGAGTTGGGGTTAGGATTAGGGTCAGGGTTAGGGTTGGGGTCAGGGTTGGGTCAAGGATTAGGGTTAAGGTTGGGTTTAGGGCTGTGGTTAGGATTAGGGTTGGAGTCAGTGTTTAGGGTTAGGGTTAGGATTGGGGTCAGGGTTATGGTTATGATTAGGGTTGGGGTCCAAATTAGGGTTAGAGTTAGGATTAGGTTCAGGGTTGGGGTTAGAGTTGGGGTTAGGGTTAGGGTCGGGATCAGGGTTAGCGTTGGGATTAGGTTAGGGTTAGGATCAGGATTAGGATCAGAGATAGGGTTAGGATTAGGGTTGGGGTTAGGATTAGGATTAGGGTTAGGATCAGGGTTAGGGCTGGGATTAGGGTTGAAGTTAGGATTAGGGTCAGGGTCAGCATTAGGGTTAGGATCAGGGTTGGGGTTAGGGTTAGGATCAGGGATAGGGCTAGAGTTAGGAGTCAGGGCTAGGGTTGGGGTTGGATTAGGGTTAGGATCAGGGTTAGGGTTGGGGTTAAGGTTAGGGTTGAGGTTAGGATTAGGGTCAGGGTTAAGTTTAAGGTTGGGTTTTGGGTTAGGGTTCGGGTCAGGTTCAAGGTTAGGGTTGGGGTTAGGGTTAAGATCAGGATTAGTGTTGGGATTAGGGTTAAGGTTAGGGTTAAGAATAGGGTTGGTGCTGGGGTTAGGATCAGGGTTGGGGGTTGGGATTAGGATCAGGGTTAGGGTTGGCGTTAGTGTTAGGGTCAGGATCAGGGTTAGGGTTGGGATTAGGGTTGGAGTTTGGATTCGGGTTGGGGTCAGAGTCATGGTTAGGATTAGGGTCAGGGTTACAGTTAGAATCAGGGTTAGGTTTAGGGTTAGGATTGGGGTTAGGGTTAAGTTTTGGGTTAGGGATGGGGTTAGGGTTAGAATCAGGATTAGGTTTAGGATCAGGATTAGGGTTAGGGTCGGGGTTAGGGTTAGGGTTAGGGTCAGGGTTGGTGTCCTGTGTGATAGAAGAGAAGGTCTCTGGACTCCAACTGTTGTCTGCAATCACTGGACTGAAATCAATCATAAACACTCTTGCCAACAATAACTTAATGCAGCTGCTACTTCAGACCATGAAATGGAATAGCTAGAAGAAAAAGGAGCACGGGATAAATCCCTGTGTGCAAATAGCGCTTGTAACCTAAAACCATTACTGTGAATTGTGCTCCAATAAATCAGACCAGAACATCAAACAATGAATGAAACCAAAACAATGTTATATATGGTGCTCAGTCTAAAAAGGTGACGTGCAATTATCCAGTCTTCAGCTTAGAATAAATTGTCTCTTCAAATGCAGTATAATACTCCTGTGCCACCAGATCACCAGATATGGGCTATACGGACCCCACTCACCAGATCACCAGATATGGGATATACGGGCCCCACTCACCAGATCACCAGATATGGGATATACGAGCCCCACTCACCAGATCACCAGATATGGTATATACAGGCCCCACTCACCAGATCACCAGATATGGGATATACGGACCCCACTCACCAGATATGGGATATACGGGCCCCACTCACCAGATATGGGATATACGGGCCCCACTCACCAGATATGGGATATACGGGCCCCACTCACCAGATGACAAAGAGAAGTCAAAGATCTCTTTGGTGGTCTCTCACAGACCAGGGTTATCCCCCGGGCTCTCACCAGTATCCTATTCCCGCAGCAGCGGCACCGGTGTCTCTCGTGGCAAAGATAATTACTCGTGGAGAAAAAGGAGGACAGGTGTCATGGACTTGCAATAGTTTGGCAAAGCTTACCTGTCCCATCATGTCTGTATTAGAGGTCAGACTGCACTTCTGGTTCCTTTTTATCATCTCTCCTCCCTGTTCCTGCCCTGCCCCGCCCCAGGTCATCACAGGAAGTCTATATTAACCAGTGCACTGCAGGCCTGCCTGGCTGTTCAACAGTGTTGGTTCCTGTTTCCCGTGTGCTTGAACTACTCTTCTGTGTACCGACTTTGGCTTGTCTCTGACTATTCCTGTTTGCCTGTTACCCTGACCTTTGGCCTGTCCATTGACTACCCTTGTCTGCCTGTTACCCCGACCTCGGCCTACCCTTCACCATTCTGTGTGTCCTGAGTGGCTGCTTCCCTTTTCTCCCTACGGAGCGTGACCTGGGGGACCCCAGGGGCCGCGACCTGGGCCCAGCTGCAGCGAAGTCCATCCTCACCACTAGAGGCTCTGGTGAACACCTGCTGGGTCTTAGACTCCGCGCCCTGGGGAATCTTGGGTTCACGCTCCTGTCCATCTGCAGCAGTCTGCTATTGGGTTCACTACCTTGCGCTGCGCCCCTGCCTCCAACAGGGTGCAGTTGTCACCTGGCCACAGGTGACCTGACAACAGGCCTCTCATGGATCTGTATTTGTAGCTGTTGTGCATTCAGCAAATATGTACAAAAATAAAATGATGGGCATCCCATTAGTACAGCAGAAGCCGTGGACCGCTAGACTCCAGCGTGCGCTCCACATGTGGGTCTACGCACTGTGTGTTCCTACTTGACGCGTTTCATCACCACGTAACGTCTTCAGATGACTGAGCACCATTTATACCATTGTTTTGGTTTTATTTATTGTTTGATGTTCTGGTATGATTGGAGCACAATTCACAGAAGTCGTTTTACATTACAAGCACTATTTACGCACAGGAATTTACTCCATGGGCCTTTTTTCTTCAATCACTGGACTGACCGGTGTGCTGTGCTCCACTGATCCATCATCTTGGCACATTGGAAGAGGAGGCAGTGGGGAAGGAGATGAGAGCGATGAAGGAGATTCGCCCACACAGCAGCTGCCAATTTCAGGCCTCATAAATGAGTAATGAGGAGACGTTGTACATCATATGTTGTGTGTCACATGGAGCGCCTACATTATTCTTCTTCTATTTCTATAGAGCTGGAACAGTGACTGGAGACCATTGTTCAATCCGCACTTTTCAGCCATTCGGGATCTCGGGCTCCTGGCATCTCTCTCTCGGTCCCAGTATCACTCACGGGGGCTCAATATCACTCTCGGGGTCCAGGTATCATTGTCAGAGTCCCAGACCAGTATCACTATTAGGATCCCAGTAACACTCTCAGGGTCTCTGTATCACTCTCGAGGTCCTGGTATAACTGTGGGGGTCCTGGTATCATTCTCGGGTCCCATTGACACTCTCGGGATCCCGATATCACTCTCTGGGTCCCAGTGACAGTATCAAGGTCCTGGTATCACTCTCGGGTCCCATTGACACTCTCTGGATCCCGATATCACTCTCAGGGTCCTGGTATTACTCTTAAAATCCTAGTGACACTCTTGGGGTCCCAGTGACACTCTCGAGGTAACGGTATCTCTCTCGAGGTCCTGGTATCACTCTCAGGGTCCCAGTGACACTCTCGAGGTAACGGTATCTCTCTCGAGGTCCTGGTATCACTCTCAGGGTCCCAGTGACACTCTTGAGGTAACGGTATCTCTCTCGAGGTCCTGGTATCACTCTCAGGGTCCCAGTGACACTCTTGAGGTAACGGTATCTCTCTCGAGGTCCTGGTATCACTCTCAGGGTCCCAGTGACACTCTTGGGGTCCCAGTATCACTCTCGGTGTCCCGGTATCCCTCTTATGTGGGTGTCAGGCTCTCTGGGTTGGTATTTTCTATTGTTAGCTTGTTGTGTATTTAGTGTTCTGTGTGGAACAATGGAGGAGGACACGGAACGCACCAATGGGGGATTATTGCTGCCAAAGAGACATTCCTCTCCATCGTCTGCGGAGAGTCAGCAATGCAGAAAACTTTTCTGTTAAGAAAACCAAATCACTTTATTTTGCAGCAGGCGTAAAGTAACGCTCCGCCCACTGTGTCACCTCCAATGATAACAGAGAGGGACCTCCAACCTGACTGTACCATCAATTGTGCAGGACGGTCGCCTGAACAGGAAAGGAACATTCCATGAAATGTATGTTATCAGTTATGTCTACGCTGTTCCATATTTTTCTGATAATAGTTTATTATTATCGTTCCTCCTAATCATCTCCCGAGAGAACGATGGATGTACAATCACCATGCATGTGGGAGGAGCCAGCGTGGTCCCCCAGTGTGCGTCTTACAACCTCCACTTGGAATGTCACGAGGAAATGCTTGGCGGGAAACAACCCCAAACCACTTACTAATCATCCACATACCAATCACCCACATACCAATCACCCCCATACTAACCACCTCAACCCACCGACCAATCATCCCCCATACCAATCACCTCAACCCACCTACCAATCACCCCCATACCAATCACCTCAACCCACCTACCAATCACCCCCATACCAAACACCTCAACCCACCTACCAATCACCCCCATACCAATCACCTCAACCCACCTACCAATCACCCCCATACCAAACACCTCAACCCACCTACCAATCACCCCCATACCAATCACCTCAACCCACCTACCAATCACCCCCATACCAATCACCTCAACCCACCTACCAATCACCCCCATACCAATCACCTCAACCCACCTACCAATCACCCCCATACCAACCACCTCAACCCACCTACCAATCATCCCCATACCAACCACCTCAACCCACCTACCAATCATCCACATACCAACCACCTCAACCCACCTATCAATCACCCACATACCAATCACCTCAACCCACCTACCAATCACCCCCATACCAACCACCTCAACCCACCTACCAATCACCCCCATACCAACCACCTCAACCCACCTACCAATCATCCCCATACCAACCACCTCAACCCACCTACCAATCATCCCCATACCAACCACCTCAACCCACCTACCAATCATCCACATACCAATCACCTCAACCCACCTTCCAATCACCCACCTACCAATTATCTCCCATACCAACTACCTAAAACCCACCTACCAATCATCCCCCATACCAACCACCTCAACCCACCTACCAATTATCCCCCATACCAATCACCTCCACCCATCTACCAATCATCCACATACCAATCACCTCAACCCACCTTCCAATCACCCACCTACCAATTATCTCCCATACCAACTACCTAAAACCCACCTACCAATCATCCCCCCATACCAACCACCTCAACCCACCTACCAATTATCCCCCATACCAATCACCTCAACCCACCTACCAATCATCCACATACCAAACACCTCAACCCACCTTCCAATCACCCACCTACCAATTATCCCCCATACCAACTACCTAAAACCCACCTACCAATCATCCCCCATACCAATCACCTCAACCCACCTACCACTTATCCCCCATACCAACTACCTAAACCCCACCTACCAATCATCCCCCATACCAATCACCTCAACCCACCTACCAATCATCCCCCATACCAATCACCCTTACCCACCTACCAATCATCCCCCATACCAAACACCTCAACCCACCTACCAATCATCCCCCATACCAAACACCTCAACCCACCTTCCAATCATCCACATACCAATCACCTCAACCCACCTTCCAATCACCCACCTACCAATTATCCCCCATACCAACCACCTCAACCCACATACCAATCATCCACATACCAACTACCTAAAACCCACCTACCAATCATCCCCCATACCAACCACCTCAACCCACCTACCAATCATTCACATACCAATCACCTCAACCCACCTTCCAATCACCCACCTACCAATCACCCCCAAACCAATCACCTTAACCCACCTACCAATCATCCACATACCAATTACCCCAACCCACATACCAAATTCCTTTATGTCATCCATGTCTTATGACCCATTCATATAGGCGAGCCATGTATGGGGGATGTTGGGGTTCCTCTATGCCACCCATGTCTTATAACCCATTCATCCTGTCATTTGGGTAGTTTTGTAGATTGTTGGAATATCAAAGTATCTCTGATTACACAATGTCACCCACCGGATGACCATTGGATGGATGCTGGAAGGGTCATCAATGGAACAACAGACACAACCATCCCTATCTTATCCGGAGAAACAATAGAAAATAGCTGAAAATATCCACCTGGACAATAACTCCTCCTATGAAATGACAGTTGTCAGTGGAAACCGGGCACCACCGGGTAATCCTGGACCCAGCTTTACAATGTATCCCCCCTAATCTGATTCCACCCAAAGCAATCCGTATTATACTGTACATCTGAACTGCTTTGTGTGCTGATTGTGGAGAATATGACACATGAAATATACATTGATGGACTTTTCTGTGTTATAATAAATGTCATCTGTGCAACACGACCGGAACAAAGAGAAAGCCAATCTCCCTCCGGCTGCAATCAAAGAAAGTGATATATGACATATGATATATCGGGGACACCTGTCTGTGCTAGGAGGTTTCCTCTCACCCTATATTGGCCGGCTATAATAAATATGTAAAGCGCATATATATAATAAACAAATAAACATAAACCAAGATCCAAGCCAATCTCCTACAAAACATCCACAACAACAGTCTCCATTCATGGTGTCATTTCGGATCATTAAGGACATTTGTGTCCATTCATTGTGTTCCTTTCCCTTCGTATACCACCCAGTATGGTGATGAGAAGGAATTAAAAGTCCACAGATTCCTGTGACCCATCAGGTGGTGGTCGGTGCTCATAGGAAGCTTCACCCACTCTGACAGACAGTTCTGCATTCACACATTACTCAAAGGACCTGAGAAGGATGCACCTAAGCAGATTGTTACATAGTTACATAATAGGTGAGGTTGAATAAAGACAACAGTCCATCCAGTTCCCCCTGTGTAGGTGTGTGTGGACGCAATCATCTCTCATACCCCTGAATGTTCTGATCCTTGAGATGTACGTCCAAGAGTTTTTTTAAAGTAGCCATACTCCCCGCAGTTACCACCATTTGTGGTAGAGAATTTCACAATCTTGTAGCCCTTACTGTAAAAAAAAAACCCTGCGTTGCCTGAGGTTAAATCTCTTCTTCTCTAATCGCATTGTATGGCCTCATGCCCCCTCTCAGGCATCTCCTTTCCAGGGAGAATAAATCAAGAGATTGCAGACGCTCTTCATAATTAAGGTCCTCCAACCCCCTAATTAGTTTAGTTGCCCTTCTCTGGACTCTCTCCAGCTACAACACATCCCTCCTGAGGACTGGCGACCAGAACTGGACAGAATACTCCAGATGCGGTCGGACCAGAATTTTATAAAGTGGAAGGATTATAGTTTTATCTCTCCCCTTCCTTATGCAAGCTTGACATTGCATGCTATTGCTTAGTCTATCCTCTACCAAGACTCCCAGATCTTTCTCCATTTTTGAATTCCCCCCCCCCCCCAAAGTGTATTGGGCGTTTATGTTTTTAGTCCCCAAGTGCAATACCTTACACTTCTCCACATTAAACCTCATTTGCCATGTAGTTGCCCACTCTGTTGTTTTGTTCAGGTCATTCTGTAAGATTTCTGCCTCGCGATGTGCAGTTATTGCCCTACTTAATTTTGTGCCATCTGCAAAAACTGATCTCGGGCTACTGATCCCATCCTTAATGCTATTTATGAATAAATTGAACAAAATTGGTCCCAGGACTGAGCCTTGGGGGACCCCACTTACCACCCCAGACCAGTCTGAGTATGCGTTATTTATTACCACCCTTTTGACACGCCCCTTTAACCAGTTTTGTATCCAAGAGCAAACCTTGTGGTCGATGCCTGCAGACCTTATTTTTTAAATTAAGCGTTTGTGGGGAACTGTATCAAACGCCTTGGCAAAATTCAGGTACACCACATCCACTGGTCTGCCCCTATCCAGGTACACCACATCCACAGGTCTCCCCCTATCTAGGTACACCACATCCACTGGTCTGCCCCTATCTAGCTCACAGCTCACCTCCTCGTAGAATGTTAAAAGATTGGTTTGACAACAACGCCCCTTTGTAAACCCGTGCTGGTTACTGCTGATGATGTTGTTGTCTTTAGCAAACTCTACGATATAGTCCCTTATCATCCCCTCCAGAAGTTTACATACTATCGATGTCAGACTGACAGGCCTATAATTTCCCGGTACATGCCTCTGCCCTTTTTTGAATATTGGTATCATGGATAGATGGATGGATTTTCTGCACCTGTACAGTTGCCATCCCTGTTGGTATGAAGCTGGCCATAGATGGGAAGGCACACCACCAGGACGCTCAGGCTGGGTGTATGTTTTCTGTAGAGACATAAAAAAGTTTTGGGTGCTGTGACCATATGCCTGTTCACACAGTGGGAGACCACACCCAACTGTTACTCCCAGGGGGCACTGACACCGCCGACTCTCTGCATTCCCAGCCTATGTACAGACACGGTAGACCCATTTAAATCAGGAGGTAATAGGCCCCTCCAGTCTTCCCGGCGCTCCGTTTTCTGTTCCAGAAGCCCCCATCACACCAGCAGCGATACTATACCGCCAGCACATGTCCTAGCTGATGAAAGAATATAGAAGTGATTTTCTAGCTGTTGAAACAGCCGTCCCCACCCTCGGTCACGGTGCAAGAGGCCGTGACTTCTCTGCTTAGTGAAAGGGAAACATCTGAATTCCCCTCCACAGCATTCTATTCTTCTTTTCACAATTGTTTACAGTCTGCATTGTGAATCCAACCTTTCACATTCTTCTGTCTAAGAGATCCTCTCACACACTTCTTACCCACAATGCTGAGCGGCCTGCCAGTGTGACCACATGCGTGGAGGCGCGGTGACCTTTCCCAAAAGGTGACAACACCGCTCTGCACTGCCAAGGAAAGTGTCCCTACATTATAAATGGCGGTAGGTGCACATAGCATGTGTATGGGACTCACCTACACCAACCGGCACTTTACAGACTCATTAACTCTTTCAGCCAGGCACAAGTCCTGGAGGTTAAATTGGGAGGCTTTAGAGGAACGCTATCAAGCCCTTAATGCAGAATGAGCAATGCATTCATCGGGAAGGGTCTTCTTTCCAATTTCTCTATCAGTTTTTCTTTCTGCTTTGTCTCATTTCTGACTCTATGCAGGTGCGGCTGTTGCTGCATTCCAGGAACAGCTGACCCTCTGGGATTTATACCCACTACTGCCTAGGATTAGTAGAATTAGTATGTCTCTATGGATCATTCCATACAAGAAAGGGTCCAGCAGTTAAGAAATATGATGCAAGCTGGTACTTGGTAGAGCTTGGATGAAAAGAACTAGAAAAGAATCTTCAAATCTAATGATGGGTCTATGGGTAGAAAGATAAGAATTGTCCAGGCTGGGGTATTTTCTGCCACTCCATGGATGGGAATCCTGGACAATAAAGAAGCCAATATGAAAAGCAATTACAACATTGAAAACAAACAAATCAAGAAACGTTATCATAAATCTCCTTCAGGCTGCATGTGCTTACATTTCACACTCATGGAAGCAACAGTCCACACCAACGGAGGCCCAATGACTCGCAAGAGTGAAGGACATGGAACTAATGGAAGATCTCACCTCCGCTTTATGGGACAAGTCAGAGGAACATAAGTCCAGATGGTTTTATTGGAACCTCTTCCGCTTCTCTGACGAATTCCTCCAATACACATAACTAAGATTCATTGTTGATTTCCACTGCCTGACCGGTGTTGTTGTTTCTGGTTCCCTGGGGGTGACCACATCATCCTTCTTCCCCAATCCTCCCCCTAGCTCCTCCCTCTTCTCCTCCTCCCTCTCGCTCCCTCTTTTCCTTTATCTGCTTCTTTTCTATTTCTTTTCATAAAAAATAATAAAAAATGGTCTGCACAGACCTGTGTTACTTACTGACTTCCCTCTATAACATGGCAGATCTTTCCGGAAATGAGGGGGTATCCTCCCTCAAACAAAGCCTTCAACCCAACCTGAATGAAGGGTTCCTTACATTTCTGTACGTTTTTCTTATTGCACTTTGTGCTTGCCTCAGTCTTTTGCAATACAGCACAACATTTTGGTTGTGCTTTATATACGCTTGACACTGATTGTATGTTATGCGAAGTTGTCTTTTTATTGTACCTGTGACACATCTTTAAATTATACATTAAAAAACAAAAGAAAAGAAAACAAATGGATCCTTCAGAAAATCAAGCCCAACGTTTGCTACAAGCCTCGCCGACTAGACACAAGCTGCCTCTTTTTTGGACACATGAGAAAAACCAAATCTCTGGAAAAGAAATATTTTTGAGAGAAAAAGTGAGCCGACGACACAGGGAGATGAGACGGATAGGGTGTCCAGATACAGAAAGTATGAAAATGGCGCTGGGGAGACTGAAGACCCAAATCATACATCCATGCAGTCACCAGGGTTCAACATCCACTTGGTGGCAGCTCTGGATTTTACAGACAATGGTGCAAAAAGCCAACACCATCCAGTGAACATCTCTTACTGCTTGAGGAACCGCGGATCCAAGTGTATAGAAATACCAGCATGCTAGCAGATAATTGCCAGCCAAGGGAAAATTTACTTGTATGGCAACACATCAACATTTGTGGCCACATGTCTGGACCCTTTTATTAAGTTGACACAGAGCCATTGGTATTATAACTAAATTCAAACCTTTTTTTCTAAAACTGAGTAAATTGGTGAGCAGATAGAATGCCTGTTGGGTTTCTATTGCTGTCTGTGTCCCTGTTTAGGAGATTGACCTCTTGTTATTGTCCTGATAACCAGAAGAGAGGGTAAATCCAACATTTTGAGTTACCCCCAAAATTGGTGCTAGAACTGACCATAAATCATTAAGATATTTAAGGATATAAAATAGTAGAGCCCAGTATTCCAATGTATTGAGTAATACAGCAAGGCAGTGTTACTGGTCGTTCAAAAACACTACAGACAATAGGAAAGGGCGTTCCTGGGCCGGGCCCTAAGCTGGATGTTGAATAACAAAACAAAGATGAGCAATGAGGGTGGAGTCGCTCGTGAAGTGAATGAAGCTCAGTATGTGGGTGGCAGCCAGCGAGGAGAAAATATCCGACAAAGATATTATCAGTCTATATTAAAGCATAAAAGGCAGAGTTTTGGTTCTGGGAACCCACGTGTACATCTTACATTGTAAACATAACCAATCATTTCTGTCATCCTGACCATTAATGTACACCATGCATCACAATTCCCTCGTCCCCCCGAGATCCTACCCCTCTCATCATTACCCTTCACCCCTCCATGATCCCACCCCTCTCATCATTACCCTTCACCCCTCCATGATCCCACCCCCCTCATCATTACCCTTCACCCCTCCATGATCCCACCCCTCTCATCATTACCCTTCACCCCTCCATGATCCCACCCCTCTCATCATTACCCTTCACCCCTCCATGATCCCACCCCTCTCATCATTACCCTTCACCCCTCCATGATCCCACCCCTCTCATCATTACCCTTCACCCCTCCATGATCCCACCCCTCTCATCATTACCCTTCACCCCTCCATGATCCCACCCCCCTCATCATTACCCTTCACCCCTCCATGATCCCACCCCTCTCATCATTACCCTTCACCCCTCCATGATCCCACCCCTCTCATCATTACCCTTCACCCCTCCATGATCCCACCCCTCTCATCATTACCCTTCACCCCTCCATGATCCCACCCCTCCCATCATTACCCTTCACCCCTCCACGATCCCACCCCTCTCATCATTACCCTTCACCCCTCCATGATCCCACCCCTTTCATCATTACCCTTCACCCCTCCATGATCCCACCCCTCTCATCATTACTATTCATCCCTCCATGGTTCCACTACTCTCATCATTACCCTTCACCCCTCCATGATTCCACTACTCTCATAATTACCCTTCACCCCTCCGTGACCCCACCCCTCTCATCATTACCCTTCACCCCTCCATGATCCTACTACTCTTCATCATTACCCTTCCCCCCTCTATGTTCCCACTACCCTCATTCTTACCCTTCACCCCTCCATGATCCCACCCCTCTCATCATTACCCTTCACCCCTCTATGTTCCCACTACCCTCATTCTTACCATTCACCCCTCCAAGATTCCACCCGTCTAACCATTACCCTTCACCCCTCCATGATTCCACCACTCTTATAATTACCCTTCACCCCTCCATGATTCCACCACTCTTATAATTACCATTCACCCCTCCATAATCCCACCCCTCTCATCATTACCCTTCACCCCTCCATGATTCCACCACTCTTATAATTACCCTTCACCCCTCCATGATTCCACCACTCTTATAATTACCATTCACCCCTCCATAATCCCACCACTCTCATCATTATTCCCTCACCCTAGGCCCTCTGCTCTTATTATTAATTCCTCACCCCACCATACTTCTACTGCTCTTACAATTATACACTCACACATCCATAACACCACTCTCATCATTACCCTTCACCCCTCCATGATCCTACTACTCTCATCATTACTATTCACCCCTCCATGATCCTACTACTCTCATCATTACTATTCACCCCTTAATGATCCTACTACTCTCATCATTACCCTTCACCCCTCAATGATCCTACTACTCTCATCATTACTATTCACCCCTCAATGATCCTACTACTCTCATCATTACTATTCACCCCTCCATGATCCTACTACTCTCGCCATTAACCTTCATCCCTCCATGATTCTACCCATCCCATCACGATTCCTTCGTCCCTCTTTGATTCCACTATTCTCATCATTACCCTTCACCCCTCCATGATTCCACCCATCTCATCGCAATTCCCTCATACCTACCTGATTCCACCAATTTCATCATTATTCTCTCACCCCACCATATTTTATACTGCTCTTATCATTATCCCTCACCCACCTATGATTCCAAGGATGGGAGTCAATAATCAGTGGGTGCCTTTTAAAGTCTACCATCCTGGAGGCAAAAAGGATACTGTATATGTCAGGAAAATACAATATGGTTCACTAAAGAGGTAAGTAGGATAGTAAAGGAGGAAAAAACAGCATATAGAAGATTCAAGGAAACAGAATGTATAGCTGATAGAGAAGTGTATAAAAACAGACAAAAGGAGGCCAAACACATTATCAGTGCTGCAAAAGCATAGAAAGAGGAGGAAATGGCTACTTTTATCAAGAAAGGAGACAAAACCTTTATAAATACATCACTGATAGAAGGAAAAAAATACAAAATGAAAATTGGGAACAACACATATGTTGAGGGAAACCTGGATGTAGCAAACTATTTAAAAGAGAAGTATGGCCAAAGCTTTTTTAGTCACACTTCTCTTGTAGGTCAGAGCGGTGCACTTACTTGTGCTCTCCTGTGACCCAGAATCAGCAGACAGCGGGTTAAACCTCATTGTCGTCTGACATCACAGAACACTGGAGGAGCAGAGCAGAGAGCAAGGCTAACCAAAAACTGATTGATCAGCAGTCATGTGATCGCTCAGTTCACGGGCTTATAGCTGGCAGGATGGGGTGAGTTTGGTTTTACTCCAAACATCTTTGAACAATTACTTCTGTTCATCTCAGAAATTATTTGCAAGAACAATAACAAGTTGGGGGGTTTATGATGGTCCTAGTGATGAAGGACAAGTTGGGGGATCATGTTGGTCCTAGTGATGAAGGACAAGTTGGAGGATCATGTTGGATCTAGTGATGAAGGACAAGTTGGAGGATCATGTTGGATCTAGTGATGAAGGACAAGTTGGAAGATCATGTTGGTTCTAGTAATAATGGACAAGTTGGAGGATCATGTTGGTTCTAGTGATGAAGGGCACATTGGAGGATCATGTTGGTTCTAGTGATGAAGGACAAGTTGGAGGATCATGTTGGATCTAGTGATGAAGGACAAGTTGGAGGATCATTTTGGTTCTAGTGATGAAGGACAAGTTGGAAGATCATGTTGGTTCTAGTAATAATGGACAAGTTGGGGGGATCATGTTGGATCTAGTGATGAAGGACAAGTTGGAGGATCATGTTGGATCTAGTGATGAAGGGCACATTGGAGGATCATGTTGGATCTAGTGATGAAGGACAAGTTGGAGGATCATGTTGGATCTAGTGATGAAGGACAAGTTGGAGGATCATGTTGGTTCTAGTGATGAAGGACAAGTTGGAAGATCATGTTGGTTCTAGTAATAATGGACAAGTTGGGGGGATCATGTTGGATCTAGTGATGAAGGACAAGTTGGAGGATCATGTTGGTCCTAGTGATGAAGGACAAGTTGGAGGATCATGTTGGATCTAGTGATGAAGGACAAGTTGGAAGATCATGTTGGTTCTAGTAATAATGGACAAGTTGGGGGGGTCATGTTGGATCTAGGGATGAAGGACAAGTTGTAAAATCATGTTGGTTCTAGTAATAATGGACAAGTTGGAGGATCATGTTGGTTCTAGTGATGAAGGACAAGTTGGAGGATCATGTTGGATCTAGTGATGAAGGACAAGTTGGGGGGGATCATGTTGGTTCTAGTGATGAAGGACAAGTTGGGGGGATCATGTTGGTTCTAGTGATGAAGGACAAGTTGGGGGGATCATGTTGGATCTAGTGATGAAGGGCACATTGGAGGATCAGGTTGGATCTAGTGATGAAGGACAAGTTGGGGGGATCATGTTGGATCTAGTGATGAAGGACAAGTCGGAGGATCATGTTGGTTCTAGTGATGAAGGACAAGTCGGAGGATCATGTTGGTTCTAGTGATGAAGGACAAGTTGGAGGATCATGTTGGATCTAGTGATGAAGGACAAGTTGGGGGGATCATGTTGGATCTAGTGATGAAGGACAAGTTGGAGGATCATGTTTGGTTCTAGTGATGAAGGGCACATTGGAGGATCATGTTGGATCTAGTGATGAAGGACAAGTTGGGGGGATCATGTTGGATCTAGGGATGAATGACACGTTGGTTCTGGTGATGGGTAACAAAAATAGTGAAAGATCTGAGGGATAAAACATATCAGAAGAGACTGCAGAAACGTAATATGTACAGTCTGGAGGAAAGAAAGGCAAGAGGAGACATGATTGAAACCTTTGACTACATGAAGGGGGTGGATAAGGTTCAGGAGGGCAGGATTTTCAATTTGAAGCCAAGATGAAGAACACGGGGACATGACTGCAGGAGGTAAGTTCAAAACGAATCTTAGAAAATATTATTTTACCAAAAGAGTAGTTGATGCTTGGAACAGACTTCCAGCAGATGTAGTAGTCATTCAATAGTAAGTGGATTGGGACAAATATAGATCTATACTCAGACAAAAAAGTTAACAAATGATCAATACAAATTGAAAAAAAGAAAAATTAGGCAGACTCGATGGAGCAAAGGTCAAAGAGCTGGCAAAACGAATGCTTCTCGTTATGATACTTTATCCAAGCACTATAGCAGACTCCATTCACCACTTGGTCTTTTTTACTGCTGACATTCTTGTATGTTTCTGTGTTTCATTATTCCCCACCCCCACCATATTTCTGCTGCTCTAATCATAATACCTTCGTCCACCCATGATCCCACTTCCTTACCTATTATTTCCTTACCCCTTCATGATCTCACCCCTCTCTTCATTATTTCCTCAGCCCACCATAATTCTACCACTTTATAATTATTCCTCCACTACAAATCATTCACCATCCTCTCTATTATTCCATCATCCTCATTGTTATACCATTGTATCTATGATAGTCCTCCCATAATCCCATCATCTCATTTTGCCATAAAATTATTCCTCCAATAATATCTATATCCATCCCACAATCCAACCCTCCTTTTATCCCATCCTCCAGTCTTCTCATCAACTTTTCCTCCCATCATCTTCTTTTTCACTTGAACGAGTTAATGGGTCATCATCCAGTTTTCCAATATTCTCTATCTCTTCCTACCAATACTTATTATCCCATAAGCCAATCACTGTATCCTCCATTTCTTCTGTCCTTCTAGTATCCGCACCTCCTGTCCTCCCAAGATTCCATCATCTCATTCTCCCATCACCTTATTCTTTCCTCTTTCCATTACATAACTCATAAACCAACAAGCATTTCCTCCTATCCTATTATTACAGCCATGCCATCGTCTTCTCTTCCCAATTTGTGATTCTGGCATCTCTTTTGACCACACAGTCCCATCGAATCCTCCAATTATCTCCACTATTATAAACATTTTCCTCTAATACTCCAGTATTTCAGTCTGATATAACACCTTCCCGTAGCCTTCCATCAATCTCACCCTGCCGCCATCCTCCCATCTCTACATCATCTCACCCTGCCACCATCATCCCATCTCTACATCATCTCACCCTGCCACCATCATCCCATCTCTACATCATCTCACCCTGCCGCCATCATCCCATCTCTACATCATCTCACCCTGCCGCCATCATCCCATCTCTACATCATCTCACCCTACCGCCATCCTCCCATCTCTACATCATCTCACCCTGCCACCATCCTCCCATCTCTACATCATCTCACCCTGCCACCATCCTCCCATCTCTACATCATCTCACCCTGCCACCATCATCCCATCTCTACATCATCTCACCCTGCCGCCATCCTCCCATCTCTA
Organism: Pelophylax lessonae; assembly: GCF_965119305.1. NCBI lineage: Eukaryota > Metazoa > Chordata > Amphibia > Anura > Ranidae > Pelophylax > Pelophylax lessonae. The sequence continues at coordinate 224,943 of NC_138780.1, read as the reverse complement.
CATCATCTCACCCTGCCACCATCATCCCATCTCTACATCATCTCACCCTGCCGCCATCATCCCATCTCTACATCATCTCACCCTGCCACCATCATCCCATCTCTACATCATCTCACCCTGCCACCATCATCCCATCTCTACATCATCTCACCCTGCCACCATCATCCCATCTCTACATCATCTCACCCTGCCGCCATCATCCCATCTCTACATCATCTCACCCTGCCGCCATCATCCCATCTCTACATCATCTCACCCTGCCGCCATCATCCCATCTCTACATCATCTCACCCTGCCACCATCATCCCATCTCTACATCATCTCACCCTGCCACCATCATCCCATCTCTACATCATCTCACCCTGCCATCATCATCCCATCTCTACATCATCTCACCCTGCCATCATCATCCCATCTCTACATCATCTCACCCTGCCACCATCATCCCATCTCTACATCATCTCACCCTGCCACCATCATCCCATCTCTACATCATCTCACCCTGCCACCATCATCCCATCTCTACATCATCTCCCCCTGCCACCATCATCCCATCTCTACATCATCTCACCCTGCCACCATCATCCCATCTCTACATCATCTCACCCTGCCATCATCATCCCATCTCTACATCATCTCACCCTGCCACCATCATCCCATCTCTACATCATCTCACCCTGCCACCATCATCCCATCTCTACATCATCTCACCCTGCCACCATCATCCCATCTCTACATCATCTCACCCTGCCATCATCATCCCATCTCTACATCATCTCACCCTGCCACCATCATCCCATCTCTACATCATCTCACCCTGCCACCATCCTCCCATCTCTACATCATCTCACCCTGCCACCATCATCCCATCTCTACATCATCTCACCCTGCCGCCATCATCTCATCTCTACATCATCTCACCCTGCCACCATCATCCCATCTCTACATCATCTCACCCTACCGCCATCCTCCCATCTCTACATCATCTCACCCTGCCACCATCATCCCATCTCTACATCATCTCACCCTACCGCCATCCTCCCATCTCTACATTATCTCACCCTGCCACCATCATCCCATCTCTACATCATCTCACCCTGCCACCATCATCCCATCTCTATATCATCTCACCCTGCCACCATCATCCCATCTCTATATCATCTCACCCTGCCGCCATCATCCCATCTCTACATTATCTCACCCTGCCACCATCATCCCATCTCTACATCATCTCACCCTGCCACCATCATCCCATCTCTACATCATCTCACCCTGCCACCATCATCCCATCTCTACATCATCTCACCCTGCCACCATCATCCCATCTCTACATCATCTCACCCTGCCACCATCATCCCATCTCTACATCATCTCACCCTGCCACCATCCTCCCATCTCTACATCATCTCACCCTGCCGCCATCATCCCATCTCTACATCATCTCACCCTGCCGCCATCATCCCATCTCTACATCATCTCACCCTGCCACCATCATCCCATCTCTACATCATCTCACCCTGCCGCCATCATCCCATCTCTACATCATCTCACCCTGCCACCATCATCCCATCTCTACATCATATATCTCACCCTGCCACCATCATCCCATCTCTACATCATCTCACCCTGCCGCCATCCTCCCATCTCTACATTATCTCACCCTGCCACCATCATCCCATCTCTACATCATCTCACCCTGCCACCATCATCCCATCTCTACATCATCTCACCCTGCCACCATCATCCCATCTCTACATCATCTCACCCTGCCACCATCATCCCATCTCTACATCATCTCACCCTGCCACCATCATCCCATCTCTACATCATCTCACCCTGCCACCATCATCCCATCTCTACATCATCTCACCCTGCCACCATCCTCCCATCTCTACATCATCTCACCCTGCCACCATCATCCCATCTCTACATCATCTAACCCTGCCACCATCCCATCTCTACATCATCTCACCCTGCCACCATCATCCCATCTCTATATCATCTCACCCTGCCACCATCATCCCATCTCTATATCATCTCACCCTGCCACCATCATCCCATCTCTACATCATCTCACCCTGCCACCATCATCCCATCTCTACATCATATATCTCACCCTGCCGCCATCCTCCCATCTCTACATCATCTCACCCTGCCACCATCATCCCATCTCTACATCATCTCACCCTGCCACCATCATCCCATCTCTACATCATCTCACCCTGCCACCATCATCCCATCTCTACATCATCTCACCCTGCCACCATCATCCCATCTCTACATCATCTCACCCTGCCACCATCATCCCATCTCTACATCATCTCACCCTGCCACCATCATCCCATCTCTACATCATCTCACCCTGCCACCATCCTCCCATCTCTACATCATCTCACCCTGCCACCATCATCCCATCTCTACATCATCTCACCCTGCCACCATCCCATCTCTACATCATCTCACCCTGCCACCATCATCCCATCTCTACATCATCTCACCCTGCCACCATCATCCCATCTCTACATCATCTCACCCTGCCACCATCATCCCATCTCTACATCATCTCACCCTGCCACCATCATCCCATCTCTACATCATCTCACCCTGCCACCATCATCCCATCTCTACATCATCTCACCCTGCCACCATCCTCCCATCTCTACATCATCTCACCCTGCCACCATCATCCCATCTCTACATCATCTCACCCTGCCACCATCATCCCATCTCTACATCATCTCACCCTGCCGCCATCATCCCATCTCTACATCATCTCACCCTGCCACCATCATCCCATCTCTACATCATCTCACCCTGCCGCCATCATCCCATCTCTACATCATCTCACCCTGCCACCATCCTCCCATCTCTACATCATCTCACCCTGCCACCATCCTCCCATCTCTACATCATCTCACCCTGCCACCATCATCCCATCTCTACATCATCTCACCCTGCCACCATCATCCCATCTCTACATCATCTCACCCTGCCACCATCCTCCCATTTCTACATCATCTCACCCTGCCGCCATCCTCCCATCTCTACATCATCTCACCCTGCCACCATCCCATCTCTACATCATCTCACCCTGCCGCCATCATCCTATCTCTACATCATCTCACCCTGCCACCATCATCCCATCTCTACATCATCTCACCCTGCCACCATCATCCCATCTCTACATCATCTCACCCTGCCGCCATCATCCCATCTCTACATCATCTCACCCTGCCACCATCCTCCCATCTCTACATCATCTCACCCTGCCACCATCCTCCCATCTCTACATCATCTCACCCTGCCACCATCATCCCATCTCTACATCACCTCACCCTGCCACCATCATCCCATCTCTACATCATCTCACCCTGCCACCATCATCCCATCTCTACATCATCTCACCCTGCCACCATCCTCCCATCTCTACATCATCTCACCCTGCCACCATCCTCCCATTTCTACATCATCTCACCCTGCCGCCATCCTCCCATCTCTACATCATCTCACCCTGCCATCATCCCATCTCTACATCATCTCACCCTGCCACCATCATCCCATCTCTACATCATCTCACCCTGCCGCCATCATCCTATCTCTACATCATCTCACCCTGCCACCATCCCATCTCTACATCATCTCACCCTGCCACCATCATCCCATCTCTACATCATCTCACCCTGCCACCATCCTCCCATCTCTACATCATCTCACCCTGCCACCATCATTCCATCTCTACATCATCTCACCCTGCCACCATCCCATCTCTACATCATCTCACCCTGCCACCATCATCCCATCTCTACATCATCTCACCCTGCCGCCATCATCCTATCTCTACATCATCTCACCCTGCCACCATCCTCCCATCTCTACATCATCTCACCCTGCCACCATCCCATCTCTACATCATCTCACCCTGCCACCATCATCCCATCTCTACATCATCTCACCCTGCCACCATCATCCCATCTCTACATCATCTCACCCTGCCACCATCATCCCATCTCTACATCATCTCACCCTGCCACCATCATCCCATCTCTACATCATCTCACCCTGCCACCATCCTCCCATCTCTACATCATCTCACCCTGCCACCATCATCCCATCTCTACATCATCTAACCCTGCCACCATCCCATCTCTACATCATCTCACCCTGCCACCATCATCCCATCTCTATATCATCTCACCCTGCCACCATCATCCCATCTCTATATCATCTCACCCTGCCACCATCATCCCATCTCTACATCATCTCACCCTGCCACCATCATCCCATCTCTACATCATATATCTCACCCTGCCGCCATCCTCCCATCTCTACATCATCTCACCCTGCCACCATCATCCCATCTCTACATCATCTCACCCTGCCACCATCATCCCATCTCTACATCATCTCACCCTGCCACCATCATCCCATCTCTACATCATCTCACCCTGCCACCATCATCCCATCTCTACATCATCTCACCCTGCCACCATCATCCCATCTCTACATCATCTCACCCTGCCACCATCATCCCATCTCTACATCATCTCACCCTGCCACCATCCTCCCATCTCTACATCATCTCACCCTGCCACCATCATCCCATCTCTACATCATCTCACCCTGCCACCATCCCATCTCTACATCATCTCACCCTGCCACCATCATCCCATCTCTACATCATCTCACCCTGCCACCATCATCCCATCTCTACATCATCTCACCCTGCCACCATCATCCCATCTCTACATCATCTCACCCTGCCACCATCATCCCATCTCTACATCATCTCACCCTGCCACCATCATCCCATCTCTACATCATCTCACCCTGCCACCATCCTCCCATCTCTACATCATCTCACCCTGCCACCATCATCCCATCTCTACATCATCTCACCCTGCCACCATCATCCCATCTCTACATCATCTCACCCTGCCGCCATCATCCCATCTCTACATCATCTCACCCTGCCACCATCATCCCATCTCTACATCATCTCACCCTGCCGCCATCATCCCATCTCTACATCATCTCACCCTGCCACCATCCTCCCATCTCTACATCATCTCACCCTGCCACCATCCTCCCATCTCTACATCATCTCACCCTGCCACCATCATCCCATCTCTACATCATCTCACCCTGCCACCATCATCCCATCTCTACATCATCTCACCCTGCCACCATCCTCCCATTTCTACATCATCTCACCCTGCCGCCATCCTCCCATCTCTACATCATCTCACCCTGCCACCATCCCATCTCTACATCATCTCACCCTGCCGCCATCATCCTATCTCTACATCATCTCACCCTGCCACCATCATCCCATCTCTACATCATCTCACCCTGCCACCATCATCCCATCTCTACATCATCTCACCCTGCCGCCATCATCCCATCTCTACATCATCTCACCCTGCCACCATCCTCCCATCTCTACATCATCTCACCCTGCCACCATCCTCCCATCTCTACATCATCTCACCCTGCCACCATCATCCCATCTCTACATCACCTCACCCTGCCACCATCATCCCATCTCTACATCATCTCACCCTGCCACCATCATCCCATCTCTACATCATCTCACCCTGCCACCATCCTCCCATCTCTACATCATCTCACCCTGCCACCATCCTCCCATTTCTACATCATCTCACCCTGCCGCCATCCTCCCATCTCTACATCATCTCACCCTGCCATCATCCCATCTCTACATCATCTCACCCTGCCACCATCATCCCATCTCTACATCATCTCACCCTGCCGCCATCATCCTATCTCTACATCATCTCACCCTGCCACCATCCCATCTCTACATCATCTCACCCTGCCACCATCATCCCATCTCTACATCATCTCACCCTGCCACCATCCTCCCATCTCTACATCATCTCACCCTGCCACCATCATTCCATCTCTACATCATCTCACCCTGCCACCATCCCATCTCTACATCATCTCACCCTGCCACCATCATCCCATCTCTACATCATCTCACCCTGCCGCCATCATCCTATCTCTACATCATCTCACCCTGCCACCATCCTCCCATCTCTACATCATCTCACCCTGCCACCATCCCATCTCTACATCATCTCACCCTGCCACCATCATCCCATCTCTACATCATCTCACCCTGCCACCATCATCCCATCTCTACATCATCTCACCCTGCCACCATCATCCCATCTCTACATCATCTCACCCTGCCACCATCATCCCATCTCTACATCATCTCACCCTGCCACCATCCTCCCATCTCTACATCATCTCACCCTGCCACCATCATCCCATCTCTACATCATCTAACCCTGCCACCATCCCATCTCTACATCATCTCACCCTGCCACCATCATCCCATCTCTATATCATCTCACCCTGCCACCATCATCCCATCTCTATATCATCTCACCCTGCCACCATCATCCCATCTCTACATCATCTCACCCTGCCACCATCATCCCATCTCTACATCATATATCTCACCCTGCCGCCATCCTCCCATCTCTACATCATCTCACCCTGCCACCATCATCCCATCTCTACATCATCTCACCCTGCCACCATCATCCCATCTCTACATCATCTCACCCTGCCACCATCATCCCATCTCTACATCATCTCACCCTGCCACCATCATCCCATCTCTACATCATCTCACCCTGCCACCATCATCCCATCTCTACATCATCTCACCCTGCCACCATCATCCCATCTCTACATCATCTCACCCTGCCACCATCCTCCCATCTCTACATCATCTCACCCTGCCACCATCATCCCATCTCTACATCATCTCACCCTGCCACCATCCCATCTCTACATCATCTCACCCTGCCACCATCATCCCATCTCTACATCATCTCACCCTGCCACCATCATCCCATCTCTACATCATCTCACCCTGCCACCATCATCCCATCTCTACATCATCTCACCCTGCCACCATCATCCCATCTCTACATCATCTCACCCTGCCACCATCATCCCATCTCTACATCATCTCACCCTGCCACCATCCTCCCATCTCTACATCATCTCACCCTGCCACCATCATCCCATCTCTACATCATCTCACCCTGCCACCATCATCCCATCTCTACATCATCTCACCCTGCCGCCATCATCCCATCTCTACATCATCTCACCCTGCCACCATCATCCCATCTCTACATCATCTCACCCTGCCGCCATCATCCCATCTCTACATCATCTCACCCTGCCACCATCCTCCCATCTCTACATCATCTCACCCTGCCACCATCCTCCCATCTCTACATCATCTCACCCTGCCACCATCATCCCATCTCTACATCATCTCACCCTGCCACCATCATCCCATCTCTACATCATCTCACCCTGCCACCATCCTCCCATTTCTACATCATCTCACCCTGCCGCCATCCTCCCATCTCTACATCATCTCACCCTGCCACCATCCCATCTCTACATCATCTCACCCTGCCGCCATCATCCTATCTCTACATCATCTCACCCTGCCACCATCATCCCATCTCTACATCATCTCACCCTGCCACCATCATCCCATCTCTACATCATCTCACCCTGCCGCCATCATCCTATCTCTACATCATCTCACCCTGCCGCTATCATCCCATCTCTACATCATCTCACCCTGCCGCCATCATCCCATCTCTACATCATCTCACCCTGCCACCATCCCATCTCTACATCATCTCACCCTGCCGCCATCATCCCATCTCTACATCATCTCACCCTGCCACCATCCCATCTCTACATCATCTCACCCTGCCGCCATCATCCCATCTCTACATCATCTCACCCTGCCACCATCATCCTATCTTTACATCATCTCACCCTGCCGCCATCATCCCATCTCTACATCATCTCACCCTGCCACCATCCCATCTCTACATCATCTCACCCTGCCACCATCATCCCATCTCTACATCATCTCACCCTGCCACCATCATCCCATCTCTACATCATCTCACCCTGCCATCATCCCATCTCTACATCATCTCACCCTGCCACCATCATCCCATCTCTACATCATCTCACCCTGCCACCATCCTCCCATCTCTACATCATCTCACCCTGCCGCCATCATCCTATCTCTACATCATCTCACCCTGCCGCCATCCTCCCATCTCTACATCATCTCACCCTGCCACCATCATCTCATCTCTACATCATCTCACCCTGCCACCATCATCCCATCTCTACATCATCTCACCCTGCCACCATCATCCCATCTCTACATCATCTCACCCTGCTACCATCATCCCATCTCTACATCATCTCACCCTGCCACCATCATCCCATCTCTACATCATCTCACCCTGCCACCATCATCCCATCTCTACATCATCTCACCCTGCCGCCATCATCCTATCTCTACATCATCTCACCCTGCCGCCACCATCCCATCTCTACATCATCTCACCCTGCCACCATCATCCCATCTCTACATCATCTCACCCTGCCACCATCATCCTATCTCTACATCATCTCACCCTGCCACCATCATCCCATCTCTACATCATCTCACCCTGCCACCATCATCCCATCTCTACATCATCTCACCCTGCCGCCATCATCCTATCTCTACATCATCTCACCCTGCCGCCATCATCCCATCTCTACATCATCTCACCCTGCCACCATCCTCCCATCTCTACATCACCTCACCCTGCCACCATCATCCCATCTCTACATCATCTCACCCTGCCACCATCATCCCATCTCTACATCATCTCACCCTGCCACCATCCTCCCATCTCTACATCATCTCACCCTGCCACCATCATCCCATCTCTACATCATCTCACCCTGCCGCCATCCTCCCATCTCTACATCATCTCACCCTGCCGCCATCATCCCATCTCTACATCATCTCACCCTGCCACCATCCTCCCATCTCTACATCATCTCACCCTGCCACCATCATCCCATCTCTACATCATCTCACCCTGCCGCCATCATCCCATCTCTACATCATCTCACCCTGCCACCATCATCCCATCTCTACATCATCTCACCCTGCCACCATCATCCCATCTCTACATCATCTCACCCTGCCACCATCATCCCATCTCTACATCATCTCACCCTGCCACCATCCTCCCATCTCTACATCATCTCACCCTGCCACCATCATCCCATCTACACATCATCTCACCCTGCCACCATCATCCCATCTCTACATTATCTCACCCTGCCATCATCCCATCTCTACATCATCTCACCCTGCCACCATCATCCCATCTCTACATTATCTCACCCTGCCACCATCCTCCCATCTCTACATCATCTCACCCTGCCACCGTCATCCCATCTCTACATCATCTCACCCTGCCACCATCATCCCATCTCTACATCATCTCACCCTGCCGCCATCATCCCATCTCTACATCATCTCACCCTGCCACCATCATCCCATCTCTACATCATCTCACCCTGCCACCATCATCCCATCTCTACATCATCTCACCCTGCCACCATCATCCCATCTCTACATCATCTCACCCTGCCACCATCCTCCCATCTCTACATCATCTCACCCTGCCACCATCATCCCATCTACACATCATCTCACCCTGCCACCATCATCCCATCTCTACATTATCTCACCCTGCCATCATCCCATCTCTACATCATCTCACCCTGCCACCATCATCCCATCTCTACATCATCTCACCCTGCCACCATCATCCCATCTCTACATCATCTCACCCTGCCACCATCATCCCATCTCTACATCATCTCACCCTGCCACCATCCTCCCATCTCTACATCATCTCACCCTGCCACCATCATCCCATCTCTACATCATCTCACCCTGCCACCATCATCCCATCTCTACATTATCTCACCCTGCCATCATCCCATCTCTACATCATCTCACCCTGCCACCATCATCCCATCTCTACATTATCTCACCCTGCCACCATCCTCCCATCTCTACATCATCTCACCCTGCCACCGTCATCCCATCTCTACATCATCTCACCCTGCCACCATCATCCCATCTCTACATCATCTCACCCTGCCACCATCCTCCCATCTCTACATCATCTCACCCTGCCACCATCATCCTATCTCTACATCATCTCACCCTGCCACCATCATCCCATCTCTACATCATCTCACCCTGCCACCATCATCCCATCTCTACATCATCTCACCCTGCCACCATCATCCCATCCTCTCGCCAATTTGTTCTGCTGCTCTCTCTTCTCATATCCATATTCTGATAACCTTACCCTCCCATTCTTCTCTCCCTCCATGATCTCATTTCTATAATTTCTCACCCTGCCACCTTCATATCATCCTCTCTCCACCCGATTCTGCCACCCTCCCATCTCATAATCCTATAACCTTACCCTCATATTCTCTACTCCCACCATCATCTCATCTCTACAATATCTCATTCTGCCACCATCATGCCATCCTTTCACTGCATTATTCTGCCACCTCCCCGTCTCCTATCCCTTAATCTCATACATTTACCCTCACTTTCTCTGCTCTTTCCATCAACTCATATTCCCATTACTTTACCCTCCAATCCACCACTATTCCCATCACCTGTCCTACTATTATCCAAATACCCTGTTGTTTTATTCTCTCATCAAATTATTCCATTACTCCCACCACATATTTTCACATCCCCTAATTCTATCAATTTATTTTTCAATCCTCCATCATCATTCCCATCATCTTCCTACTTTCCTTCCATTATTTTCATCATCATTCCCATTATCTTCCTACTTTCCTTCTATGATTTTCATCATCATTCCCATCATCTTCCTACTTTCCTTCCATTATTTTCATCATCACTCCCATCATCTTACTACTTCCCTTCCATGATTTTCATCATCACTCCCATCATCTTCCTACTTTCCTTCCATAAGTTTTCATCATCATTCCCATTATCTTCCTACTTCCCTTCCACGATTTTCATCTTTTCATCATCATTCCCATCATCTTCCTACTTTCCTTCCATTATTTTCATCATCATTCCCATCATCTTCCTACTTTCCTTCCATTATTTTCATCATCATTCCCATCATCTTCCTACTTTCCTTCCATTATTTTCATCATCATTCCCATCATCTTCCTACTTTCCTTCCATTATTTTCATCATCATTCCCATCATCTTCCTACTTTCCTTCCATTATTTTCATCATCATTCCCATCATCTTCCTACTTTCCTTCCATTATTTTCATCATCATTCCCATCATCTTCCTACTTTCCTTCCATTATTTTCATCATCATTCCCATCATCTTCCTACTTTCCTTCTATGATTTTGATCATCACTCCCATCATCTTCCTACTTTCCTTCTATGATTCTCATCATCACTCCCATCATCTTCCTACTTTCCTTCCGTGATTTTCATCATCACTCCCATCATCTTCCTACTTTCCTTCTATGATTTTCATCATCATTCCCATCATCTTCCTACTTTCCTTTCATTATTTTCATCATTCCTATCATCTACCTACTTTCCTTCCATTATTTTCATCATCACTCCCATCATCTTACTACTTCCCTTGCATGATTTTCATCATCACTTCCATCATCTTCCTACTTTCCTTCCATTATTTTCATCATCATTCCCATCATCTTCCTACTTTCCTGCTGTGATTCTCATCATCATTCCCATCATCTCCCAGCATTGTACGGTAGTATGGGCCCGATCATAGTGGCAGTGAAAGTAGATATCTACATAGACTTAGTGAAAGGCTTGGCTGGTAAAATTCTTCTCAGTAGAAATACGTTTAGGTTTGAATAGTCATGCCAGGACTTTTGTTTTCGGCTAGATAGGCAACAATAGTAAGCCTATGGAACATTTGCATGACTGTCTGAAGCTCAGGCTAAGTAATTGATCAGACAGAACAAGAATAAAGCCAAGAATCTACTGAGACCCCTCGTCTCTCCGGTTCCCCACTCACAAGCAGAAAGTACGATGCCCAAGCAGGCTGCGATTATTGGTTGGTAGACAGTTGAAAGTGGCACCTCAGGGTGATCAGGTTATACATACTTGGGTGTGTATGTATTGTGGAGATTATATATATATATATATACTATATAATCAAAAGTATTGGGACACCTGCCTTTACATGAACTTTAATGACCACAGAGTCCTGACCTCAACCCGATAGAACACCTTTTAGATGAATTAGAGCGGAGACTGCGAGCCAGGCCTTTTCATCCAACATCAGAGCCTGACCTCACAAATGCTCTTCTTGAAGAATGGTGAAACATTCCCATAGACACTCCTAAACCTTGTGGACGGCCTTCCCAGAAGAGTTGAAGCTGTTATAGCTGCAAAGGGCGGAGCCAACTCAATATTGAACCCTACGGAGTAAGACTGGGGGGTCATTAAAGTTCATGTGTGTGTAAAGGCCGGCGTCCCAATACTTTGGGAAGTATGGTGTATGTGTATGTATTGTGGATATACTATGTGGATATATATATATATATAGAGAAGAAATGAGTATCAGGTTTAGTGTGTGACCCCCAACATGCCGGCACATTATTGGGGGGGGATTGATAAAACGTGTGACATTGGGGCGATACCCGGACTGTACTGACAATCAGAGGCATTGATGGTTACACCGATGTTCATATCAATAATACACAATATGGAAAGGGCAGAAAATGTTGTATTTCTAGATAATAAAAGTCCCATGAATCCCGCAGTGCAGAGCAGTGAGTGTGCAGAGCAGGCCATGTTTATCTGACCCTCCCTGTCTATTGTGGAATATTTGATGAGTCAATACCAGGAATGGGACGGCTGTACTGTTTGGAAGGATTAGAATGTTTTCTGTTCAGGCCTTTCACTGCATGCCATTGCCTCATGTTTGTTTAATTCAGCCAACTACTCCGGGAGACGGAACACCCGGCCAAGTGGATGTGATACCGGGCACATTATGCCACCCAGGCCTGCTGCTCAACTATGTCACAATCACACCTGAGGAAGACGGAGCCGCCTCTCTGCTGCTTTGTGTCTGGGCTGGCCCACCTGACGACTCCACCTGAGACGGGATATCTCTGGTTCAGCCCTGACAGCTGAGCTGGGGACTGCTATGTCACACAGGCCAAGCAATCTCCATACACCTGTATGACAGGTAACTGGGAGTTCTATATCACACAGGCCCAGCACTCTCCATACACCTGTATGACAGGTAACTGGGGAGTGCTATATCACACAGGCCCAGCAATCTCCATACACCTGTATGACAGGTAACTGGGGAGTGCTATATCACACAGGCCAAGCAATCTCCATACACCTGTATGACAGGTAACTGGGAGTGCTATATCACACAGGCCAAGCAATCTCCATACACCTGTATGACAGGTAACTGGGGAGTGCTATATCACACAGGCCCAGCAATCTCCATACACCTGTATGACAGGTAACTGGGGAGTGCTATATCACACAGGCCAAGCAATCTCCATACACCTGTATGACAGGTAACTGGGGAGTGCTATATCACACAGGCCAAGCAATCTCCATACACCTGTATGACAGGTAACTGGGGAATGCTATATCACACAGACCCATCACTCTCCATACACCTGTATGACAGGTAACTGGGAGTGCTATATCACACAGACCCATCACTCTCCATACACCTGTATGACAGGTAACTGGGAGTGCTATATCACACAGGCCAAGCACTCTCCATACACCTGTATGACAGGTAAGTGGGGAGTGCTATATCACACAGGCCCAGCACTCTCCATACACCTGTATGACAGGTAACTGGGAGTGCTATATCACACAGGCCAAGCAATCTCCATACACCTGTATGACAGGTAACTGGGAGTGCTATATCACACAGGCCAAGCAATCTCCATACACCTGTATGACAGGTAACTGGGGAGTGCTATATCACACAGGCCCAGCACTCTCCATACACCTGTATGACAGGTAACTGGGAGTGCTATATCACACAGGCCAAGCAATCTCCATACACCTGTATGACAGGTAACTGGGAGTGCTATATCACACAGGCCAAGCAATCTCCATACACCTGTATGACAGGTAACTGGGGAGTGCTATATCACACAGGCCAAGCAATCTCCATACACCTGTATGACAGGTAACTGGGAGTGCTATATCACACAGGCCAAGCAATCTCCATACACCTGTATGACAGGTAACTGGGGAGTGCTATATCACACAGGCCAAGCAATCTCCATACACCTGTATGACAGGTAACTGGGGAATGCTATATCACACAGACCCATCACTCTCCATACACCTGTATGACAGGTAACTGGGAGTGCTATATCACACAGGCCAAGCAATCTCCATACACCTGTATGACAGGTAACTGGGGAGTGCTATATCACACAGGCCCAGTAATCTCCATACACCTGGCGCTCTCCATACACCTGTATGACAGGTAACTGGGGAATGCTATATCACACAGGCCCAGCGCTCTCCATACACCTGTATGACAGGTAACTGGGAGTGCTATATCACACAGGTCCAGCGCTCTCCATACACCCCCCAACCAGAGGGAGGAGGGTGAGGCGGACCTCATGTTACAGATAGGATTTGCAGCAAGGATGGGAAATGTCATTATAATGGGGGACTTTAATTATCCAGATATAGACTGGGCAGAAGGAACCGCGCATTCAGCCAAGGCTAGGCAGTTCCTAAATGTTTTGCAGGACAATTTCATGGGTCAGATGGTGAATGCACCGACAAGAAACAATGCAGTACTTGACCTACTGATTACCAACAATACAGACCTGCTCACGGATATAGAAATACGGGACAACTTAGGGAACAGTGACCATAGGTCAATTGGTTTCAGTATTAATTACAGTAATAGGAAACACAAGGGTAGTATAAGGACACTGAATTTCAAAAGAGCCAATTTCCCTAAACTGCGCTCGCTGCTAGAAAATATCAAATGGGATAGAACCCTGGGAACAAAGAACACGGAGGAAAAATGGGAGTGCTTCAAGAGCATACTTAACAAGGGGGTGGGCCAGTGCATCCCACAGGGAAATAAATTTAAAAGAGCAAAATTAAACCCTGGGTGGCTAAACTCCAACATAAAAATGTATATTAGAGCTAAAGAAAAGGCCTTCAAAAAATACAAGACTGAGGGGTCATTGGCAGCATTTAAGCATTACAAAGAGTGTAATAAGAAATGTAAAGACGAAATCAGGGCGGCTAAAATAGAACACGAGAGACATATAGCGGAGGAGAGTAAAAAGAACCTCAAGAAATTCTTTAAGTATATAAACAGTAGGAAAGCGAGGCCAGAACACATTGGCCCCATAAAAGATGACAAAGGAAATTTGGCCACAGAGGACAGAGAAAAGGCAGAAGTGTTAAATAATTTCTTCTCTTCAGTCTTCACAAAGGAATCGGGGGGCTACATGAACCCAGCTTGTAAGGCCAAACTAAATAATACACCTCAGGAAGTGCCGCCATGGCTAACAGAAGATAGACTTAGAGCTAAACTAGAGAAACTTAACACAAATAAATACCCGGGACCGGATGGCTTGCACCCGAGGGTTCTTAAAGAGCTCAGCCAGGTGATTGCCAGACCATTATTCTTGATCTTTAAGGATAGTTTACAGACGGGTATGGTGCCAGCTGATTGGAAAAAAGCCAACGTGGTACCAATATTTAAAAAGGGGCCGAGATGTATCCCGGGTAACTATAGGCCGATCAGCCTAACATCAGTAGTCTGCAAGATTTTGGAGGGGATGTTAAGGGACCACATACAAGACTTTAGTAATGAAAACGGTATTATAAGTAGTAATCAGCATGGATTCATGAAAAATCGTTCTTGCCAAACCAATCTATTAACCTTCTATGATGAAGTGAGCAGCCACCTAGATAAAGGTAAGCCTGTGGATGTGGTGTATCTGGATAAAGGAAGGTCTGTGGATGTGGTGTATCTGGATAAAGGAAGGTCTGTGGATGTGGTGTATCTGGATAAAGGAAGGTCTGTGGATGTGGTGTATCTGGATAAAGGAAGGTCTGTGGATGTGGTGTATCTGGATAAAGGTAAGCCTGTGGATGTGGTGTATCTGGACTTTGCAAAGGCCTTTGACACCGTTCCCCACAAACGCTTACTGTACAAACTAAGGAAGGTAGGTATGGACCATAAGGTGAGTACCTGGATAGAGAACTGGCTCCAGGGGAGAGTACAGAGGGTGGTGATTAATAGGGAGTACTCGGATTGGGCGGGTGTGGAAAGTGGGGTCCCCCAGGGTTCGGTCCTGGGACCAATCCTGTTTAATTTATTCATAAATGATCTAGAGGAGGGGATATCGAGTACAATCTCAGTATGCCGATATCTTCTATGCAGGATGTGGAAACCTTGCAAGCGGACCTGAACAAAATAACGGGGTGGGCAACTACATGGCAGATGAGGTTTAATGTAGAAAAATGTAAAGTAATGCACTTGGGTGCCAGAAACCAGAAAGCAAGCTACTCACTAGGGGGGGAACCTCTGGGTGAGTCTAGGATGGAAAAGGACCTGGGGGTACTGGTAGACAACAGGCTTGGCAGTGGCATGCAATGCCAAGCCGCCGCAAGCAAAGCCAACAGAATACTGGGATGTATAAAAAAGGGGATTCACTCCAGAAATAAAGAGATTATTCTCCCGCTCTACAAGACTCTGGTCCGGCCACATCTGGAGTATGCTGTCCAGTTCTGGGCACCGGTCCTCAGGAAGGATGTGCTGGAACTGGAGAAAGTCCAGAGAAGGGCAACAAAAATAATTAGGGGAATGGAGGGCATCGGCTATGAGGAAAGACTACAAGCACTGAACTTATTCTCTCTGGAGAAGAGACGATTGAGGGGGGATATGATATCAATGTACAAATACTGTACTGGTGACCCGAGCATAAGGAACAAACTATTCAGAGAAAGGAGATACAATAAGACACGTGGCCACTCACTAAAACTAGAGGAAAGGCGGTTTAACCTTAAAGTGTGAAGGGGGTTCTTCACTGTAAGAGCGGTAAGGATGTGGAATTCTCTTCCACAAGCAGTCGTATCAGCAGGGAGCATTGATAGTTTCAAAAAACTATTAGATGGACACCTTAAAGACCACAACATACAGGGGTATACAATGTACAACATACAGGGGTATACAATGTACAACATACCGGGGGTATACAATGTACAACATACAGGGGTATACAATGTACAACATACAGGGGTATACAATGTACGGTTAAAAGCAAACACACACACACATCATAGGTTGAACTGGATGGACTGA
The DNA here is from genome assembly GCF_965119305.1 of Pelophylax lessonae. Classification (NCBI taxonomy): domain Eukaryota; kingdom Metazoa; phylum Chordata; class Amphibia; order Anura; family Ranidae; genus Pelophylax; species Pelophylax lessonae. Next base: position 207,682 of record NC_138780.1, on the reverse strand, counting down.
TATCTTTTTTCAACCTCACTAACTATGTAACCTGTATGACAGGTAACTGGGAGTTCTATATCACACAGTTCTAGCGCTCTCCATACACCTGTATGACAGGTAAGTGGGGAGTGCTATATCACACAGGCCAAGCACTCTCCATACACCTGGCGCTCTCCAAACACCTGTATGACAGGTAACTGGGAGTGCTATATCACACAGTTCCAGCGCTCTCCATACACCTGTATGACAGGTAACTGGGAGTGCTATATCACACAGGCCTAGAACTCTTCATACACCTGTATGACAGGTAACTGGGAGTGCTATATCACACAGGCCCAGCAATCTTCATACACCATACAGGATGCAGACTCCAAATGTTATATGGGAGAGGCTATAGCATCAAGGCACTGCATTCTCCACACACATGTGACCATGGGGCCCACCTTGGACAGGTAAATGAGGAAGGCTCTATCACAGGCCCGGCACACTCCACTCACCTGTATAAGCGTGGACCTCACCTGTGACAGGTGACTGACAGTACTGACAGTCCATCTGACCCAACACCCTCCATACTGACAGTCTGTCTACCCAACACCCCCCATACTGAAAGTCTGTCCGACCCAACACCCCCATACTGACAGTCCGTCTGACCAAATCCCCCCATACTGACAGTCCATCTGACCCAACCCTCTCCATACTGACAGTCGTTCTGACCCAACATCACCTATACTTACAGCCTGTCTGACCCAACACCTCTCATATTGAAAGTCTATCTGACCCAACAACCCCTATACTGACAGTCCGGCTGACCCAACACC
>NC_138780.1:0-206682 GCF_965119305.1 Pelophylax lessonae | reverse complement strand
CAGGGGGGGGGGGAATTCATCTCACCCCTGCCAGCCATCATCCCATCTCTACATCATCTCACCCTGCCACCATCCTCCCATCTCTACATCATCTCACCCTGCCACCATCATCCCATCTCTACATCATCTCACCCTGCCACCATCATCCCATCTCTACATCATCTCACCCTGCCACCATCATCCCATCTCTACATCATCTCACCCTGCCACCATCATCCCATCTCTACATCATCTCACCCTGCCACCATCCTCCCATCTCTACATCATCTCACCCTGCCACCATCATCCCATCTCTACATCATCTCACCCTGCCACCATCATCCCATCTCTACATCATCTCACCCTGCCACCATCATCCCATCTCTACATCATCTCACCCTGCCACCATCATCCCATCTCTACATCATCTCACCCTGCCACCATCATCCCATCTCTACATCATCTCACCCTGCCACCATCATCCCATCTCTACATCATCTCACCCTGCCACCATCCTCCCATCTCTACATCATCTCACCCTGCCACCATCATCCCATCTCTACATCATCTCACCCTGCCACCCATTCACTCCCATCTCTACACATCTTCTCACCCTGCCGCCATCATCCCATCTCTACATCATCTCACCCTGCCACCATCATCCCATCTCTACATCATCTCACCCTGCCACCATCATCCCATCTCTACATCATCTCACCCTGCCACCATCCCCATCTCTACATCATCTCACCCTGCCACCATCATCCCATCTCTACATCATCTCACCCTGCCACCATCATCCCATCTCTACATCATCTCACCCTGCCACCATCATCCCATCTCTACATCATCTCACCCTGCCACCATCATCCCATCTCTACATCATCTCACCCTGCCACCATCCTCCCATCTCTACATCATCTCACCCTGCCACCATCATCCCATCTCTACATCATCTCACCCTGCCACCATCACCCATCTCTACATCATCTCACCCTGCCACCATCATCCCATCTCTACATCATCTCACCCTGCCACCATCATCCCATCTCTACATCATCTCACCCTGCCACCATCATCCCATCTCTACATCATCTCACCCTGCCACCATCATCCCATCTCTACATCATCTCACCCTGCCACCATCTCCCATCTCTACATCATCTCACCCTGCCACCATCATCCCATCTCTACATCATCTCACCCTGCCACCATCATCCCATCTCTACATCATCTCACCCTGCCACCATCATCCCATCTCTACATCATCTCACCCTGCCACCATCATCCCATCTCTACATCATCTCACCCTGCCACCATCATCCCATCTCTACATCATCTCACCCTGCCACCATCATCCCATCTCTACATCATCTCACCCTGCCACCATCCTCCCATCTCTACATCATCTCACCCTGCCACCATCATCCCATCTCTACATCATCTCACCCTGCCACCATCTCCCATCTCTACATCATCTCACCCTGCCACCATCATCCCATCTCTACATCATCTCACCCTGCCACCATCATCCCATCTCTACATCATCTCACCCTGCCACCATCATCCCATCTCTACATCATCTCACCCTGCCACCATCATCCCATCTCTACATCATCTCACCCTGCCACCATCATCCCATCTCTACATCATCTCACCCTGCCACCATCCTCCCATCTCTACATCATCTCACCCTGCCACCATCATCCCATCTCTACATCATCTCACCCTGCCACCATCATCCCATCTCTACATCATCTCACCCTGCCGCCATCATCCCATCTCTACATCATCTCACCCTGCCACCATCATCCCATCTCTACATCATCTCACCCTGCCGCCATCATCCCATCTCTACATCATCTCACCCTGCCACCATCCTCCCATCTCTACATCATCTCACCCTGCCACCATCCTCCCATCTCTACATCATCTCACCCTGCCACCATCATCCCATCTCTACATCATCTCACCCTGCCACCATCATCCCATCTCTACATCATCTCACCCTGCCACCATCCTCCCATTTCTACATCATCTCACCCTGCCGCCATCCTCCCATCTCTACATCATCTCACCCTGCCACCATCCCATCTCTACATCATCTCACCCTGCCGCCATCATCCTATCTCTACATCATCTCACCCTGCCACCATCATCCCATCTCTACATCATCTCACCCTGCCACCATCATCCCATCTCTACATCATCTCACCCTGCCGCCATCATCCCATCTCTACATCATCTCACCCTGCCACCATCCTCCCATCTCTACATCATCTCACCCTGCCACCATCCTCCCATCTCTACATCATCTCACCCTGCCACCATCATCCCATCTCTACATCACCTCACCCTGCCACCATCATCCCATCTCTACATCATCTCACCCTGCCACCATCATCCCATCTCTACATCATCTCACCCTGCCACCATCCTCCCATCTCTACATCATCTCACCCTGCCACCATCCTCCCATTTCTACATCATCTCACCCTGCCGCCATCCTCCCATCTCTACATCATCTCACCCTGCCATCATCCCATCTCTACATCATCTCACCCTGCCACCATCATCCCATCTCTACATCATCTCACCCTGCCGCCATCATCCTATCTCTACATCATCTCACCCTGCCACCATCCCATCTCTACATCATCTCACCCTGCCACCATCATCCCATCTCTACATCATCTCACCCTGCCACCATCCTCCCATCTCTACATCATCTCACCCTGCCACCATCATTCCATCTCTACATCATCTCACCCTGCCACCATCCCATCTCTACATCATCTCACCCTGCCACCATCATCCCATCTCTACATCATCTCACCCTGCCGCCATCATCCTATCTCTACATCATCTCACCCTGCCACCATCCTCCCATCTCTACATCATCTCACCCTGCCACCATCCCATCTCTACATCATCTCACCCTGCCACCATCATCCCATCTCTACATCATCTCACCCTGCCACCATCATCCCATCTCTACATCATCTCACCCTGCCACCATCATCCCATCTCTACATCATCTCACCCTGCCACCATCATCCCATCTCTACATCATCTCACCCTGCCACCATCCTCCCATCTCTACATCATCTCACCCTGCCACCATCATCCCATCTCTACATCATCTAACCCTGCCACCATCCCATCTCTACATCATCTCACCCTGCCACCATCATCCCATCTCTATATCATCTCACCCTGCCACCATCATCCCATCTCTATATCATCTCACCCTGCCACCATCATCCCATCTCTACATCATCTCACCCTGCCACCATCATCCCATCTCTACATCATATATCTCACCCTGCCGCCATCCTCCCATCTCTACATCATCTCACCCTGCCACCATCATCCCATCTCTACATCATCTCACCCTGCCACCATCATCCCATCTCTACATCATCTCACCCTGCCACCATCATCCCATCTCTACATCATCTCACCCTGCCACCATCATCCCATCTCTACATCATCTCACCCTGCCACCATCATCCCATCTCTACATCATCTCACCCTGCCACCATCATCCCATCTCTACATCATCTCACCCTGCCACCATCCTCCCATCTCTACATCATCTCACCCTGCCACCATCATCCCATCTCTACATCATCTCACCCTGCCACCATCCCATCTCTACATCATCTCACCCTGCCACCATCATCCCATCTCTACATCATCTCACCCTGCCACCATCATCCCATCTCTACATCATCTCACCCTGCCACCATCATCCCATCTCTACATCATCTCACCCTGCCACCATCATCCCATCTCTACATCATCTCACCCTGCCACCATCATCCCATCTCTACATCATCTCACCCTGCCACCATCCTCCCATCTCTACATCATCTCACCCTGCCACCATCATCCCATCTCTACATCATCTCACCCTGCCACCATCATCCCATCTCTACATCATCTCACCCTGCCGCCATCATCCCATCTCTACATCATCTCACCCTGCCACCATCATCCCATCTCTACATCATCTCACCCTGCCGCCATCATCCCATCTCTACATCATCTCACCCTGCCACCATCCTCCCATCTCTACATCATCTCACCCTGCCACCATCCTCCCATCTCTACATCATCTCACCCTGCCACCATCATCCCATCTCTACATCATCTCACCCTGCCACCATCATCCCATCTCTACATCATCTCACCCTGCCACCATCCTCCCATTTCTACATCATCTCACCCTGCCGCCATCCTCCCATCTCTACATCATCTCACCCTGCCACCATCCCATCTCTACATCATCTCACCCTGCCGCCATCATCCTATCTCTACATCATCTCACCCTGCCACCATCATCCCATCTCTACATCATCTCACCCTGCCACCATCATCCCATCTCTACATCATCTCACCCTGCCGCCATCATCCTATCTCTACATCATCTCACCCTGCCGCTATCATCCCATCTCTACATCATCTCACCCTGCCGCCATCATCCCATCTCTACATCATCTCACCCTGCCACCATCCCATCTCTACATCATCTCACCCTGCCGCCATCATCCCATCTCTACATCATCTCACCCTGCCACCATCCCATCTCTACATCATCTCACCCTGCCGCCATCATCCCATCTCTACATCATCTCACCCTGCCACCATCATCCTATCTTTACATCATCTCACCCTGCCGCCATCATCCCATCTCTACATCATCTCACCCTGCCACCATCCCATCTCTACATCATCTCACCCTGCCACCATCATCCCATCTCTACATCATCTCACCCTGCCACCATCATCCCATCTCTACATCATCTCACCCTGCCATCATCCCATCTCTACATCATCTCACCCTGCCACCATCATCCCATCTCTACATCATCTCACCCTGCCACCATCCTCCCATCTCTACATCATCTCACCCTGCCGCCATCATCCTATCTCTACATCATCTCACCCTGCCGCCATCCTCCCATCTCTACATCATCTCACCCTGCCACCATCATCTCATCTCTACATCATCTCACCCTGCCACCATCATCCCATCTCTACATCATCTCACCCTGCCACCATCATCCCATCTCTACATCATCTCACCCTGCTACCATCATCCCATCTCTACATCATCTCACCCTGCCACCATCATCCCATCTCTACATCATCTCACCCTGCCACCATCATCCCATCTCTACATCATCTCACCCTGCCGCCATCATCCTATCTCTACATCATCTCACCCTGCCGCCACCATCCCATCTCTACATCATCTCACCCTGCCACCATCATCCCATCTCTACATCATCTCACCCTGCCACCATCATCCTATCTCTACATCATCTCACCCTGCCACCATCATCCCATCTCTACATCATCTCACCCTGCCACCATCATCCCATCTCTACATCATCTCACCCTGCCGCCATCATCCTATCTCTACATCATCTCACCCTGCCGCCATCATCCCATCTCTACATCATCTCACCCTGCCACCATCCTCCCATCTCTACATCACCTCACCCTGCCACCATCATCCCATCTCTACATCATCTCACCCTGCCACCATCATCCCATCTCTACATCATCTCACCCTGCCACCATCCTCCCATCTCTACATCATCTCACCCTGCCACCATCATCCCATCTCTACATCATCTCACCCTGCCGCCATCCTCCCATCTCTACATCATCTCACCCTGCCGCCATCATCCCATCTCTACATCATCTCACCCTGCCACCATCCTCCCATCTCTACATCATCTCACCCTGCCACCATCATCCCATCTCTACATCATCTCACCCTGCCGCCATCATCCCATCTCTACATCATCTCACCCTGCCACCATCATCCCATCTCTACATCATCTCACCCTGCCACCATCATCCCATCTCTACATCATCTCACCCTGCCACCATCATCCCATCTCTACATCATCTCACCCTGCCACCATCCTCCCATCTCTACATCATCTCACCCTGCCACCATCATCCCATCTACACATCATCTCACCCTGCCACCATCATCCCATCTCTACATTATCTCACCCTGCCATCATCCCATCTCTACATCATCTCACCCTGCCACCATCATCCCATCTCTACATTATCTCACCCTGCCACCATCCTCCCATCTCTACATCATCTCACCCTGCCACCGTCATCCCATCTCTACATCATCTCACCCTGCCACCATCATCCCATCTCTACATCATCTCACCCTGCCGCCATCATCCCATCTCTACATCATCTCACCCTGCCACCATCATCCCATCTCTACATCATCTCACCCTGCCACCATCATCCCATCTCTACATCATCTCACCCTGCCACCATCATCCCATCTCTACATCATCTCACCCTGCCACCATCCTCCCATCTCTACATCATCTCACCCTGCCACCATCATCCCATCTACACATCATCTCACCCTGCCACCATCATCCCATCTCTACATTATCTCACCCTGCCATCATCCCATCTCTACATCATCTCACCCTGCCACCATCATCCCATCTCTACATCATCTCACCCTGCCACCATCATCCCATCTCTACATCATCTCACCCTGCCACCATCATCCCATCTCTACATCATCTCACCCTGCCACCATCCTCCCATCTCTACATCATCTCACCCTGCCACCATCATCCCATCTCTACATCATCTCACCCTGCCACCATCATCCCATCTCTACATTATCTCACCCTGCCATCATCCCATCTCTACATCATCTCACCCTGCCACCATCATCCCATCTCTACATTATCTCACCCTGCCACCATCCTCCCATCTCTACATCATCTCACCCTGCCACCGTCATCCCATCTCTACATCATCTCACCCTGCCACCATCATCCCATCTCTACATCATCTCACCCTGCCACCATCCTCCCATCTCTACATCATCTCACCCTGCCACCATCATCCTATCTCTACATCATCTCACCCTGCCACCATCATCCCATCTCTACATCATCTCACCCTGCCACCATCATCCCATCTCTACATCATCTCACCCTGCCACCATCATCCCATCCTCTCGCCAATTTGTTCTGCTGCTCTCTCTTCTCATATCCATATTCTGATAACCTTACCCTCCCATTCTTCTCTCCCTCCATGATCTCATTTCTATAATTTCTCACCCTGCCACCTTCATATCATCCTCTCTCCACCCGATTCTGCCACCCTCCCATCTCATAATCCTATAACCTTACCCTCATATTCTCTACTCCCACCATCATCTCATCTCTACAATATCTCATTCTGCCACCATCATGCCATCCTTTCACTGCATTATTCTGCCACCTCCCCGTCTCCTATCCCTTAATCTCATACATTTACCCTCACTTTCTCTGCTCTTTCCATCAACTCATATTCCCATTACTTTACCCTCCAATCCACCACTATTCCCATCACCTGTCCTACTATTATCCAAATACCCTGTTGTTTTATTCTCTCATCAAATTATTCCATTACTCCCACCACATATTTTCACATCCCCTAATTCTATCAATTTATTTTTCAATCCTCCATCATCATTCCCATCATCTTCCTACTTTCCTTCCATTATTTTCATCATCATTCCCATTATCTTCCTACTTTCCTTCTATGATTTTCATCATCATTCCCATCATCTTCCTACTTTCCTTCCATTATTTTCATCATCACTCCCATCATCTTACTACTTCCCTTCCATGATTTTCATCATCACTCCCATCATCTTCCTACTTTCCTTCCATAAGTTTTCATCATCATTCCCATTATCTTCCTACTTCCCTTCCACGATTTTCATCTTTTCATCATCATTCCCATCATCTTCCTACTTTCCTTCCATTATTTTCATCATCATTCCCATCATCTTCCTACTTTCCTTCCATTATTTTCATCATCATTCCCATCATCTTCCTACTTTCCTTCCATTATTTTCATCATCATTCCCATCATCTTCCTACTTTCCTTCCATTATTTTCATCATCATTCCCATCATCTTCCTACTTTCCTTCCATTATTTTCATCATCATTCCCATCATCTTCCTACTTTCCTTCCATTATTTTCATCATCATTCCCATCATCTTCCTACTTTCCTTCCATTATTTTCATCATCATTCCCATCATCTTCCTACTTTCCTTCTATGATTTTGATCATCACTCCCATCATCTTCCTACTTTCCTTCTATGATTCTCATCATCACTCCCATCATCTTCCTACTTTCCTTCCGTGATTTTCATCATCACTCCCATCATCTTCCTACTTTCCTTCTATGATTTTCATCATCATTCCCATCATCTTCCTACTTTCCTTTCATTATTTTCATCATTCCTATCATCTACCTACTTTCCTTCCATTATTTTCATCATCACTCCCATCATCTTACTACTTCCCTTGCATGATTTTCATCATCACTTCCATCATCTTCCTACTTTCCTTCCATTATTTTCATCATCATTCCCATCATCTTCCTACTTTCCTGCTGTGATTCTCATCATCATTCCCATCATCTCCCAGCATTGTACGGTAGTATGGGCCCGATCATAGTGGCAGTGAAAGTAGATATCTACATAGACTTAGTGAAAGGCTTGGCTGGTAAAATTCTTCTCAGTAGAAATACGTTTAGGTTTGAATAGTCATGCCAGGACTTTTGTTTTCGGCTAGATAGGCAACAATAGTAAGCCTATGGAACATTTGCATGACTGTCTGAAGCTCAGGCTAAGTAATTGATCAGACAGAACAAGAATAAAGCCAAGAATCTACTGAGACCCCTCGTCTCTCCGGTTCCCCACTCACAAGCAGAAAGTACGATGCCCAAGCAGGCTGCGATTATTGGTTGGTAGACAGTTGAAAGTGGCACCTCAGGGTGATCAGGTTATACATACTTGGGTGTGTATGTATTGTGGAGATTATATATATATATATATACTATATAATCAAAAGTATTGGGACACCTGCCTTTACATGAACTTTAATGACCACAGAGTCCTGACCTCAACCCGATAGAACACCTTTTAGATGAATTAGAGCGGAGACTGCGAGCCAGGCCTTTTCATCCAACATCAGAGCCTGACCTCACAAATGCTCTTCTTGAAGAATGGTGAAACATTCCCATAGACACTCCTAAACCTTGTGGACGGCCTTCCCAGAAGAGTTGAAGCTGTTATAGCTGCAAAGGGCGGAGCCAACTCAATATTGAACCCTACGGAGTAAGACTGGGGGGTCATTAAAGTTCATGTGTGTGTAAAGGCCGGCGTCCCAATACTTTGGGAAGTATGGTGTATGTGTATGTATTGTGGATATACTATGTGGATATATATATATATATAGAGAAGAAATGAGTATCAGGTTTAGTGTGTGACCCCCAACATGCCGGCACATTATTGGGGGGGGATTGATAAAACGTGTGACATTGGGGCGATACCCGGACTGTACTGACAATCAGAGGCATTGATGGTTACACCGATGTTCATATCAATAATACACAATATGGAAAGGGCAGAAAATGTTGTATTTCTAGATAATAAAAGTCCCATGAATCCCGCAGTGCAGAGCAGTGAGTGTGCAGAGCAGGCCATGTTTATCTGACCCTCCCTGTCTATTGTGGAATATTTGATGAGTCAATACCAGGAATGGGACGGCTGTACTGTTTGGAAGGATTAGAATGTTTTCTGTTCAGGCCTTTCACTGCATGCCATTGCCTCATGTTTGTTTAATTCAGCCAACTACTCCGGGAGACGGAACACCCGGCCAAGTGGATGTGATACCGGGCACATTATGCCACCCAGGCCTGCTGCTCAACTATGTCACAATCACACCTGAGGAAGACGGAGCCGCCTCTCTGCTGCTTTGTGTCTGGGCTGGCCCACCTGACGACTCCACCTGAGACGGGATATCTCTGGTTCAGCCCTGACAGCTGAGCTGGGGACTGCTATGTCACACAGGCCAAGCAATCTCCATACACCTGTATGACAGGTAACTGGGAGTTCTATATCACACAGGCCCAGCACTCTCCATACACCTGTATGACAGGTAACTGGGGAGTGCTATATCACACAGGCCCAGCAATCTCCATACACCTGTATGACAGGTAACTGGGGAGTGCTATATCACACAGGCCAAGCAATCTCCATACACCTGTATGACAGGTAACTGGGAGTGCTATATCACACAGGCCAAGCAATCTCCATACACCTGTATGACAGGTAACTGGGGAGTGCTATATCACACAGGCCCAGCAATCTCCATACACCTGTATGACAGGTAACTGGGGAGTGCTATATCACACAGGCCAAGCAATCTCCATACACCTGTATGACAGGTAACTGGGGAGTGCTATATCACACAGGCCAAGCAATCTCCATACACCTGTATGACAGGTAACTGGGGAATGCTATATCACACAGACCCATCACTCTCCATACACCTGTATGACAGGTAACTGGGAGTGCTATATCACACAGACCCATCACTCTCCATACACCTGTATGACAGGTAACTGGGAGTGCTATATCACACAGGCCAAGCACTCTCCATACACCTGTATGACAGGTAAGTGGGGAGTGCTATATCACACAGGCCCAGCACTCTCCATACACCTGTATGACAGGTAACTGGGAGTGCTATATCACACAGGCCAAGCAATCTCCATACACCTGTATGACAGGTAACTGGGAGTGCTATATCACACAGGCCAAGCAATCTCCATACACCTGTATGACAGGTAACTGGGGAGTGCTATATCACACAGGCCCAGCACTCTCCATACACCTGTATGACAGGTAACTGGGAGTGCTATATCACACAGGCCAAGCAATCTCCATACACCTGTATGACAGGTAACTGGGAGTGCTATATCACACAGGCCAAGCAATCTCCATACACCTGTATGACAGGTAACTGGGGAGTGCTATATCACACAGGCCAAGCAATCTCCATACACCTGTATGACAGGTAACTGGGAGTGCTATATCACACAGGCCAAGCAATCTCCATACACCTGTATGACAGGTAACTGGGGAGTGCTATATCACACAGGCCAAGCAATCTCCATACACCTGTATGACAGGTAACTGGGGAATGCTATATCACACAGACCCATCACTCTCCATACACCTGTATGACAGGTAACTGGGAGTGCTATATCACACAGGCCAAGCAATCTCCATACACCTGTATGACAGGTAACTGGGGAGTGCTATATCACACAGGCCCAGTAATCTCCATACACCTGGCGCTCTCCATACACCTGTATGACAGGTAACTGGGGAATGCTATATCACACAGGCCCAGCGCTCTCCATACACCTGTATGACAGGTAACTGGGAGTGCTATATCACACAGGTCCAGCGCTCTCCATACACCCCCCAACCAGAGGGAGGAGGGTGAGGCGGACCTCATGTTACAGATAGGATTTGCAGCAAGGATGGGAAATGTCATTATAATGGGGGACTTTAATTATCCAGATATAGACTGGGCAGAAGGAACCGCGCATTCAGCCAAGGCTAGGCAGTTCCTAAATGTTTTGCAGGACAATTTCATGGGTCAGATGGTGAATGCACCGACAAGAAACAATGCAGTACTTGACCTACTGATTACCAACAATACAGACCTGCTCACGGATATAGAAATACGGGACAACTTAGGGAACAGTGACCATAGGTCAATTGGTTTCAGTATTAATTACAGTAATAGGAAACACAAGGGTAGTATAAGGACACTGAATTTCAAAAGAGCCAATTTCCCTAAACTGCGCTCGCTGCTAGAAAATATCAAATGGGATAGAACCCTGGGAACAAAGAACACGGAGGAAAAATGGGAGTGCTTCAAGAGCATACTTAACAAGGGGGTGGGCCAGTGCATCCCACAGGGAAATAAATTTAAAAGAGCAAAATTAAACCCTGGGTGGCTAAACTCCAACATAAAAATGTATATTAGAGCTAAAGAAAAGGCCTTCAAAAAATACAAGACTGAGGGGTCATTGGCAGCATTTAAGCATTACAAAGAGTGTAATAAGAAATGTAAAGACGAAATCAGGGCGGCTAAAATAGAACACGAGAGACATATAGCGGAGGAGAGTAAAAAGAACCTCAAGAAATTCTTTAAGTATATAAACAGTAGGAAAGCGAGGCCAGAACACATTGGCCCCATAAAAGATGACAAAGGAAATTTGGCCACAGAGGACAGAGAAAAGGCAGAAGTGTTAAATAATTTCTTCTCTTCAGTCTTCACAAAGGAATCGGGGGGCTACATGAACCCAGCTTGTAAGGCCAAACTAAATAATACACCTCAGGAAGTGCCGCCATGGCTAACAGAAGATAGACTTAGAGCTAAACTAGAGAAACTTAACACAAATAAATACCCGGGACCGGATGGCTTGCACCCGAGGGTTCTTAAAGAGCTCAGCCAGGTGATTGCCAGACCATTATTCTTGATCTTTAAGGATAGTTTACAGACGGGTATGGTGCCAGCTGATTGGAAAAAAGCCAACGTGGTACCAATATTTAAAAAGGGGCCGAGATGTATCCCGGGTAACTATAGGCCGATCAGCCTAACATCAGTAGTCTGCAAGATTTTGGAGGGGATGTTAAGGGACCACATACAAGACTTTAGTAATGAAAACGGTATTATAAGTAGTAATCAGCATGGATTCATGAAAAATCGTTCTTGCCAAACCAATCTATTAACCTTCTATGATGAAGTGAGCAGCCACCTAGATAAAGGTAAGCCTGTGGATGTGGTGTATCTGGATAAAGGAAGGTCTGTGGATGTGGTGTATCTGGATAAAGGAAGGTCTGTGGATGTGGTGTATCTGGATAAAGGAAGGTCTGTGGATGTGGTGTATCTGGATAAAGGAAGGTCTGTGGATGTGGTGTATCTGGATAAAGGTAAGCCTGTGGATGTGGTGTATCTGGACTTTGCAAAGGCCTTTGACACCGTTCCCCACAAACGCTTACTGTACAAACTAAGGAAGGTAGGTATGGACCATAAGGTGAGTACCTGGATAGAGAACTGGCTCCAGGGGAGAGTACAGAGGGTGGTGATTAATAGGGAGTACTCGGATTGGGCGGGTGTGGAAAGTGGGGTCCCCCAGGGTTCGGTCCTGGGACCAATCCTGTTTAATTTATTCATAAATGATCTAGAGGAGGGGATATCGAGTACAATCTCAGTATGCCGATATCTTCTATGCAGGATGTGGAAACCTTGCAAGCGGACCTGAACAAAATAACGGGGTGGGCAACTACATGGCAGATGAGGTTTAATGTAGAAAAATGTAAAGTAATGCACTTGGGTGCCAGAAACCAGAAAGCAAGCTACTCACTAGGGGGGGAACCTCTGGGTGAGTCTAGGATGGAAAAGGACCTGGGGGTACTGGTAGACAACAGGCTTGGCAGTGGCATGCAATGCCAAGCCGCCGCAAGCAAAGCCAACAGAATACTGGGATGTATAAAAAAGGGGATTCACTCCAGAAATAAAGAGATTATTCTCCCGCTCTACAAGACTCTGGTCCGGCCACATCTGGAGTATGCTGTCCAGTTCTGGGCACCGGTCCTCAGGAAGGATGTGCTGGAACTGGAGAAAGTCCAGAGAAGGGCAACAAAAATAATTAGGGGAATGGAGGGCATCGGCTATGAGGAAAGACTACAAGCACTGAACTTATTCTCTCTGGAGAAGAGACGATTGAGGGGGGATATGATATCAATGTACAAATACTGTACTGGTGACCCGAGCATAAGGAACAAACTATTCAGAGAAAGGAGATACAATAAGACACGTGGCCACTCACTAAAACTAGAGGAAAGGCGGTTTAACCTTAAAGTGTGAAGGGGGTTCTTCACTGTAAGAGCGGTAAGGATGTGGAATTCTCTTCCACAAGCAGTCGTATCAGCAGGGAGCATTGATAGTTTCAAAAAACTATTAGATGGACACCTTAAAGACCACAACATACAGGGGTATACAATGTACAACATACAGGGGTATACAATGTACAACATACCGGGGGTATACAATGTACAACATACAGGGGTATACAATGTACAACATACAGGGGTATACAATGTACGGTTAAAAGCAAACACACACACACATCATAGGTTGAACTGGATGGACTGATATCTTTTTTCAACCTCACTAACTATGTAACCTGTATGACAGGTAACTGGGAGTTCTATATCACACAGTTCTAGCGCTCTCCATACACCTGTATGACAGGTAAGTGGGGAGTGCTATATCACACAGGCCAAGCACTCTCCATACACCTGGCGCTCTCCAAACACCTGTATGACAGGTAACTGGGAGTGCTATATCACACAGTTCCAGCGCTCTCCATACACCTGTATGACAGGTAACTGGGAGTGCTATATCACACAGGCCTAGAACTCTTCATACACCTGTATGACAGGTAACTGGGAGTGCTATATCACACAGGCCCAGCAATCTTCATACACCATACAGGATGCAGACTCCAAATGTTATATGGGAGAGGCTATAGCATCAAGGCACTGCATTCTCCACACACATGTGACCATGGGGCCCACCTTGGACAGGTAAATGAGGAAGGCTCTATCACAGGCCCGGCACACTCCACTCACCTGTATAAGCGTGGACCTCACCTGTGACAGGTGACTGACAGTACTGACAGTCCATCTGACCCAACACCCTCCATACTGACAGTCTGTCTACCCAACACCCCCCATACTGAAAGTCTGTCCGACCCAACACCCCCATACTGACAGTCCGTCTGACCAAATCCCCCCATACTGACAGTCCATCTGACCCAACCCTCTCCATACTGACAGTCGTTCTGACCCAACATCACCTATACTTACAGCCTGTCTGACCCAACACCTCTCATATTGAAAGTCTATCTGACCCAACAACCCCTATACTGACAGTCCGGCTGACCCAACACCCTCCATACTGACCTGACAGTCCATCTGACCCAACTCTTTGCATACTGACAGTCCATCTGACCTAACCCTCTCCATAATGACAGTCGGTCTACCCAACACCCCCCATACTGACAGTCTGTCTGACCCAACATCCCCATACTGACAGTCCGTCTGACCCAACACCCCCATACTGACAGTCCGTCTGACCCAACACCCCCATACTGACAGTCCGTCTGACCCAACACCCCTCATATTGAAAGTCTATCTGACCCAACACCCCCTATACGGACAGTCCATCTGACCCAACACCATTCATGCTGACAGTTCGTTGGATCCTACACCCCCCATACTGACAGTCCGTCTGACCCAACACCCTCCATACTGATAGTCTGTCTGACTCAAAACTCCCATACTGACAGTCCATCTGACCCAACACCCCCATACAGATAGTCCATTTGACCCAACACCCCCCATACTGACCGTTCATCTGACCCAACATCCCCATACTGACAGTTTGTCTGACCCAACATCCTCCATTCTGACAGTCAATCGGACCCAACACCCCCATACTGACAGTCCATCTGATCCAACACCTTCCATACTGTCAGTCCGTTTTACCCAATACCCACATACTGACAGTCCGTCTGGCCCAACACCCTCCATACTGACAGTCCATCTGACCCAACACCCCCCATACTGACAGTCTGTCTGACCCAACATCCCCATACTGACAGTCCGTCTGACCCAACACCCCCATACTGACAGTCCGTCTGACCCAACACCCCCATACTGACAGTCCGTCTGACCCAACACCCCTCATATTGAAAGTCTATCTGACCCAACACCCCCTATACGGACAGTCCATCTGACCCAACACCATTCATGCTGACAGTTCGTTGGATCCTACACCCCCCATACTGACAGTCCGTCTGACCCAACACCCTCCATACTGATAGTCTGTCTGACTCAAAACTCCCATACTGACAGTCCATCTGACCCAACACCCCCATACAGATAGTCCATTTGACCCAACACCCCCCATACTGACCGTTCATCTGACCCAACATCCCCATACTGACAGTTTGTCTGACCCAACATCCTCCATTCTGACAGTCAATCGGACCCAACACCCCCATACTGACAGTCCATCTGATCCAACACCTTCCATACTGTCAGTCCGTTTTACCCAATACCCACATACTGACAGTCCGTCTGGCCCAACACCCTCCATACTGACAGTCCATCTGACCCAACACCCCCCATACTGACAGTCTGTCTGACCCAACATCCCCATACTGACAGTCCGTCTGACCCAACACCCCCATACTGACAGTCCGTCTGACCCAACACCCCCATACTGACAGTCTGTCTGACCCAACACCCCTCATATTGAAAGTCTATCTGACCCAACACCCCCTATACGGACAGTTCATCTGACCCAACACCCTTCATGCTGACAGTTCGTTGGATCCTACACCCCCCATACTGACAGTCCGTCTGACCCAACACCCTCCATACTGATAGTCTGTCTGACTCAAAACTCCCATACTGACAGTCCATCTGACCCAACACCCCCATACAGATAGTCCATTTGACCCAACACCCCCCATACTGACCGTTCATCTGACCCAACATCCCCATACTGACAGTCTGTCTGACCCAACATCCTCCATTCTGACAGTCAATCGGACCCAACACCCCCATACTGACAGTCCATCTGATCCAACACCTTCCATACTGTCAGTCCGTTTTACCCAACACCCTCCATACTGACTGTCCATCTGATCCAACACCCTCCATACTGACAGTCCATCTGACCCAACACCCCCCATACTGACAGTCCGTCTGACCCAACACCCCCCATACCGATAGTCCATTTGACCCAACACCCCCCATACTGACCGTTCATCTGACCCAACATCCCCATTCTGACAGTCAATCGGACCCAACACCCCCATACTGACAGTCCATCTGATCCAACACCCTCCATACTGTCAGTCCGTTTTACCCAATACCCCCATACTGACAGTCCGTCTGGCCCAACACCCCCATACTGACAGTCCATCTGATCCAACACCCTCCATACTGTCAGTCCGTTTTACCCAATACCCCCATACTGACAGTCCGTCTGGCCCAACACCCTCCATACTGACAGTCCATCTGACCCAACACCCTCCATACTGACTGTCCATCTGATCCAACACCCTCCATACTGACAGTCCGTCTGACCCAACACCCCCCATACCGATAGTCCATTTGACCCAACACCCCCCATACTGACCATTCATCTGACCCAACATCCCCATTCTGACAGTCCATCTGACCCAACACCCTCCATACTGACAGTCCGTCTGACCCAACACCCTCCATACTGACAGTCCGTCTGACCCAACACCCTCCATACTGACAGTCCGTCTGACCCAACACCCCCATACTGACAGTCCATCTGACCCAACACCCTCCATACTGACAGTCCATCTGACCCAACACCCCCCATACCGATAGTCCATTTGACCCAACACCCCCCATACTTACCATTCATCTGACCCAACATCCCCATACTGACAGTCTGTCTGACCCAACATCCTCCATTCTGACAGTCAATCGGACCCAACACCCCCATACTGACAGTCCATCTGACCCAACACCCTCCATACTGACAATCAATCTGACCCAACATCCTCCATTCTGACAGTCAATCGGACCCAACACCCCCCATACTGGCAGTCCATCTGACCCAACACCCCCCATACTGGCAGTCCATCTGACCCAACACCCCCATACTGACAGTCCACACTGACGTAACACCCCCCATACTGATAGAAGATCCTATTCTGCCCCAGCCCCCCCCCCCCCTTTCCCGATACCGACAGAGCTCAGCCAACTCTCACAGCTCCTCTACTAAACCTTTAATTACAGTGTAAAAGGAAGGCTGGAACCTTTTACGAGGAATTCAGTCAGATCTGGCGTGTTATAAACTCCGGCAGCCCATCAGAGGCCTGCGTGACACCAAAAGTGGCCTGTAGATGCGACTGTCACCCTAGAATTATGAATCATGATGACATAGGAATGCTTCGTGTATTTGTCACCCCGCTTCATGGACATTTCTCAATCATAACGAGTGATACATTGTAATCTCTGCAAGAAATACTGAGCCCAAGAGCTTACATTCTGAATCAATGGAAGGTTATGGGCAGCTGAAGCAGGACAGAACTGTTCTCCAAGCCACAGCCCCCCTTTATATAGAATCAATATAGTCAAGGTGAAGAGATATATAGAAGCAGTCAAGGTGCCGGCTCTGTGGACGTCATCCTGATCCTTGTGTCACCACCATGTAGGCACCAGAAACAAGCATGCAGCAAGTGAAGCGTTTAACCTGAAAAATGTCCTGAGTTCTCACCTGACCCGACACCAATATGTATGAACATTGATCCAGCGGGATGGAGATGACACCCCTGGAGCATGCACAGTAATGGCAGCTCCTGGATGTCCCTCACATTTCCTTTCATAAAAATTGTGAAAATGAAAGTTTACAGAAGTGAGGTGTCAGCCCTGCCTTCTCCTTTTCTGTACTAACAGGCTTGCCTTGTCCTAGTGATTCCTCTCATTTACTGAGTTAATGCCAGATCCAATGTTCTGACTATTCCTTTGTTTATGTGTTATCTGGTCAGAGCCCTCCCCTCCCCCCCTCCTCAGGGTAACTTCACCTCCTAAAATATCCACCGAGTGTCCAACCAATCCCCATATTATATGTGGTCAGAGCCCTCCCCCCCTCCGGGTAACTTCACCCCCTAAAATATCCACCCAGTGTCCAACCATTCCCCATATTATATGTGGTGAGAGCCCTCCCCCCCCTCAGGGTAACTTCACCCCCTAAAATATCCACCCAGTGTCCACCAATTCCCCATATTATATGTGGTGAGAGCCCTCCCCCCCTCAGGGTAACTTCACCCCCTAAAATATCCACCCAGTGTCCACCCATTCCTCATATTATATGTGGTCAGAGCCCTCCCCCCCTCGGGGTAACTTCACCCCCTAAAATATCCACCCAGTGTCCAACGAATACCCATATTATATGTGGTCAGAGCCCTCCCTCGAGAGTAGCTTCACCCCTTAAAATACTCGCCCAAAGAGAAACCACAATTTCCATTGCCAAGTCTACAAGGGAGAGTAAACCTGCCTATAAGATAGACTTACTGAGACCTCCATATAGGAGAGACATCCTGAGACCTCCATATAGGAGAGACATCCTGAGACCTCCATATAGGAGAGACATCTATATAGGAGAGACATCCTGAGACTTCTATATAGGAGGAACATTGAGAGACCTCTATATAGGAGAGACATCCAGAGACCTATATATAGGAGAGACATCCTGAGACTTCCATATAGGAGAGACATCCTGAGACTTCCATATAGGAGAGACATCTATATAGGAGAGACATCCTGAGACTTCTATATAGGAGGAACATTGAGAGACCTCTATATAGGAGAGACATCCTGAGACCTCTATATAGGAGAGACATCCTGAGACCTCCGTATAAGAGAGACATCCAGAGACCTCCATATAGGAGAGACATTGAGAGACCTCCATATAGGAGAGACATCTATATAGGAGAGACATCCTGAGACCTCTATATAGGAGGAACATTGAGAGACCTCTATATAGGAGAGACATCCCGAGACCTCCGTATAAGAGAGACATCCAGAGACCTATATATAGGAGAGACATCCTGAGACCTCTATATAGGAGAGACATCTATATAGGAGAGACATCTATATAGGAGAGATTTCCTGAGACCTCTTTATAGGAGGAACATTGAGAGACCGCAGTCTAGGAGAGGTATTGCCAGACCTGTTCATAGGAAGTATAGAGGCAGACATTCAGTGCCCCCAACACACACAATGGTGGTACTCCCAGCACCCACAATGGTGGTACTCCCAGCACCCACACTGGTGGTACTCCCATCTGTAAACAGTTTATATATCAGTGTCCTACCTGTAAAGCAGAGGAAAAGAAGCAGCAGGACCCTCAGATGGTGGCAGATCCTGGGGGGCCACAGTGGGGGGTGGCGGGGTCCTGGTGACATGGTGGCTGTACTTGTTGTAGGGTCAGACGCTGAATGCAGGGCGAGGAGGGTGTCACTGTCTCTGCGTCTCACTCAGGGAAGGATTAGAAAACTAAACCGACCAGTTCTACAATATGGAGCCATTCCGGAGAAGGGAGGGGAGGGGCGAGGGTGACAAATCTACAAAAACATGAAGAGACGTTACCCACGGTGCAAGTCACCCCGATACACCCCGATACACCCTGATACACCCCAACCTCACCTATCACCCCCATACACCCCAACCTCACCTATCCCCCCCATACACCCCAACCTCACCTATCACCCCAATACACCCTGATAACCCCAACCTCACCTATCCCCCCCATACACCCCAACCTCACCTATCACCCCAATACACCCTGATAACCCCAACCTCACCTATCCCCCCCATACACCCCAACCTCACCTATCACCCCAATACACCCTGATAACCCCAACCTCACCTATCACCCCCATACACCCCAACCTCACCTATCACCCCCATACACCCCAACCTCACCTATCCCCCCCATACACCCCAACCTCACCTATCACCCCAATACACCCTGATAACCCCAACCTCACCTATCCCCCCCATACACCCCAACCTCACCTATCACCCCAATACACCCTGATAACCCCAACCTCACCTATCCCCCCCATACACCCCAACCTCACCTATCACCCCAATACACCCTGATAACCCCAACCTCACCTATCACCCCCATACACCCCAACCTCACCTATCACCCCGATACACCCTGATAACCCCAATCTCACCTATCACCCCTATACACCCTGATAACCCCAATCTCACCTATCACCCCCATACACCCAAACCTCACCTATCACCCCGATACACCCTGATAACCCCAACCTCACCTATCACCCGGATACACCCTGATAACCCCAATCTCACCTATCACCCCCATACACCCAAACCTCACCTATACCCCCCCTACCCCCTGATAACCCCAATCTCACCTATCCCCCCGATACACCCTGATAACCCCAATCTCACCTATCACCCCCATACACCCTGATAACCCCAATCTCACCTATCACCCCCATACACCCTGATAACCCCAATCTCACCTATCACCCCCATACACCCTGATAACCCCAATCTCACCTATCACCCCGATACACCCTGATAACCCCAATCTCACCTATCACCCCCATACACCCTGATAACCCCAATCTCACCTATCCCCCTGATACACCCTGATAACCCCAATCTCACCTATCACCCCCATACACCCTGATAACCCCAATCTCACCTATCCCCCCGATACACCCTGATAACCCCAATCTCACCTATCACCCCCATACACCCTGATAACCCCAACCTCACCTATCACCCGGATACACCCTGATAACCCCAATCTCACCTATCACCCCCATACACCCCAACCTCACCTATCCCCCCCATACACCCCAACCTCACCTATCACCCCGATACACCCTAACCTCACCTATCCCCCAATACACCCAACCTCACCTATCACCCCGATACACCCTGATAACCCCAACCTCACCTATCACCCTGATACACCCAATCTCACCTATCACCCCAATACACCCTGATAACCCCAACCTCACCTATCCCCCCCAAACACCCCAACCTCACCTATCACCCCAATACACCCTGATAACCCCAACCTCACCTATCACCCCCATACACCCCAACCTCACCTATCACCCCCATACACCCCAACCTCACCTATCCCCCCCATACACCCCAACCTCACCTATCACCCCAATACACCCTGATAACCCCAACCTCACCTATCCCCCCCATACACCCCAACCTCACCTATCACCCCAATACACCCTGATAACCCCAACCTCACCTATCCCCCCCATACACCCCAACCTCACCTATCACCCCAATACACCCTGATAACCCCAACCTCACCTATCACCCCCATACACCCCAACCTCACCTATCACCCCGATACACCCTGATAACCCCAATCTCACCTATCACCCCTATACACCCTGATAACCCCAATCTCACCTATCACCCCCATACACCCCAACCTCACCTATCACCCCGATACACCCTGATAACCCCAACCTCACCTATCACCCGGATACACCCTGATAACCCCAATCTCACCTATCACCCCCATACACCCAAACCTCACCTATACCCCCCCTACCCCCTGATAACCCCAATCTCACCTATCCCCCCAATACACCCTGATAACCCCAACCTCACCTATCCCCCCCATACACCCTGATAACCCCAATCTCACCTATCCCCCCGATACACCCTGATAACCCCAATCTCACCTATCACCCCCATACACCCTGATAACCCCAATCTCACCTATCACCCCCATACACCCTGATAACCCCAATCTCACCTATCACCCCCATACACCCTGATAACCCCAATCTCACCTATCACCCCCATACACCCTGATAACCCCAATCTCACCTATCACCCCGATACACCCTGATAACCCCAATCTCACCTATCACCCCCATACACCCTGATAACCCCAATCTCACCTATCCCCCCGATACACCCTGATAACCCCAATCTCACCTATCACCCCCATACACCCTGATAACCCCAATCTCACCTATCCCCCCGATACACCCTGATAACCCCAATCTCACCTATCACCCCCATACACCCTGATAACCCCAACCTCACCTATCACCCGGATACACCCTGATAACCCCAATCTCACCTATCACCCCCATACACCCCAACCTCACCTATCCCCCCCATACACCCCAACCTCACCTATCACCCCGATACACCCTAACCTCACCTATCCCCCAATACACCCAACCTCACCTATCACCCCGATACACCCTGATAACCCCAACCTCACCTATCACCCCGATACATCCTGATAACCCCAACCTCACCTATCACCCTGATACACCCAATCTCACCTATCACCCCAATACACCCTGATAACCCCAACCTCACCTATCACCCCGATACACCCAACCTCACCTATCACCCCAATACACCCCAATCTCACCTATCACCCCCATACACCCCAACCTCACCTATCCTCCCGATACACCCCAACCTCACCTATCACCCCCATACACCCTGATAACCCCAATCTCACCTATCACCCCCATACACCCTGATAACCCCAACCTCACCTATCCCCCCGATACACCCCAATCTCACCTATCACCCGGATACACCCTGATAACCCCAATCTCACCTATCACCCCCATACACCCCAACCTCACCTATCCCCCCATACACCCCAACCTCACCTATCCCCCGATATACCCCAACCTCACCTATCACCCCCATACACCCCAACCTCACCTATCCTCCCGATACACCCTGATAACCCCAATCTCACCTATCACCCGATACACCCAATCTCACCTATCACCCCAATACACCCTGATAACCCCAACCTCACCTATCAACCCCATACACCCCAACCTCACCTATCACCCCGATACACCCTGATAACCCCAATCTCACCTATCACCCCCATACACCCTGATAACCCCAATCTCACCTATCACCCCCATACACCCTGATAACCCCAATCTCACCTATCACCCCCATACACCCTGATAACCCCAACCTCACCTATCACCCGGATACACCCTGATAACCCCAATCTCACCTATCACCCCCATACACCCCAACCTCACCTATCCCCCCCATACACCCCAACCTCACCTATCACCCCGATACACCCTAACCTCACCTATCCCCCAATACACCCAACCTCACCTATCACCCCGATACACCCTGATAACCCCAACCTCACCTATCACCCGGATACACCCTGATAACCCCAATCTCACCTATCACCCCCATACACCCCAACCTCACCTATCCCCCAATACACCCAACCTCACCTATCACCCCGATACACCCTGATAACCCCAACCTCACCTATCACCCTGATACACCCAATCTCACCTATCACCCCAATACACCCCAATCTCACCTATCACCCCAATACACCCAGATAACCCCAACCTCACCTATCCCCCCGATACACCCTGATAACCCCAACCTCACCTATCACCCCGATACACCCCGATCTCACCTATCACCCCAATACACCCTGATAACCCCAACCTCACCTATCACTCCTTAAAGACCACAACATTCAGGGGTTTACAATGTACAACATACAGGGGGTATACAATGTACATACAGGGGTATACAATGTACAACATACAGGGGGTATACAATGTACAACATACAGGGGGTATACAATGTACAACATACAGGGGGTATACAATGTACAACATACAGGGGTATACAATGTACAACATACAGGGGGTATACAATGTACAACATACAGGGATATACAATGTACAACATACAGGGGTATACAATGTACAACATACAGGGGTATACAATGTACAACATACAGGGGTATACAATGTACAACATACAGGGGTATACAATGTACAACATACAGGGGGTATACAATGTACAACATACAGGGGGTATACAATGTACAACATACAGGGGTATACAATGTACAACATACAGGGGTATACAATGTACAACATACAGGGGGTATACAATGTACAACATACAGGGGGTATACAATGTACAACATACAGGGGTATACAATGTACAACATACAGGGGGTATACAATGTACAAAATACAGGGGGTATACAATGTACAACATACAGGGGGTATACAATGTACAACATACAGGGGGTATACAATGTACAACATACAGGGGGTATACAATGTACAACATACAGGGATATACAATGTACAACATACAGGGGTATACAATGTACAACATACAGGGGTATACAATGTACAACATACAGGGGGTATACAATGTACAACATACAGGGGGTATACAATGTACAACATACAGGGGTATACAATGTACAACATACAGGGGGTATACAATGTACAACATACAGGGGGTATACAATGTACAACATACAGGGGTATACAATGTACACCATACAGGGGTATACAATGTACAACATACAGGGGGTATATAATGTACAACATACAGGGGTATACAATGTACACCATACAGGGGGTATATAATGTACAACATACAGGGGTATACAATGTACAACATACAGGGGTATACAATGTACAACATACAGGGGTATACAATGTACAACATACAGGGATATACCATGTACAACATACAGGGGTATACAATGTACAACATACAGGGGGTATACAATGTACAACATACAGGGGGTATACAATGTACAACATACAGGGGTATACAATGTACAACATACAGGGGGTATACAATGTACAACATACAGGGGTATACAATGTACAACATACAGGGGGTATACAATGTACAACATACAGGGGGTATACAATGTACAACATACAGGGGTATACAATGTACAACATACAGGGGGTATACAATGTACAACATACAGGGGTATACAATGTACAACATACAGGGGTATACAATGTACAACATACAGGGGTATACAAAGTACAACATACAGGGATATACAATGTACAACATACAGGGGTATACAATGTACAACATACAGGGGTATACAATGTACAACATACAGGGGTATACAATGTACAACATACAGGGGTATACAATGTACAACATACAGGGGTATACAATGTACGGTTAACAGCAAACACACATCATAGGTTGAACTGGATGGACTGATGTCTTTTTTCAACCTCACTAACTATGTAACCCCGATACACCCTGATAACCCCAACCTCACCTATCACCCCCATACACCCTGATAACCCCAACCTCACCTATCACCCCGATACACCCTGATAACCCCAACCTCACCTATCCCCCCGATACACCCTGATAACCCCAACCTCACCTATCACCCCCATACACCCTGATAACCCCAACCTCACCTATCCCCCCGATACACCCTGATAACCCCAACCTCACCTATCACCCCGATACACCCTGATAACCCAAACCTTACCTATCACCCCGATACACCCCAATCTCACCTATCACCCTGATACACCCTGATAACCCCAACCTCACCTATCACCCCATACACCCAATCTCACCTATCACCCCCAATACACCCTGATAACCCAAACCTCACCTATCACCCCGATACACCCCAATCTCACCTATCACCCCGATACACCCTGATAACCCAAACCTCACCTATCACCCTGATACACCCTGATAACCCCAACCTCACCTATCACCCCGATACACCCTGATAACCCTAATCTCACCTATCACCCCGATACTCCCTGATAACCTAAACCTCACCTATCACCCTGATACACCCAACCTCACCTATCACCCCGATACACCCCAATCTCACCTATCACCCCAATAAACCCAGAAAACCCCAACCTCACCTATCACCCCGATACACCCCAATCTCACCTATCACCCAAATACACCCTGATAACCCCAACCTCACCTATCACCCCGATAAACCCTGATAACCCCAACCTCACCTATCACCCCCATACACCCTGATATCCCCACCTATCACCCCCATACACCCTGATAATCCCAACCTCACCTATCACCCCCGTACACCCTGATAACCCCAACCTCACCTATCACCCCCATACACCCTAATAACCCCAATCTCACCTATCACCCCCATACACCCTGATATCCCCGCCTATCACCCCCATACACCCTGATATCCCCACCTATCACCCCCATACACCCTGATAATCCCAACCTCACCTATCACCCCGATACACCCTGATAACCCCATCCTCACCTATCACCCCGATACACCCTGATAACCCCAACCAAAATATTTTTATCCAGAGAGTGCAGCAGGTACAATCTCTTACAAGAGCTTAGTGATTATCCAAGGGAGTATGAAGAGCATAGCAAATTCTTGTAGCCGATTCCCCCAATGAGAGACAGGACTCTAGATTGAGGGCGAAGTATAACTCAAACTTTAATGGTATAGCTGTTCTTTTCTAAAGGATAATGTACCCATCACCCCGATACCCCAGACTAAAGGATAATGTACCTATCACCCCGATACCCCGACTAAAGGATAATGTACCCATCACCCCTATTCCCCAGACTAAAGGATAATGTACCTATCACCCCTATTCCCCAGACTAAAGGATAATGTACTCATCACCCCAATACCCCAGACTAAAGGATAATGTACCCATCACCCCATTACCCCAGACTAAAGGATAATGTACCTATCACCCCTATTCCCCAGACTAAAGGATAATGTACCCATCACCCCTATTCCCCAGACTAAAGGATAATGTACCCATCACCCCTATTCCCCAGACTAAAGGATAATGTACCCATCACCCCTATTCCCCAGACTAAAGGATAATGTACCCATCCCCCCTATTCCCCAGACTAAAGGATAATGTAGCTATCACCCCGTTACCCCAGACTAAAGGATAATGTACCTATCACCCCTATTCCCCAGACTAAAGGATAATGTACCCATCACCCCGATACCCCAGACTAAAGGATAATGTACCTATCACCGCGATACCCCGACTAAAGGATAATGTACCTATCACCCCAATACCCCAGACTAAAGGATAATGTTCCTATCACCCCTATTCCCCAGACTAAAGGATAATGTACCCATCACCCCGATACCCCAGACTAAAGGATAATGTACCTATCACCCCTATTCCCCAGACTAAAGGGTGATGTTCCTATCACCCCGTTACCCCAGACTAAAGGATAATGTACCCATCACCCCTATTCCCCAGACTAAAGGATAATGTACCTATCACCCCAATACCCCAGACTAAAGGATAATGTTCCTATCACCCCTATTCCCCAGACTAAAGGATAATGTACCCATCACCCCGATACCCCAGACTAAAGGATAATGTACCTATCACCGCGATACCCCGACTAAAGGATAATGTACCTATCACCCCAATACCCCAGACTAAAGGATAATGTTCCTATCACCCCTATTCCCCAGACTAAAGGATAATGTACCCATCACCCCGATACCCCAGACTAAAGGATAATGTACCTATCACCCCGATACCCCGACTAAAGGATAATGTACCCATCACCCCTATTCCCCAGACTAAAGGATAATGTACCCATCACCCCTATTCCCCAGACTAAAGGATAATGTACCCATCACCCCTATTCCCCAGACTAAAGGATAATGTACCTATCACCCCTATTCCCCAGACTAAAGGATAATGTACCTATCACCCCTATTCCCCAGACTAAAGGATAATGTACCTATCACCCCTATTCCCCAGACTAAAGGATAATGTACCTATCACCCCTATTCCCCAGACTAAAGGGTGATGTTCCTATCACCCCGTTACCCCAGACTAAAGGATAATGTACCTATCACCCCTATTCCCCAGACTAAAGGATAATGTACCCATCACCCCGATACCCCAGACTAAAGGATAATGTTCCTATCACCCCTATTCCCCAGACTAAAGGATAATGTACCCATCACCCCTATTCCCCAGACTAAAGGATAATGTACCTATCACCCCTATTCCCCAGACTAAAGGGTGATGTTCCTATCACCCCGTTACCCCAGACTAAAGGATAATGTACCTATCACCCCGATACCCCAGACTAAAGGATAATGTACCCATCACCCCGATACCCCAGACTAAAGGATAATGTTCCTATCACCCCTATTCCCCAGACTAAAGGATAATGTACCCATCACCCCTATTCCCCAGACTAAAGGATAATGTACCCATCACCCCGATACCCCAGACTAAAGGATAATGTACCTATCACCCCGATACCCCAGACTAAAGGATAATGTACCCATCACCCCTATTCCCCAGACTAAAGGATAATGTTCCTATCACCCCTATTCCCCAGACTAAAGGATAATGTACCCATCACCCCTATTCCCCAGACTAAAGGATAATGTACCCATCACCCCGATACCCCAGACTAAAGGATAATGTACCTATCACCCCGATACCCCAGACTAAATGATAATGTACCCATCACCCCATTACCCAGACTAAAGGATAATGTACCTATCACCCCTATTCCCCAGACTAAAGGGTGATGTTCCTATCACCCCGTTACCCCAGACTAAAGGATAATGTACCTATCACCCCTATTCCCCAGACTAAAGGATAATGTACCTATCACCCCTATTCCCCAGACTAAAGGGTGATGTTCCTATCACCCCGTTACCCCAGACTAAAGGATAATGTACCTATCACCCCGATACCCCAGACTAAAGGATAATGTACCCATCACCCCTATTCCCCAGACTAAAGGATAATGTACCCATCA
The DNA here is from genome assembly GCF_965119305.1 of Pelophylax lessonae. NCBI lineage: Eukaryota > Metazoa > Chordata > Amphibia > Anura > Ranidae > Pelophylax > Pelophylax lessonae. The sequence continues at coordinate 177,515 of NC_138780.1, read as the reverse complement.
CCCCTATTCCCCAGACTAAAGGATAATGTACCTATCACCCCTATTCCCCAGACTAAAGGATAATGTACCTATCACCCCTATTCCCCAGACTAAAGGGTGATGTTCCTATCACCCCGTTACCCCAGACTAAAGGATAATGTACCTATCACCCCGATACCCCAGACTAAAGGATAATGTACCTATCACCCCTATTCCCCAGACTAAAGGATAATGTTCCTATCACCCCTATTCCCCAGACTAAAGGATAATGTACCCATCCCCCCGATACCCCAGACTAAACGATAATGTACCCATCCCCCCGATACCCCAGACTAAACGATAATGTATTTATCACCCCTATTCCCCAGACTAAAGGATAATGTACCCATCACCCCTATTCCCCAGACTAAAGGATAATGTACCCATCACCCCGATACCCCAGACTAAAGGATAATGTACCCATCACCCCATTACCCCAGACTAAAGGATAATGTACCCATCCCCCCGATACCCCAGGACGCAGCATTTGGCGTGTTGAGTCTGTGAGCTGGAATTGCTGCCATGTTTCAGCTGATAAAAGGTGACAGAGACCTCATTGTATTGCCTCCTGAAGAACCAGTTTAAGACATGGAAACAAAGTTTTTTTTATTGTTGCCCCCTTCGGCCATTATGTCCCAGGGGGAATTTCACCTTCACCGGTAAAAGTTGTTTTTCTGGTTTCCACCTCCACAATTCTTTACATGACTGCCAGCTCTGTAGGACCAGGTGGAGGAGTGACAGAGTCCCCTGAACGAAGTGCCATTCAGATTATAAATATATCTTCTTATAATTGATAGACGCATGAAAAGACACCGAGGAACCAGGACTGACACATTCCATCGATGATTACTGGTGAACAGACAAGGGACTGATGAGTTCCATGTAGCCTGGGCTATAGACCCTTTGCAGGACATTTCTCCACTGCAGGTTGTTACTCCCTCTTCCTGATTGGAGGACTGTGCTATACAGAAAAGTAAATGCCATTTTGTTGAAGACTAGGTGTTGCCACCATATTGGAGGAGAACATGGACAATGATAAACTATATGGTGTCCTCAATACACGGAGTGGCCATTTTGTAAGGAAACAAAAATGTACTAGGGAGGAGGGGACTGCAAAGGCTTATGGGAGATATAGTCACTAAACCGAGACAAAGCTTTGTGGAGAAGGGTATCAGGGCTACAGATCCAAGAGTACCCAGAAAGGACAGAGCCTCTGAAGGAGGAAGGATGGGCATTGTGGAGAGATAGGGGGTAGTGAAGACAATTAGCAGGTCTCCAGAATGCAGTGACTACAGAGGTGACAAGGACCCGGAGTGACACCTTGCTGAGAAGCAGGCAGATTCTAGGAGTCCACCCACCAGGGGCTGCCAGTGGTAATCTGCGGAGGGACAGTGGCTGGTCATTAGGTTGATAAAAGACTGCCCTTGTGCAATCCTATCAAGCTGAACATCCACTGTCACATCCCTGACTGTCACATCCAGAGCCTGTGAGACCGTCACATCCCTGACTGTCACATCCAGAGCCTGTGAGACCGTCACATCCCTGACTGTCACATCCAGAGCCTGTGAGACTGTCACATCCCTGACTGTCACATCCAGAGCCTGTGAGACCGTCACATCCCTGACTGTCACATCCAGAGCCTGTGAGACTGTCACATCCCTGACTGTCACATCCAGAGCCTGTGAGACCGTCACATCCCTGACTGTCACATCCAGAGCCTGTGAGACTGTCACATCCCTGACTGTCACATCCAGAGCCTGTGAGACCGTCACATCCCTGACTGTCACATCCAGAGCCTGTGAGACTGTCACATCCCTGACTGTCACATCCAGAGCCTGTGAGACTGTCACATCCCTGACTGTCACATCCAGAGCCTGTGAGACTGTCACATCCCTGACTGTCACATCCAGAGCCTGTGAGACCGTCACATCCCTGACTGTCACATCCAGAGCCTGTGAGACTGTCACATCCCTGACTGTCACATCCAGAGCCTGTGAGACTGTCACATCCCTGACTGTCACATCCAGAGCCTGTGAGACCGTCACATCCCTGACTGTCACATCCAGAGCCTGTGAGACCGTCACATCCCTGACTGTCACATCCAGAGCCTGTGAGACCGTCACATCCCTGACTGTCACATCCAGAGCCTGTGAGACCGTCACATCCAGAGCCTGTGAGACTGTCACATCCAGAGCCTGTGAGACTGTCACATCCAGAGCCTGTGAGACCGTCACATCCAGAGCCTGTGAGACCGTCACATCCAGAGCCTGTGAGACTGTCACATCCCTGACTGTCACATCCAGAGCCTGTGAGACCGTCACATCCCTGACTGTCACATCCAGAGCCTGTGAGACCGTCACATCCCTGACTGTCACATCCAGAGCCTGTGAGACTGTCACATCCCTGACTGTCACATCCAGAGCCTGCGAGACTGTCACATCCCTGACTGTCACATCCAGAGCCTGTGAGACCGTCACATCCCTGACTGTCACATCCAGAGCCTGTGAGACTGTCACATCCCTGACTGTCACATCCAGAGCCTATGAGAACCAGCCTGCACTTGTATTCAGAAGTGTTCCTCCTAGGAGGCAAAAGAAATTGCCGTACAAGATCGGCAGATCGCCACCAACCTTCTTTCCCTCCTATTTGGAAGGATAGCGTTGCTCTCCTACTGGAATATCTGGGATTCTTTTCTTTGGACCGCTCCGTTCCCCTTTTCCTGGGAATACAAATCCATTTAGATCACTCCAGGGACTTTGGCCCCAACGCTGGCCAAGAAAAGCTATTTGACCACTAGCCTAGGGGAGGAGAGGGCGGAAAGGGGGAACCGTATTTTTGATAGGCCTCTGTGTATTTTCCACTAGTCTTGGCATGGAGGCCAGAGATCTAATCTCTGCCCCCTGGACCTATGTTTGTTCATAATTTCTTCATAAATCTGCTGTTACATTGATTTTTTTTCCGCTTGCAGTTTGTGTTATTGGTATGTGCCATTTCTGTTGATGCTGCTGTTCGGGTTTATTGATGGGCTTAGGGTTAGGCGATGGGTTAAGGTTTATTGACTGTGCTTAGGATTAGGGTTAGCTGATTGATGTGCTTAGGGTTAGGTGATGGGTTTGGGTTTATTGATGCCGTTAGGGTTAGCCATTGGGTTCGGGTTTACTGATGCTGTTTAGGGTTAAGCGATGGGTTCAGGTTTATTGATGGTACTTAGGGTTAGGTGATGGGTTTGGGTTTATTGATGCTGTTAGGGTTAGCCATTGGGTTTGGGTTTACTGATGCTGTTTAGGGTTAGGGTTAAGCGATGGGTTCAGGTTTATTGATGCTGTTAGGGTTAGCCATTGGGTTTGGGTTTACTGATGCTGTTTAGGGTTAGCCATTGGGTTTGGGTTTACTGATGCTGTTTAGGGTTAGGGTTTATAAATGGTACTTAGGGTTAGGTGATGGGTTTGGGTTTATTGATGCCGTTAGGGTTAGCCATTGGGTTCGGGTTTACTGATGCTGTTTAGGGTTAGGGTTAAGCAATGGGTTCAGGTTTATTGATGGTGCTTAGGGTTAGGATTAGCTAATGTGTTTGGTTTATTAATGTTGCTTAGGGTTAGCCATTGGGTTTGGGTTTGTTGATTCTGCTTAGGGTTAGGGTTAGGCGATGGGTTCGAGTTTGTTGATGCTGCTTAGGGTTAGGGTTAGGCAATGGTTGTGGGTTTATTGATGGTGCTTAGGGTTAGGCTTAAGCAATGGGTTCGGGTTTATTGATGATTCTTAGGGTTAGGGTTAAGTGATGGGTTTGGGTTTATTGATGGTGCTTAGGGTTAGCTAATGTGTTTGGGTTTATTGATGATGCTTAGGGTTAGGGTTAGCTGTTAGGATTAGGCAACGGTTCTGGCTTTTTGATGGTGCTTAGGATTATGGTTAGGCGATGGGTTTGGGTTTATTGATGCTACTTAGGGTTAGCTGATGGGTTCGGGTTTAATGATGGTGCTCAGGGTTAGCTGATGGGTTTGGGTTTGTTGATAGTGGTTAGGGTTAGGCTTAGGGATAGGCGATGGGTTTTGGTTTAGAGATGGTGCTTAGGGTTAGACGATGGGCTCGGGTTTATTGTGCTGCTTTGATTCAAGGTTATCCATTGGGTTTGGGTTTGTTGATTCTGCTTAGGGTTAGGGTTAGGCGATGGGTTCGGGTTTGTTGATGCTGCTTAGGGTTAGGGTTAGCTGATGGGTTCGGGTTTACTGATGGTGCTTAGGGTTAGCCGATGGGTTTGGGCTTATTAATGGCACTTAGGTTTAGGGTTAGGCGATGGGTTAAGGTTTATTGACTGTGCTTAGGATTAGGGTTAGCTGATTGATGTGCTTAGGGTTAGGTGATGGGTTTGGGTTTATTGATGCCGTTAGGGTTAGCCATTGGGTTCGGGTTTACTGATGCTGTTTAGGGTTAAGCGATGGGTTCAGGTTTATTGATGGTACTTAGGGTTAGGTGATGGGTTTGGGTTTATTGATGCTGTTAGGGTTAGCCATTGGGTTTGGGTTTACTGATGCTGTTTAGGGTTAGGGTTAAGCGATGGGTTCAGGTTTATTGATGCTGTTAGGGTTAGCCATTGGGTTTGGGTTTACTGATGCTGTTTAGGGTTAGCCATTGGGTTTGGGTTTACTGATGCTGTTTAGGGTTAAGCGATGGGTTCAGGTTTATTGATGGTACTTAGGGTTAGGTGATGGGTTTGGGTTTATTGATGCCGTTAGGGTTAGCCATTGGGTTTGGGTTTACTGATGCTGTTTAGGGTTAAGCGATGGGTTCAGGTTTATTGATGGTACTTAGGGTTAGGTGATGGGTTTGGGTTTATTGATGCCGTTAGGGTTAGCCATTGGGTTCGGGTTTACTGATGCTGTTTAGGGTTAAGCGATGGGTTCAGGTTTATAAATGGTACTTAGGGTTAGGTGATGGGTTTGGGTTTATTGATGCTGTTAGGGTTAGCCATTGGGTTTGGGTTTACTGATGCTGTTTAGGGTTAGGGTTAAGCGATGGGTTCAGGTTTATTGATGCTGTTAGGGTTAGCCATTGGGTTTGGGTTTACTGATGCTGTTTAGGGTTAGCCATTGGGTTTGGGTTTACTGATGCTGTTTAGGGTTAAGCGATGGGTTCAGGTTTATTGATGGTACTTAGGGTTAGGTGATGGGTTTGGGTTTATTGATGCCGTTAGGGTTAGCCATTGGGTTTGGGTTTACTGATGCTGTTTAGGGTTAAGCGATGGGTTCAGGTTTATTGATGGTACTTAGGGTTAGGTGATGGGTTTGGGTTTATTGATGCCGTTAGGGTTAGCCATTGGGTTCGGGTTTACTGATGCTGTTTAGGGTTAAGCGATGGGTTCAGGTTTATTGATGGTACTTAGGGTTAGGTGATGGGTTTGGGTTTATTGATGCTGTTAGGGTTAGCCATTGGGTTTGGGTTTACTGATGCTGTTTAGGGTTAGGGTTAAGCGATGGGTTCAGGTTTATTGATGCTGTTAGGGTTAGCCATTGGGTTTGGGTTTACTGATGCTGTTTAGGGTTAGCCATTGGGTTTGGGTTTACTGATGCTGTTTAGGGTTAGGGTTAAGCGATGGGTTCAGGTTTATAAATGGTACTTAGGGTTAGGTGATGGGTTTGGGTTTATTGATGCCGTTAGGGTTAGCCATTGGGTTCGGGTTTACTGATGCTGTTTAGGGTTAGGGTTAAGCGATGGGTTCAGGTTTATTGATGGTGCTTAGGGTTAGGATTAGCTAATGTGTTTGGTTTATTAATGTTGCTTAGGGTTAGCCATTGGGTTTGGGTTTGTTGATTCTGCTTAGGGTTAGGGTTAGGCGATGGGTTCGAGTTTGTTGATGCTGCTTAGGGTTAGGGTTAGGCAATGGTTGTGGGTTTATTGATGGTGCTTAGGGTTAGGCTTAAGCAATGGGTTCGGGTTTATTGATGATTCTTAGGGTTAGGGTTAAGTGATGGGTTTGGGTTTATTGATGGTGCTTAGGGTTAGCTAATGTGTTTGGGTTTATTGATGATGCTTAGGGTTAGGGTTAGCTGTTAGGATTAGGCAACGGTTCTGGCTTTTTGATGGTGCTTAGGATTATGGTTAGGCGATGGGTTTGGGTTTATTGATGCTACTTAGGGTTAGCTGATGGGTTCGGGTTTAATGATGGTGCTCAGGGTTAGCTGATGGGTTTGGGTTTGTTGATAGTGGTTAGGGTTAGGCTTAGGGATAGGCGATGGGTTTTGGTTTAGAGATGGTGCTTAGGGTTAGACGATGGGCTCGGGTTTATTGTGCTGCTTTGATTCAAGGTTATCCATTGGGTTTGGGTTTGTTGATTCTGCTTAGGGTTAGGGTTAGGCGATGGGTTCGGGTTTGTTGATGCTGCTTAGGGTTAGGGTTAGCTGATGGGTTCGGGTTTACTGATGGTGCTTAGGGTTAGCCGATGGGTTTGGGCTTATTAATGGCACTTAGGTTTAGGGTTAGGCGATGGGTTAAGGTTTATTGATGGTGCTTATAGTAAGGTAATGGGTTCTGGTTTATTGATGGTGCTTAGGATTAGGGTTAGCTGATGGGTTCGGGTTTATTGATGGTGCTTGGGGTTAGCCGATGGGTTCGGGTTTGTTGATGCTGCTTAGGGTTAGCCATTAGGTTTGGGTTTATTGATGGTGGTTGGGGTTAGGTGATGGGTTTAGGTTTATTGATGATGCATAGGGTTAGGTAATGGGTTTGGGTTTATTGATGCATTGATGGTGCTTAGGGTTAGGATTAAGAGGATTGACCTCAGCGGAGTCGCTGATGATATGGCCACATCCCTTGAATATGTTAGAAAAGGAAAGGTTCCCCTAGTTGTGGGACTTTAAAAGCACTTGTAATAATCACAAAAGTAGATATAATAATATCATTTTATTAATAGAAATCATAACAAAGTTTTAGAACATTAAAAAATGCAAGCAGTGTGTTCCAAAAATGCACAGAAATATGCACAAATATTGTTACAACAATATAAACACATTTACATATGTGTGAACATACATGTATCGATCTGATGAGATAATTGTATACATGTAAATGTTTTTATAATGTTGTAACAATATTTGTACTAATTTTGTTATATATTATTTAATCATAGAGGAATAGTCATAGCCATCACATCCCCCCCTGAAGAAGACGCGGGATCGCTTTGAAATGCATTGGGTATCCACTGTGCCCTAGCTTGACTATCATTTGCATTCCGTTCTTTTTTGGAACACACTGCTTGCATTTTTTAATGTTCTAAAACTTTGTTATGATTTATATTAATAAAATGATATTATTATATCTACTTTTGTGGTTAATTATTTCAAGTGCCTTTAAAGTCCCACAACTAGGGGAACCTTTCCTTTTCTAACTTAGGGTTAGGTTTAGGTGATGGGTTCGGGTTTATTGATGGTGCTTAGGGTTAGGCGATTGTTTTGGTTTTATTAATGCTTTTCAGGGATAGCATTAGCCATTGGGTTCAGGTTTATTGATGGTGCTTAGGGTTAGGGTTAGGCTTAAATGATGGGTTCAAATTTATTGATGGTGGTTAGGGTTAGGCGATTGGTTCTGGTTTATTGATGCTTCTTAGGGTAGGGTTAGCCATTGGGTTTGGGTTTGTTGACGGTGCTTAGAGTTAGGGTTAGGCGATGGGTTCTGGCTTATTAATGCTGCTTAGGGTTAGCCATTGGGTTCGGGTTTATTGATGGTGCTTAGGGTTAGGGTTAGGTGATGGGTTCAGGTTCATTGGTGGTGTTTAGGATTAGGCAATGGGTTCCCATTTGTTGATGATGCTTAGGATTAGGGTTATGCGTTAGGTTGATAGTGCTAAGGGTTAGGCGATGGGTTTGGGTTTTTTTTTATACTGCTCGTCTTAGGGTTAGGGTGATGAGGGATGTAGCCAGAATAAATTGTGTTGCCCTCAAGGTGTGTTGGAGAAATTTGGGCCTTTTAGGGGGTCATCAACACCAGGGACAAAGGACCCAAATAATAACTCTCTACAGCAGCTGTTCTCAACCTTTTATACCTCAGAAATAATTTTCAGGTCTCAGGGAACCCCCACTAAAAAATTAATTCAGTGAGGGTCAGTGGCGTTACCAAGTGGCATTGGCTGCAGAACCATCCAGGTCCCATCAGATGGGAGTTCTATTAGTCACTGCTCATTGAACCTTCAGTGACCTTTGGAAGCCCTGGTTCAGAATGGCTGCTCTACAGTATGAGAATGGTCCTATATAGTGCAGAAGTTGATCTCTGTACTGTATAGGATTGGTCCACCACAGTGTATCGGTCCTCCATAAATTAGGATCGGTCCTCCGCAGTGTATCGGTCCTCCATAAATTAGGATCGGTCCTCCGCAGTGTATCGGTCCTCCATAAATTAGGATCGGTCCTCCGCAGTGTATCGGTCCTCCATACATTAAGATCGGTCCTCCGCAGTGTATCGGTCCTCCACAGTGTATCGGTCCTCCATAAATTAGGATCGGTCCTCCATAAATTAGGATCGGTCCTCCACAGTGTATCAGTCCTCCATTAATTAGGATCGGTCCTCCGAAGTGTATCAGTCCTCCACAGTGTATCGGTCCTCCATAAATTAGGATCGGTCCTCCGCAGTGTATCGGTCCTCCATAAATTAGGATCGGTCCTCCGCAGTGTATCGGTCCTCCATAAATTAGGATCGGTCCTCCGCAGTGTATCGGTCCTCCATACATTAGGATCGGTCCTCCGCAGTGTATCGGTCCTCCACAGTGTATCGGTCCTCCATAAATTAGGATCGGTCCTCCATAAATTAGGATCGGTCCTCCACAGTGTATCAGTCCTCCATTAATTAGGATCGGTCCTCCGAAGTGTATCAGTCCTCCACAGTGTATCGGTCCTCCATAAATTAGGATCGGTCCTCCGCAGTGTATCGGTCCTCCATAAATTAGGATCGGTCCTCCGCAGTGTATCGGTCCTCCATAAATTAGGATCGGTCCTCCGCAGTGTATCGGTCCTCCATAAATTAGGATCGGTCCTCCACAGTGTATCGGTCCTCCATAAATTAGGATCGGTCCTCCGCAGTGTATCGGTCCTCCATAAATTAGGATCGGTCCTCCGCAGTGTATCGGTCCTCCATAAATTAGGATCGGTCCTCCGCAGTGTATCGGTCCTCCACAGTGTATCGGTCCTCCATAAATTAGGATCGGTCCTCCATAAATTAGGATCGGTCCTCCGCAGTGTATCGGTCCTCCATAAATTAGGATCGGTCCTCCGCAGTGTATCGGTCCTCCATACATTAGGATCGGTCCTCCGAAGTGTATCAGTCCTCCGCAGTGTATCGGTCCTCCATACATTAGGATCGGTCCTCCGCAGTGTATCGGTCCTCCACAGTGTATCGGTCCTCCATAAATTAGGATTGGTCCTCCGCAGTGTATCGGTCCTCCATAAATTAGGATTGGTCCTCCACAGTGTATCGGTCCTCCATTAATTAGGATCGGTCCTCCGAAGTGTATCAGTCCTCCGCAGTGTATCAGTCCTCCGCAGTGTATCAGTCCTCCGCAGTGTATCAGTCCTCCGCAGTGTATCAGTCCTCCGCAGTGTATCAGTCCTCCATACTCTAAGGTGTAATGTAGAAGAATTCTGGCGCGGTTTCAGGTTCACTCAGACATGACGACATTCAATAGACACAATGGCGTACAAGCGGAGATATTGTGTGGCAGACAATGCGGCTCTCACTGCACTCAGCGAGACACAAAACATCTTCAATGACTTTCTATTGATGTGAAGAGAAGACGATCCTTCCCAGGTCCGGACCCCCTCACATTGAAGATTTGTCTTCATCAGAGAATAAAAGGGGCCGTGCTCTGAAGTGGATCTCATAATATTTGATCAGTCTGGAGTTCTTCTTTAGCAGGAGGTGACACATTCTGGGTTAGCTAGGATTAGGAATTTGGGTTTTTTCAGCTTTGGGATTATTCTATCTACAACATTCCCAGTACTGGATAATCTATTTTACAATTCAAACTGAAATTGCAGGACTTTGCTGATGGTTTGTAAGATAAAGTTGGGAATGTGAGTTGCCTGTGCAGAGCTGTCAGGGTGAAAGCCAGGGGCGGAGTCTGAGGCTGCCTGACATATGAAAGGTGAGCGGGGTTTTTTGGGGTGACTAACTGCTTGTCTGCTCTGAGTGATGATGAATCACACCCGGCTGCTTGGTATTCTACAGCTTTCGGTATCTCCATCTCTCTGAGAGATAAAAACCTAGACGAGACATAAAGGGACATTGTAAAGCGGTGAATGTGATTTTCACCCAACATTCTCTGGTGGTGGAGAATCGATCACTGTTTATGGAAACACATGGGCCTGGAAGATCCACCAGAATGTTTGCTGGATGTCAGATTCACAACTTTATAAATAAATACCTAAGAGAATCCTAATCCAAATAATGGCACCCCCATTCCAGGTGTTACCTCCAATAAGTCCTCTGTTTGGGGACTGGGCCAAGGGGGAGGCAGAGTAGGCAGCTGCCTTAGGTTCTTCAGCAGGAGAAAGGTGCAAAATAACCTACAACTGATGCTGCTGGGGTAGGTCATAGCTCATGAGGAAGATGGGGGGGCACTTTGTGTGTTACTCTCTATGGACTTTCCCCTATAAGAGGACCTGACATTGTATCTCCCACCTGTAAGGTAAACCAGATTTCTACCACCAAAAGCCAGTGCAGACTTATGCTCATGTGCGTGCACATTGCACACGTGCTAATAATATTTATAGCAAAGACCAATGTCACTTCTGCATTACCCGTTCTTGATGCACATATTTGTGCGCATGTGCAAATTTGTGTGCAATCGCAAACGCATGCACATACCAATTATCACTTGGTGCCCAGTGGCCTATCTAAACTGCTATACTACTGTGAGCATTTGCTGAATGGTCTTCAGCTTGTTCCTGTGTTCCTGATCTGTTGTTTCTGCTTACCCGTGTATGACCCGGCTTGCCTTTGGACTTTGCCTCTGCCCGTGCTCCTGCTCTGTTACCTATTACTCCGACCTTGGCTTGCTTAACGGATCCGATCTGCCTGCTGACCTTGTACCGCATTGCTCGGCTGTTAACGACCTTGACCTATCTTCTGGACTTGCTTGCTTGCTGATTCGGTACCTCACTACCCAGTTGCCACTGACTGCTGCTCATCTCCCTATTCTACTCCCGTACCACACTCTGGTGCCAAGCTGCTACTGCATCCAGTTCTGAGGACTGCAACTACCAGCTGTACCCACCTACAGAGTGGACATCACCAGCTAGCTGCTATGTCACTCGTGCCACTCCTTGCCTTTACACTCTCTGTTCCTTCAGGAGTATTAGGCAGGAGGTGCAAGAGAGGCCTCAACAACATTCCAGTCTTCACCAGGTACGTGATACCACCTGTCTAGTGTTGGCTGGCATGGGTCGCAGACATGGAGGACCCATTGCTGAACATGTGGTTTTAGTGCATGGCTGATTCCCATAGCGATGAGTGAGCGATGTAATATCATGGGAAATCTATGTGTGTGTGTTAAAGAGAACCTCCGATGCTCAGAAATGCTCACTATTGTCTCTCAGTGAAGCTTTTCCTAGTCTGATGGTGGGATCTGTGCTATCATTTCCACCCCCTGGGCTGTGTATGGGTTGGGGCATTTCTACGATGGCAAATGTCATGTGATTGCAGGGACCCGTCAGATTGGTCACTTCTTGGAAATAAGGTGCATTGATTGTCTGCATCATCCAAGTCCCTTCTACACCCTGGAGAGTGTCACCCAAAGGCAGGCGGCCATGTTGCATTGTGGTCTTTGGATGTTGGAGGATTCTATAAAGACCTGAAAAACCTCCAACTGCTTTCCCTTAACTCTTCACCATGGGTGCGGTCATTGGGTACAATGGCAGCATTTTATGACAGATCCCTCTGGAGTGCCACCATTGCAGGCAGTCCTAAGACAAGGTCATCTAGAGCCCAGGGCAAACATACCAAACTGCCCCCCCCCCCCCAAAAAAAATGTAACATACCAAACTGCGCCCCCCCCAAAAATGTAACATACCAAACTGTGCCCCCCCCCAAGATGTAAAATACCAAATTGCACCCCCCCAGGATGTAACTGTAGCGGCCGCCACAATGGAAAGAGGGGTTCCGCCTCCAAAGATGTTCTCTTCTCCCTAGTGGGAGGGATGCTGTAGAGTAGAGCAGGAACCGCTCTTATAAAAGCTAGTGATTTAGCGATCCAAGCAGAAGAGCGAGAGAGCTGGTATAGCCTTTGTGACGGCACTCACCGTCACTGGGAGTGGAAGACAGATACTTAATGGTTAGGATTGCTTCAAGTGGGACAGTAATATTTGTCAGCAATATCTCTCAAGAAATATGAAGATTTATCCCACTTTACACTGTGAGACCTATAGACTGTTACCATGAAGTCTGTGACTCCTAAATAATCATAGCAATACGTAGATGTGTATTCCATGTACTTCAATGTAGGAGACGGACTGTCATTGGCAGTCTTGTCCTATTGTCTATCTATTGAGATGTGATGTGGATTGTGTTAAAGCGGAGTTCCGGGCTCAAAAACAACTTTGGCCCATCCGCTTGTTGTGAATGCCCTGCAAAACAAATGGATGCTCCCAAATTTTTTTTTCTTTACTTACCTTGTTTTTGAAGAAAATATACTCACCTTCCTTCTACTTCCTCCCTCTTCAGCCGCGGCTCGCGCCGCCTCTTCCTGTTTGCGATGACTCCTGGGAACTTCGCTCCCAGGAGTCAATGCGCCTGCACCGTCCCCGCTCGTCAGTTCTGGTGCAGACGCGTCATTCCCTGTGCAGGGATGAGGCGCATGCCCCGAAAGTGACGAGCGGGGACGGTGCAGGGCATTTTGAGAAGAAGAGGATGTGGAAGAGGACGCGGAAGAGGATGCACTGGCTTCAGCTGCCCACATCTGAGATGGCAGCGATGTAGAAGAAATTTTCAAGGTAAGTATTTCTTCTAAAAGGTAAGTGCGACTCAGGACTGTTCAGAGGCTATCCATTATGGAATGTACTAGCCCTGACTGTCCCGAGGGTATTTTTATCTAAACTTCACCCCCGAGTCCGGAACTCCGCTTTAAGTCTGCCTGTCCCTTTGGTAAATGTTAATGACTTCACATTGTTCTGTCCAGATGGCTAGATAATTAGTTCAGGTTAATTCTGTTTCTATATACAATTTCATCTGCGTATGATAATGTAATCAGGCAACCCCTGACCTGTGTGTGGTAATCTGATCAGGAGGGGGAGGTCCATGCTGTATATAAATTCTGTGTGAATGTTCAATAAAGAGATTCCAGTACAAGCTAAGTTGTTGGCTAGCTTTGTATGGGGGGGGGGCAGCTAGGATTTGATGTATGTTCAGGACTGCAAGGAAGCCGTATACTGACGAAAGACCACAGGTACAGTGTGGGTCAGTGGTTCCGTAACATATATAGATGTATATAGATGTATATAGACTGTATATAGACAATATATAGATGTATTTAGACTGTATATTGATGTATATAGACCTATATATAGACCCGTATATAGATGTGAATAGACTGTTTATAGACCTGTATTTAGATGTATATAGACTGTATATAGACCTGTATTTAGATGTATACAGACCTGTAAATAGACTGTATATACATGTATATAGACCTGTATATACTGGAGACTGTGTATAGTGTATAGTGTGTATATGGACTGTATATAGACTGTGTATGGACTGTATATAGATGTATATAGGCGTATATAGCTGTATAAAGACTGTATATAGATTGTATATAGATGTATATAGACTGTGTATGGACTGTATATAGATGTATATAGGCGTATATAGCTGTATAAAGACTGTATATAGATTGTATATAGATGTATATAGACTGTGTATGGACTGTATATAGATGTATATAGGCGTATATAGCTGTATAAAGACTGTATATAGATTGTATATAGATGTATATAGACTGTATATAGACTGTGTATAGATGTATATAGATGTATAAGGACTGTGTATAGATGTAAATAGATTTATATAGATGTATATAGACTGTGTATAGATGTATATAGACTGTGTATAGACTGTATATAGATGTATATAGATGTATATAGATGTATATAGGTGTATATAGACTGTATATAGATGTATATAGACTGTATATAGATGTATATAGATGTATATAGATATATATAGGCGTATATAGATGTATATAGGCGTATATAGATGTATATAGATGTATATAGGCGTATATAGATGTATATAGGCGTATATAGATGTATATAGATGTATATAGACTGTGTATAGATGTATATAGATGTATATAGATGTATATAGACTGTGTATAGATGTATATAGATGTATATAGATGTATATAGATGTATATAGGCGTATATAGATGTATATAGATGTATATAGACTGTGTATAGATGTATATAGATGTATATAGATGTATATAGACTGTGTATAGATGTATATAGATGTATATAGATGTATATAGATGTATATAGACTGTGTATAGATGTATATAGATGTATATAGATGTATATAGGCGTATATAGGAAGATGTCCCTGAAGATGGTGCCGGAGGTTTGTTGTTGAAGTCAATGGGTATCCCATAACCTCCCATCCCCATCCCAGTTATTCCCATCATTAACCCACAGACACAAAGTCACTGACTGTTCTCTGCCTGCGGGGTGACTGTGAAAATCCAGTGTGCCTGGCTGTGTAGGGTGGGGGATCTCAGTTCATCTGCGGTCATATAAGGGGGAGCATACAACCATGACAGTACATACACTTCTATTGTAACCATTTCCTAACATATCGATTAGCAGAAACATTTCGGCTTGTATATTTTATTGACATTGAGACATTTTCTAGATAATATCATCAATATTCATACTGCAGTCCAATGAGAGATCTTGGCTAGACACAGTCAGTCCATACACAGTATAAAAGCAAGTGTCTTCAATACGAAATAGAAAAACGGTGAATACACAGACAGCGGGGGAGGGGCTGCCGTCCTCTGCGGATCCATGTGACTTCCCGCAGGGGCTGGGCCTCAGATAATAAAAGGGGAGGAGCTGGAGGGGTTTCATCCGCTGGACACATTGCCCACATCCTGGGGACTGCTTCTGGCATAGGCACAGACATGGAAGATTCCTGGAAGCAGAAAACACAGAGATCAATGTTCTCCTCCGTCTACAAGGAAACGTCTGTCCAGGAACAATAGGACAGTGTGAGGAGCGGAGGCAACATGGAAGATGTCTCATACCTGCCGACACGGTAAGAATAATTCCAATCCAACCCAGAATATACGACCAGGAAAATCGCCAATCGATGTAACGTTTCCCAAAGAAGTTCACCGTCACACCTGTGTATACGGACAATGCCAGGAGAGCGAAGAAGCCTGCAGAGGAGAAGAAGAGGTCACATCATGTGTACAGCCATATATACATACATGGAGTCACAGCCTAGCCATGTGTACAGCCATATATACATACATGGAGTCACAGCCTACCCGTGTCCTGAGCTCCATGTCCTCCATGTGTACAGCCATATATACATACATGGAGTCACAGCCTACCCGTGTCCTGAGCTCCATGTCCTCCATGTGTACAGCCATATATACATACATGGAGTCACAGCCTACCCGTGTCCTGAGCTCCATGTCCTCCATGTGTACAGCCATATATACATACATGGAGTCACAGCCTAGCCATGTGTACAGCCATATATACATACATGGAGTCACAGCCTAGCCATGTGTACAGCCATATATACATACATGGAGTCACAGCCTAGCCATGTGTACAGCCATATATACATACATGGAGTCACAGCCTAGCCATGTGTACAGCCATATATACATACATGGAGTCACAGCCTACCCGTGTCCTGAGCTCCATGTCCTCCATGTGTACAGCCATATATACATACATGGAGTCGCAGCCTAGCCATGTGTACAGCCATATATACATACATGGAGTCACAGCCTACCCATGTGCTGAGCTCCATGTTCTCCATGTGTACAGCCATATATACATACATGGAGTCGCAGCCTAGCCATGTGTACAGCCATATATACATACATGGAGTCGCAGCCTAGCCATGTGCTGAGCTCCATGTTCTCCATGTGTACAGCCATATATACATACATGGAGTCATAGCCTACCCGTGTCCTGAGCTCCATGTCCTCCATGTGTACAGCCATATATACATACATGGAGTCGCAGCCTAGCCATGTGCTGAGCTCCATGTTCTCCATGTGTACAGCCATATATACATACATGGAGTCACAGCCTAGCCATGTGTACAGCCATATATACATACATGGAGTCACAGCCTACCCGTGTGTACAGCCATATATACATACATGGAGTCACAGCCTACCCATGTGTACAGCCATATATACATACATGGAGTCACACCCTACCCATGTGTACAGCCATATATACATACATGGAGTCACAGCCTACCCATGTGTACAGCCATATATACATACATGGAGTCACAGCCTACCCGTGTGTACAGCCATATATACATACATGGAGTCACAGCCTACCCATGTGTACAGCCATATATACTTACATGGAGTCACAGCCTACCCGTGTCCTGAGCTCCATGTTCTCCATGTGTACAGCCATATATACATACATGGAGTCACAGCCTACCCATGTGTACAGCCATATATACATACATGGAGTCACAGCCTACCCGTGTGTACAGCCATATATACATACATGGAGTCACAGCCTACCCATGTGTACAGCCATATATACTTACATGGAGTCACAGCCTACCCGTGTCCTGAGCTCCATGTCCTCCATGTGTACAGCCATATATACATACATGGAGTCACAGCCTACCCATGTGTACAGCCATATATACATACATGGAGTCACAGCCTACCCATGTGTACAGCCATATATACATACATGGAGTCACAGCCTACCCGTGTGTACAGCCATATATACATACATGGAGTCACAGCCTACCCATGTGTACAGCCATATATACTTACATGGAGTCACAGCCTACCCATGTGTACAGCCATATATACATACATGGAGTCACAGCCTACCCGTGTGTACAGCCATATATACATACATGGAGTCACAGCCTACCCATGTGTACAGCCATATATACATACATGGAGTCACATCCTAGCCATGTGTACAGCCATATATACATACATGGAGTCACAGCCTACCCGTGTGTGCAGCCATATATACATACATGGAGTCACAGCCTACCCATGTCCTGAGCTCCATGTCCTCCATGTGTACAGCCATATATACATACATGGAGTCACAGCCTACCCGTGTGTACAGCCATATATACATACATGGAGTCACAGCCTACCCGTGTGTGCAGCCATATATACATACATGGAGTCACAGCCTACCCATGTCCTGAGCTCCATGTCCTCCATGTGTACAGCCATATATACATACATGGAGTCACAGCCTAGCCATGTGTACAGCCATATATACATACATGGAGTCACAGCCTAGCCGTGTGTACAGCCATATATACATACATGGAGTCACAGCCTACCCGTGTGTACAGCCATATATACATACATGGAGTCACAGCCTACCCGTGTCCTGAGCTCCATGTCCTCCATGTGTACAGCCATATATACATACATGGAGTCACAGCCTACCCATGTGTACAGCCATATATACATACATGGAGTCACAGCCTACCCGTGTGTACAGCCATATATACATACATGGAGTCACAGCCTACCCATGTGTACAGCCATATATACTTACATGGAGTCACAGCCTACCCATGTGTACAGCCATATATACATACATGGAGTCACAGCCTACCCGTGTGTACAGCCATATATACATACATGGAGTCACAGCCTACCCATGTGTACAGCCATATATACATACATGGAGTCACAGCCTACCCATGTGTACAGCCATATATACATACATGGAATCACAGCCTACCCGTGTGTGCAGCCATATATACATACATGGAGTCACAGCCTACCCGTGTCCTGAGCTCCATGTCCTCCATGTGTACAGCCATATATACATACATGGAGTCACAGCCAACCCGTGTGTGCAGCCATATATACATACATGGAGTCACAGCCTACCCGTGTGTACAGCCATATGCCATATATACATACATGGAGTCACAGCCTACCCATGTCCTGAGCTCCATGTCCTCCATGTGTACAGCCATATATACATACATGGAGTCACAGCCAACCCGTGTGTGCAGCCATATATACATACATGGAGTCACAGCCTAGCCATGTGTACAGCCATATATACATACATGGAGTCACAGCCTAGCCGTGTGTACAGCCATATATACATACATGGAGTCACAGCCTACCCGTGTGTACAGCCATATATACATACATGGAGTCACAGCCTACCCGTGTCCTGAGCTCCATGTCCTCCATGTGTACAGCCATATATACATACATGGAGTCACAGCCTACCCATGTGTACAGCCATATATACATACATGGAGTCACAGCCTACCCATGTGTACAGCCATATATACATACATGGAGTCACAGCCTAGCCGTGTGTACAGCCATATATACATACATGGAGTCACAGCCTAGCCGTGTGTACAGCCATATATACATACATGGAGTCACAGCCTAGCCGTGTGTACAGCCATATATACATACATGGAGTCACAGCCTACCCGTGTGTACAGCCATATATACATACATGGAGTCACAGCCTACCCGTGTCCTGAGCTCCATGTCCTCCATGTGTACAGCCATATATACATACATGGAGTCACAGCCTACCCATGTGTACAGCCATATATACATACATGGAGTCACAGCCTACCCATGTGTACAGCCATATATACATACATGGAGTCACAGCCTACCCGTGTGTACAGCCATATATACATACATGGAGTCACAGCCTACCCATGTGTACAGCCATATATACTTACATGGAGTCACAGCCTACCCATGTGTACAGCCATATATACATACATGGAGTCACAGCCAACCCGTGTGTGCAGCCATATATACATACATGGAGTCACAGCCTACCCGTGTGTACAGCCATATGCCATATATACATACATGGAGTCACAGCCTACCCATGTCCTGAGCTCCATGTCCTCCATGTGTACAGCCATATATACATACATGGAGTCACAGCCAACCCGTGTGTGCAGCCATATATACATACATGGAGTCACAGCCTAGCCATGTGTACAGCCATATATACATACATGGAGTCACAGCCTAGCCGTGTGTACAGCCATATATACATACATGGAGTCACAGCCTACCCGTGTGTACAGCCATATATACATACATGGAGTCACAGCCTACCCGTGTCCGGAGCTCCATGTCCTCCATGTGTACAGCCATATATACATACATGGAGTCACAGCCTACCCATGTGTACAGCCATATATACATACATGGAGTCACAGCCTACCCATGTGTACAGCCATATATACATACATGGAGTCACAGCCTACCCGTGTGTACAGCCATATATACATACATGGAGTCACAGCCTACCCATGTGTACAGCCATATATACTTACATGGAGTCACAGCCTACCCGTGTGTACAGCCATATATACATACATGGAGTCACATCCTAGCCATGTGTACAGCCATATATACATACATGGAGTCACAGCCTACCCGTGTGTACAGCCATATATACATACATGGAGTCACATCCTAGCCATGTGTACAGCCATATATACATACATGGAGTCACAGCCTACCCGTGTGTACAGCCATATATACATACATGGAGTCACATCCTAGCCATGTGTACAGCCATATATACATACATGGAGTCACAGCCTACCCATGTGTACAGCCATATATACATACATGGAGTCACATCCTAGCCATGTGTACAGCCATATATACATACATGGAGTCACAGCCTACCCATGTGTACAGCCATATATACATACATGGAGTCACATCCTAGCCATGTGTACAGCCATATATACATACATGGAGTCACAGCCTACCCGTGTGTGCAGCCATATATACATACATGGAGTCACAGCCTACCCATGTCCTGAGCTCCATGTCCTCCATGTGTACAGCCATATATACATACATGGAGTCACAGCCAACCCGTGTGTGCAGCCATATATACATACATGGAGTCACAGCCTACCCGTGTGTACAGCCATATATACATACATGGAGTCACAGCCTACCCATGTCCTGAGCTCCATGTCCTCCATGTGTACAGCCATATATACATACATGGAGTCACAGCCTAGCCATGTGTACAGCCATATATACATACATGGAGTCACAGCCTAGCCGTGTGTACAGCCATATATACATACATGGAGTCACAGCCTACCCGTGTGTACAGCCATATATACATACATGGAGTCACAGCCTACCCGTGTCCTGAGCTCCATGTCCTCCATGTGTACAGCCATATATACATACATGGAGTCACAGCCTACCCATGTGTACAGCCATATATACATACATGGAGTCACAGCCTACCCATGTGTACAGCCATATATACATACATGGAGTCACAGCCTACCCGTGTGTACAGCCATATATACATACATGGAGTCACAGCCTACCCATGTGTACAGCCATATATACATACATGGAGTCACAGCCTAGCCATGTGTACAGCCATATATACATACATGGAGTCACAGCCTACCCGTGTGTACAGCCATATATACATACATGGAGTCACAGCCTACCCGTGTGTACAGCCATATATACATACATGGAGTCACAGCCAACCCGTGTGTGCAGCCATATATACATACATGGAGTCACAGCCTACCCGTGTCCTGAGCTCCATGTCCTCCATGTGTACAGCCATATATACATACATGGAGTCGGAGCCTACCCATGTGTACAGCCATATATACATACATGGAGTCGGAGCCTACCCATGTGTACAGCCATATATACATACATGGAGTCACAGCCTAGCCATGTGTACATCCATATATACATACATGGAGTCACAGCCTACCCATGTGTACAGCCATATATACATACATGGAGTCACAGCCTACCCGTGTGTACAGCCATATATACATACATGGAGTCACATCCTAGCCATGTGTACAGCCATATATACATACATGGAGTCACAGCCTACCCGTGTGTGCAGCCATATATACATACATGGAGTCACAACCTACCCATGTCCTGAGCTCCATGTCCTCCATGTGTACAGCCATATATACATACATGGAGTCACAGCCAACCCGTGTGTGCAGCCATATATACATACATGGAGTCACAGCCTACCCATGTCCTGAGCTCCATGTCCTCCATGTGTACAGCCATATATACATACATGGAGTCACAGCCAACCCGTGTGTGCAGCCATATATACATACATGGAGTCACAGCCTACCCGTGTCCTGAGCTCCATGTCCTCCATGTGTACAGCCATATATACATACATGGAGTCGGAGCCTACCCATGTGTACAGCCATATATACATACATGGAGTCGGAGCCTACCCATGTGTACAGCCATATATACATACATGGAGTCACAGCCTAGCCATGTGTACAGCCATATATACATACATGGAGTCACAGCCTAGCCATGTGTACAGCCATATATACATACATGGAGTCACAGCCTACCCATGTGTACAGCCATATATACATACATGGAGTCACAGCCTAGCCATGTGTGCAGCCATATATACATACATGGAGTCACAGCCTAGCCATGTGTACAGCCATATATACATACATGGAGTCACAGCCTAGCCATGTGTACAGCCATATATACATACATGGAGTCACAGCCTACCCGTGTGTACAGCCATATATACATACATGGAGTCACAGCCTACCCGTGTGTACAGCCATATATACATACATGGAGTCACAGCCAACCCGTGTGTGCAGCCATATATACATACATGGAGTCACAGCCTACCCGTGTCCTGAGCTCCATGTCCTCCATGTGTACAGCCATATATACATACATGGAGTCGGAGCCTACCCATGTGTACAGCCATATATACATACATGGAGTCGGAGCCTACCCATGTGTACAGCCATATATACATACATGGAGTCACAGCCTAGCCATGTGTACAGCCATATATACATACATGGAGTCACAGCCTACCCATGTGTACAGCCATATATACATACATGGAGTCACAGCCTACCCGTGTGTACAGCCATATATACATACATGGAGTCACATCCTAGCCATGTGTACAGCCATATATACATACATGGAGTCACAGCCTACCCGTGTGTGCAGCCATATATACATACATGGAGTCACAACCTACCCATGTCCTGAGCTCCATGTCCTCCATGTGTACAGCCATATATACATACATGGAGTCACAGCCAACCCGTGTGTGCAGCCATATATACATACATGGAGTCACAGCCTACCCGTGTGTACAGCCATATATACATACATGGAGTCACAGCCTACCCATGTCCTGAGCTCCATGTCCTCCATGTGTACAGCCATATATACATACATGGAGTCACAGCCAACCCGTGTGTGCAGCCATATATACATACATGGAGTCACAGCCTACCCGTGTCCTGAGCTCCATGTCCTCCATGTGTACAGCCATATATACATACATGGAGTCGGAGCCTACCCATGTGTACAGCCATATATACATACATGGAGTCGGAGCCTACCCATGTGTACAGCCATATATACATACATGGAGTCACAGCCTAGCCATGTGTACAGCCATATATACATACATGGAGTCACAGCCTAGCCATGTGTACAGCCATATATACATACATGGAGTCACAGCCTACCCATGTGTACAGCCATATATACATACATGGAGTCACAGCCCAGCCATGTGTACAGCCATATATACATACATGGAGTCACAGCCTACCCATGTGTACAGCCATATATACATACATGGAGTCACAGCCTACCCATGTGTACAGCCATATATACATACATGGAGTCACAGCCTAGCCATGTGTACAGCCATATATACATACATGGAGTCACAGCCTACCCATGTGTACAGCCATATATACATACATGGAGTCACAGCCCAGCCATGTGTACAGCCATATATACATACATGGAGTCACAGCCTACCCATGTGTACAGCCATATATACATACATGGAGTCACAGCCTACCCATGTGTACAGCCATATATACATACATGGAGTCACAGCCTAGCCATGTGTGCAGCCATATATACATACATGGAGTCACAGCCTACCCGTGTCCTGAGCTCCATGTCCTCCATGTGTACAGCCATATATACATACATGGAGTCACAGCCTACCCATGTGTACAGCCATATATACATACATGGAGTCACAGCCTACCCGTGTGTACAGCCATATATACATACATAGAGTCACAGCCTAGCCATGTGTACAGCCATATATACATACATGGAGTCACAGCCTAGCCATGTGTACAGCCATATATACATACATGGAGTCACAGCCTACCCGTGTGTACAGCCATATATACATACATGGAGTCACAGCCTACCCGTGTGTACAGCCATATATACATACATGGAGTCACAGCCAACCCGTGTGTGCAGCCATATATACATACATGGAGTCACAGCCTACCCGTGTCCTGAGCTCCATGTCCTCCATGTGTACAGCCATATATACATACATGGAGTCGGAGCCTACCCATGTGTACAGCCATATATACATACATGGAGTCACAGCCTACCCATGTGTACAGCCATATATACATACATGGAGTCACAGCCTAGCCATGTGTACAGCCATATATACATACATGGAGTCACAGCCTACCCATGTGTACAGCCATATATACATACATGGAGTCACAGCCTACCCGTGTGTACAGCCATATATACATACATGGAGTCACAGCCTAGCCATGTGTACAGCCATATATACATACATGGAGTCACAGCCTAGCCATGTGTACAGCCATATATACATACATGGAGTCACAGCCTACCCGTGTCCTGAGCTCCATGTCCTCCATGTGTACAGCCATATATACATACATGGAGTCGCAGCCTAGCCATGTGTACAGCCATATATACATACATGGAGTCACAGCCTACCCGTGTGTACAGCCATATATACATACATGGAGTCACAGCCTACCCGTGTGTACAGCCATATATACATACATGGAGTCACAGCCTAGCCATGTGTACAGCCATATATACATACATGGAGTCGCAGCCTACCCATGTGTACAGCCATATATACATACATGGAGTCACAGCCTACCCGTGTCCTGAGCTCCATGTCCTCCATGTGTACAGCCATATATACATACATGGAGTCACAGCCTAGCCATGTGTACAGCCATATATACATACATGGAGTCACAGCCTACCCATGTGTACAGCCATATATACATACATGGAGTCACAGCCTAGCCATGTGTACAGCCATATATACATATATGGAGTCACAGCCTAGCCATGTGTACAGCCATATATACATACATGGAGTCACAGCCTACCCATGTGTACAGCCATATATAGATACATGGAGTCGCAGCCTAGCCGTGTGTACAGCCATATATACATACATGGAGTCACAGCCTAGCCGTGTGTACAGCCATATATACATACATGGAGTCACAGCCTAGCCGTGTGTACAGCCATATATACATACATGGAGTCACAGCCTACCCGTGTGTACAGCCATATATACATACATGGAGTCACAGCCTACCCGTGTCCTGAGCTCCATGTCCTCCATGTGTACAGCCATATATACATACATGGAGTCACAGCCTACCCATGTGTACAGCCATATATACATACATGGAGTCACAGCCTACCCATGTGTACAGCCATATATACATACATGGAGTCACAGCCTACCCATGTGTACAGCCATATATACTTACATGGAGTCACAGCCTACCCATGTGTACAGCCATATATACATACATGGAGTCACAGCCAACCCGTGTGTGCAGCCATATATACATACATGGAGTCACAGCCTACCCGTGTGTACAGCCATATGCCATATATACATACATGGAGTCACAGCCTACCCATGTCCTGAGCTCCATGTCCTCCATGTGTACAGCCATATATACATACATGGAGTCACAGCCAACCCGTGTGTGCAGCCATATATACATACATGGAGTCACAGCCTAGCCATGTGTACAGCCATATATACATACATGGAGTCACAGCCTAGCCGTGTGTACAGCCATATATACATACATGGAGTCACAGCCTACCCGTGTGTACAGCCATATATACATACATGGAGTCACAGCCTACCCGTGTCCTGAGCTCCATGTCCTCCATGTGTACAGCCATATATACATACATGGAGTCACAGCCTACCCATGTGTACAGCCATATATACATACATGGAGTCACAGCCTACCCATGTGTACAGCCATATATACATACATGGAGTCACAGCCTAGCCATGTGTACAGCCATATATACTTACATGGAGTCACAGCCTACCCATGTGTACAGCCATATATACATACATGGAGTCACAGCCTACCCGTGTGTACAGCCATATATACATACATGGAGTCACAGTTTACCCATGTGTACAGCCATATATACATACATGGAGTCACAGCCTACCCGTGTGTGCAGCCATATATACATACATGGAGTCACAGCCTACCCATGTCCTGAGCTCCATGTCCTCCATGTGTACAGCCATATATACATACATGGAGTCACAGCCAACCCGTGTGTGCAGCCATATATACATACATGGAGTCACAGCCTACCCGTGTGTACAGCCATATATACATACATGGAGTCACAGCCTACCCATGTCCTGAGCTCCATGTCCTCCATGTGTACAGCCATATATACATACATGGAGTCACAGCCTAGCCATGTGTACAGCCATATATACATACATGGAGTCACAGCCTAGCCGTGTGTACAGCCATATATACATACATGGAGTCACAGCCTACCCGTGTGTACAGCCATATATACATACATGGAGTCACAGCCTACCCGTGTCCTGAGCTCCATGTCCTCCATGTGTACAGCCATATATACATACATGGAGTCACAGCCTACCCATGTGTACAGCCATATATACATACATGGAGTCACAGCCTACCCATGTGTACAGCCATATATACATACATGGAGTCACAGCCTACCCGTGTGTACAGCCATATATACATACATGGAGTCACAGCCTACCCATGTGTACAGCCATATATACATACATGGAGTCACAGCCTAGCCATGTGTACAGCCATATATACATACATGGAGTCACAGCCTACCCGTGTGTACAGCCATATATACATACATGGAGTCACAGCCTACCCGTGTGTACAGCCATATATACATACATGGAGTCACAGCCAACCCGTGTGTGCAGCCATATATACATACATGGAGTCACAGCCTACCCGTGTCCTGAGCTCCATGTCCTCCATGTGTACAGCCATATATACATACATGGAGTCGGAGCCTACCCATGTGTACAGCCATATATACATACATGGAGTCGGAGCCTACCCATGTGTACAGCCATATATACATACATGGAGTCACAGCCTAGCCATGTGTACATCCATATATACATACATGGAGTCACAGCCTACCCATGTGTACAGCCATATATACATACATGGAGTCACAGCCTACCCGTGTGTACAGCCATATATACATACATGGAGTCACATCCTAGCCATGTGTACAGCCATATATACATACATGGAGTCACAGCCTACCCGTGTGTGCAGCCATATATACATACATGGAGTCACAGCCTACCCGTGTGTGCAGCCATATATACATACATGGAGTCACAACCTACCCATGTCCTGAGCTCCATGTCCTCCATGTGTACAGCCATATATACATACATGGAGTCACAGCCAACCCGTGTGTGCAGCCATATATACATACATGGAGTCACAGCCTACCCGTGTGTACAGCCATATATACATACATGGAGTCACAGCCTACCCATGTCCTGAGCTCCATGTCCTCCATGTGTACAGCCATATATACATACATGGAGTCACAGCCAACCCGTGTGTGCAGCCATATATACATACATGGAGTCACAGCCTACCCGTGTCCTGAGCTCCATGTCCTCCATGTGTACAGCCATATATACATACATGGAGTCGGAGCCTACCCATGTGTACAGCCATATATACATACATGGAGTCGGAGCCTACCCATGTGTACAGCCATATATACATACATGGAGTCACAGCCTAGCCATGTGTACAGCCATATATACATACATGGAGTCACAGCCTAGCCATGTGTACAGCCATATATACATACATGGAGTCACAGCCTAGCCATGTGTACAGCCATATATACATACATGGAGTCACAGCCTACCCGTGTGTACAGCCATATATACATACATGGAGTCACAGCCTACCCGTGTGTACAGCCATATATACATACATGGAGTCACAGCCAACCCGTGTGTGCAGCCATATATACATACATGGAGTCACAGCCTACCCGTGTCCTGAGCTCCATGTCCTCCATGTGTACAGCCATATATACATACATGGAGTCGGAGCCTACCCATGTGTACAGCCATATATACATACATGGAGTCGGAGCCTACCCATGTGTACAGCCATATATACATACATGGAGTCACAGCCTAGCCATGTGTACAGCCATATATACATACATGGAGTCACAGCCTACCCATGTGTACAGCCATATATACATACATGGAGTCACAGCCTACCCGTGTGTACAGCCATATATACATACATGGAGTCACATCCTAGCCATGTGTACAGCCATATATACATACATGGAGTCACAGCCTACCCGTGTGTGCAGCCATATATACATACATGGAGTCACAACCTACCCATGTCCTGAGCTCCATGTCCTCCATGTGTACAGCCATATATACATACATGGAGTCACAGCCAACCCGTGTGTGCAGCCATATATACATACATGGAGTCACAGCCTACCCGTGTGTACAGCCATATATACATACATGGAGTCACAGCCTACCCATGTCCTGAGCTCCATGTCCTCCATGTGTACAGCCATATATACATACATGGAGTCACAGCCAACCCGTGTGTGCAGCCATATATACATACATGGAGTCACAGCCTACCCGTGTCCTGAGCTCCATGTCCTCCATGTGTACAGCCATATATACATACATGGAGTCGGAGCCTACCCATGTGTACAGCCATATATACATACATGGAGTCGGAGCCTACCCATGTGTACAGCCATATATACATACATGGAGTCACAGCCTAGCCATGTGTACAGCCATATATACATACATGGAGTCACAGCCTAGCCATGTGTACAGCCATATATACATACATGGAGTCACAGCCTACCCATGTGTACAGCCATATATACATACATGGAGTCACAGCCCAGCCATGTGTACAGCCATATATACATACATGGAGTCACAGCCTACCCATGTGTACAGCCATATATACATACATGGAGTCACAGCCTACCCATGTGTACAGCCATATATACATACATGGAGTCACAGCCTAGCCATGTGTACAGCCATATATACATACATGGAGTCACAGCCTACCCATGTGTACAGCCATATATACATACATGGAGTCACAGCCCAGCCATGTGTACAGCCATATATACATACATGGAGTCACAGCCTACCCATGTGTACAGCCATATATACATACATGGAGTCACAGCCTACCCATGTGTACAGCCATATATACATACATGGAGTCACAGCCTAGCCATGTGTGCAGCCATATATACATACATGGAGTCACAGCCTACCCGTGTCCTGAGCTCCATGTCCTCCATGTGTACAGCCATATATACATACATGGAGTCACAGCCTACCCATGTGTACAGCCATATATACATACATGGAGTCACAGCCTACCCGTGTGTACAGCCATATATACATACATAGAGTCACAGCCTAGCCATGTGTACAGCCATATATACATACATGGAGTCACAGCCTACCCATGTGTACAGCCATATATACATACATGGAGTCACAGCCTAGACATGTGTACAGCCATATATACATACATGGAGTCACAGCCTACCCATGTGTACAGCCATATATACATACATGGAGTCACAGCCTAGCCATGTGTACAGCCATATATACATACATGGAGTCACAGCCTACCCGTGTGTACAGCCATATATACATACATGGAGTCACAGCCTACCCGTGTGTACAGCCATATATACATACATGGAGTCACAGCCAACCCGTGTGTGCAGCCATATATACATACATGGAGTCACAGCCTACCCGTGTCCTGAGCTCCATGTCCTCCATGTGTACAGCCATATATACATACATGGAGTCGGAGCCTACCCATGTGTACAGCCATATATACATACATGGAGTCACAGCCTACCCATGTGTACAGCCATATATACATACATGGAGTCACAGCCTAGCCATGTGTACAGCCATATATACATACATGGAGTCACAGCCTACCCATGTGTACAGCCATATATACATACATGGAGTCACAGCCTACCCGTGTGTACAGCCATATATACATACATGGAGTCACAGCCTAGCCATGTGTACAGCCATATATACATACATGGAGTCACAGCCTAGCCATGTGTACAGCCATATATACATACATGGAGTCACAGCCTACCCGTGTCCTGAGCTCCATGTCCTCCATGTGTACAGCCATATATACATACATGGAGTCGCAGCCGAGCCATGTGTACAGCCATATATACATACATGGAGTCACAGCCTACCCGTGTGTACAGCCATATATACATACATGGAGTCACAGCCTACCCGTGTGTACAGCCATATATACATACATGGAGTCACAGCCTAGCCATGTGTACAGCCATATATACATACATGGAGTCGCAGCCTACCCATGTGTACAGCCATATATACATACATGGAGTCACAGCCTACCCGTGTCCTGAGCTCCATGTCCTCCATGTGTACAGCCATATATACATACATGGAGTCACAGCCTAGCCATGTGTACAGCCATATATACATACATGGAGTCACAGCCTACCCATGTGTACAGCCATATATACATACATGGAGTCACAGCCTAGCCATGTGTACAGCCATATATACATATATGGAGTCACAGCCTAGCCATGTGTACAGCCATATATACATACATGGAGTCACAGCCTACCCATGTGTACAGCCATATATAGATACATGGAGTCGCAGCCTAGCCGTGTGTACAGCCATATATACATACATGGAGTCACAGCCTAGCCGTGTGTACAGCCATATATACATACATGGAGTCACAGCCTAGCCGTGTGTACAGCCATATATACATACATGGAGTCACAGCCTACCCGTGTGTACAGCCATATATACATACATGGAGTCACAGCCTACCCGTGTCCTGAGCTCCATGTCCTCCATGTGTACAGCCATATATACATACATGGAGTCACAGCCTACCCATGTGTACAGCCATATATACATACATGGAGTCACAGCCTACCCATGTGTACAGCCATATATACATACATGGAGTCACAGCCTACCCATGTGTACAGCCATATATACTTACATGGAGTCACAGCCTACCCATGTGTACAGCCATATATACATACATGGAGTCACAGCCAACCCGTGTGTGCAGCCATATATACATACATGGAGTCACAGCCTACCCGTGTGTACAGCCATATGCCATATATACATACATGGAGTCACAGCCTACCCATGTCCTGAGCTCCATGTCCTCCATGTGTACAGCCATATATACATACATGGAGTCACAGCCAACCCGTGTGTGCAGCCATATATACATACATGGAGTCACAGCCTAGCCATGTGTACAGCCATATATACATACATGGAGTCACAGCCTAGCCGTGTGTACAGCCATATATACATACATGGAGTCACAGCCTACCCGTGTGTACAGCCATATATACATACATGGAGTCACAGCCTACCCGTGTCCTGAGCTCCATGTCCTCCATGTGTACAGCCATATATACATACATGGAGTCACAGCCTACCCATGTGTACAGCCATATATACATACATGGAGTCACAGCCTACCCATGTGTACAGCCATATATACATACATGGAGTCACAGCCTAGCCATGTGTACAGCCATATATACTTACATGGAGTCACAGCCTACCCATGTGTACAGCCATATATACATACATGGAGTCACAGCCTACCCGTGTGTACAGCCATATATACATACATGGAGTCACAGTTTACCCATGTGTACAGCCATATATACATACATGGAGTCACATCCTAGCCATGTGTACAGCCATATATACATACATGGAGTCACAGCCTACCCGTGTGTGCAGCCATATATACATACATGGAGTCACAGCCTACCCATGTCCTGAGCTCCATGTCCTCCATGTGTACAGCCATATATACATACATGGAGTCACAGCCAACCCGTGTGTGCAGCCATATATACATACATGGAGTCACAGCCTACCCGTGTGTACAGCCATATATACATACATGGAGTCACAGCCTACCCATGTCCTGAGCTCCATGTCCTCCATGTGTACAGCCATATATACATACATGGAGTCACAGCCTAGCCATGTGTACAGCCATATATACATACATGGAGTCACAGCCTAGCCGTGTGTACAGCCATATATACATACATGGAGTCACAGCCTACCCGTGTGTACAGCCATATATACATACATGGAGTCACAGCCTACCCGTGTCCTGAGCTCCATGTCCTCCATGTGTACAGCCATATATACATACATGGAGTCACAGCCTACCCATGTGTACAGCCATATATACATACATGGAGTCACAGCCTACCCATGTGTACAGCCATATATACATACATGGAGTCACAGCCTACCCGTGTGTACAGCCATATATACATACATGGAGTCACAGCCTACCCATGTGTACAGCCATATATACATACATGGAGTCACAGCCTAGCCATGTGTACAGCCATATATACATACATGGAGTCACAGCCTACCCGTGTGTACAGCCATATATACATACATGGAGTCACAGCCTACCCGTGTGTACAGCCATATATACATACATGGAGTCACAGCCAACCCGTGTGTGCAGCCATATATACATACATGGAGTCACAGCCTACCCGTGTCCTGAGCTCCATGTCCTCCATGTGTACAGCCATATATACATACATGGAGTCGGAGCCTACCCATGTGTACAGCCATATATACATACATGGAGTCGGAGCCTACCCATGTGTACAGCCATATATACATACATGGAGTCACAGCCTACCCATGTGTACAGCCATATATACATACATGGAGTCACAGCCTACCCGTGTGTACAGCCATATATACATACATGGAGTCACATCCTAGCCATGTGTACAGCCATATATACATACATGGAGTCACAGCCTACCCGTGTGTGCAGCCATATATACATACATGGAGTCACAGCCTACCCGTGTGTGCAGCCATATATACATACATGGAGTCACAACCTACCCATGTCCTGAGCTCCATGTCCTCCATGTGTACAGCCATATATACATACATGGAGTCACAGCCAACCCGTGTGTGCAGCCATATATACATACATGGAGTCACAGCCTACCCGTGTGTACAGCCATATATACATACATGGAGTCACAGCCTACCCATGTCCTGAGCTCCATGTCCTCCATGTGTACAGCCATATATACATACATGGAGTCACAGCCAACCCGTGTGTGCAGCCATATATACATACATGGAGTCACAGCCTACCCGTGTCCTGAGCTCCATGTCCTCCATGTGTACAGCCATATATACATACATGGAGTCGGAGCCTGCCCATGTGTACAGCCATATATACATACATGGAGTCGGAGCCTACCCATGTGTACAGCCATATATACATACATGGAGTCACAGCCTAGCCATGTGTACAGCCATATATACATACATGGAGTCACAGCCTAGCCATGTGTACAGCCATATATACATACATGGAGTCACAGCCTACCCATGTGTACAGCCATATATACATACATGGAGTCACAGCCTAGCCATGTGTACAGCCATATATACATACATGGAGTCACAGCCTAGCCATGTGTACAGCCATATATACATACATGGAGTCACAGCCTAGCCATGTGTACAGCCATATATACATACATGGAGTCACAGCCTACCCGTGTGTACAGCCATATATACATACATGGAGTCACAGCCTACCCGTGTGTACAGCCATATATACATACATGGAGTCACAGCCAACCCGTGTGTGCAGCCATATATACATACATGGAGTCACAGCCTACCCGTGTCCTGAGCTCCATGTCCTCCATGTGTACAGCCATATATACATACATGGAGTCGGAGCCTACCCATGTGTACAGCCATATATACATACATGGAGTCGGAGCCTACCCATGTGTACAGCCATATATACATACATGGAGTCACAGCCTAGCCATGTGTACAGCCATATATACATACATGGAGTCACAGCCTACCCATGTGTACAGCCATATATACATACATGGAGTCACAGCCTACCCGTGTGTACAGCCATATATACATACATGGAGTCACATCCTAGCCATGTGTACAGCCATATATACATACATGGAGTCACAGCCTACCCGTGTGTGCAGCCATATATACATACATGGAGTCACAACCTACCCATGTCCTGAGCTCCATGTCCTCCATGTGTACAGCCATATATACATACATGGAGTCACAGCCAACCCGTGTGTGCAGCCATATATACATACATGGAGTCACAGCCTACCCGTGTGTACAGCCATATATACATACATGGAGTCACAGCCTACCCATGTCCTGAGCTCCATGTCCTCCATGTGTACAGCCATATATACATACATGGAGTCACAGCCAACCCGTGTGTGCAGCCATATATACATACATGGAGTCACAGCCTACCCGTGTCCTGAGCTCCATGTCCTCCATGTGTACAGCCATATATACATACATGGAGTCGGAGCCTACCCATGTGTACAGCCATATATACATACATGGAGTCGGAGCCTACCCATGTGTACAGCCATATATACATACATGGAGTCACAGCCTAGCCATGTGTACAGCCATATATACATACATGGAGTCACAGCCTAGCCATGTGTACAGCCATATATACATACATGGAGTCACAGCCTACCCATGTGTACAGCCATATATACATACATGGAGTCACAGCCCAGCCATGTGTACAGCCATATATACATACATGGAGTCACAGCCTAGACATGTGTACAGCCATATATACATACATGGAGTCACAGCCTACCCATGTGTACAGCCATATATACATACATGGAGTCACAGCCTACCCATGTGTACAGCCATATATACATACATGGAGTCACAGCCTAGCCATGTGTACAGCCATATATACATACATGGAGTCACAGCCTACCCATGTGTACAGCCATATATACATACATGGAGTCACAGCCCAGCCATGTGTACAGCCATATATACATACATGGAGTCACAGCCTACCCATGTGTACAGCCATATATACATACATGGAGTCACAGCCTACCCATGTGTACAGCCATATATACATACATGGAGTCACAGCCTAGCCATGTGTGCAGCCATATATACATACATGGAGTCACAGCCTACCCGTGTCCTGAGCTCCATGTCCTCCATGTGTGCAGCCATATATACATACATGGAGTCACAGCCTACCCATGTGTACAGCCATATATACATACATGGAGTCACAGCCTACCCGTGTGTACAGCCATATATACATACATAGAGTCACAGCCTAGCCATGTGTACAGCCATATATACATACATGGAGTCACAGCCTACCCATGTGTACAGCCATATATACATACATGGAGTCACAGCCTAGCCATGTGTACAGCCATATATACATACATGGAGTCACAGCCTACCCGTGTGTACAGCCATATATACATACATGGAGTCACAGCCTACCCGTGTGTACAGCCATATATACATACATGGAGTCACAGCCAACCCGTGTGTGCAGCCATATATACATACATGGAGTCACAGCCTACCCGTGTGTACAGCCATATATACATACATGGAGTCACAGCCTAGCCATGTGTACAGCCATATATACATACATGGAGTCACAGCCTAGCCATGTGTACAGCCATATATACATACATGGAGTCACAGCCTACCCGTGTCCTGAGCTCCATGTCCTCCATGTGTACAGCCATATATACATACATGGAGTCGCAGCCTAGCCATGTGTACAGCCATATATACATACATGGAGTCACAGCCTACCCGTGTGTACAGCCATATATACATACATGGAGTCACAGCCTACCCGTATGTACAGCCATATATACATACATGGAGTCACAGCCTAGCCATGTGTACAGCCATATATACATACATGGAGTCGCAGCCTACCCATGTGTACAGCCATATATACATACATGGAGTCACAGCCTACCCGTGTCCTGAGCTCCATGTCCTCCATGTGTACAGCCATATATACATACATGGAGTCACAGCCTACCCGTGTGTACAGCCATATAATCATACATGGAGTCACAGCCTAGCCATGTGTACAGCCATATATACATACATGGAGTCACAGCCTACCCATGTGTACAGCCATATATAGATACATGGAGTCGCAGCCTAGCCATGTGTACAGCCATATATACATACATGGAGTCACAGCCTACCCGTGTGTACAGCCATATATACATACATGGAGTCACAGCCTAGCCATGTGTGCAGCCATATATACATACATGGAGTCACAGCCTACCCGTGTGTACAGCCATATATACATACATGGAGTCACAGCCTAGCCGTGTCCTGAGCTCCATGTCCTCCATGTGTACAGCCATATATACATACATGGAGTCACAGCCTACCCGTGTGTACAGCCATATATACATACATGGAGTTACAGCCTACCCGTGTGTACAGCCATATATACATACATGGAGTCACAGCCTAGCCATGTGTACAGCCATATATACATACATGGAGTCACAGCCTACCCATGTGTACAGCCATATATACATACATGGAGTCACAGCCTACCCGTGTGTACAGCCATATATACATACATGGAGTCACAGCCTACCCATGTGTACAGCCATATATACATACATGGAGTCACAGCCTACCCATGTGTACAGCCATATATACATACATGGAGTCACAGCCTACCCGTGTGTACAGCCATATATACATACATGGAGTCACAGCCTAGCCATGTGTACAGCCATATATACATACATGGAGTCACAGCTTAGCCATGTGTACAGCCATATATACATACATGGAGTCGCAGCCTACCCGTGTGTACAGCCATATATACATACATGGAGTCACAGCCTAGCCATGTGTACAGCCATATATACATACATGGAGTCACAGCCTACCCGTGTGTACAGCCATATATACATACATGGAGTCACAGCCTAGCCATGTGTACAGCCATATATACATACATGGAGTCACAGCCTACCCATGTGTACAGCCATATATACATACATGGAGTCACAGCCTACCCGTGTCCTGAGCTCCATGTCCTCCATGTGTACAGCCATATATACATACATGGAGTCACAGCCTACCCATGTGTACAGCCATATATACATACATGGAGTCACAGCCTACCCGTGTCCTGAGCTCCATGTCCTCCATGTGTACAGCCATATATACATACATGTAGTCACAGCCTACCCATGTGTACAGCCATATATACATACATGGAGTCACAGCCAACCCATGTGTACAGCCATATATACATACATGGAGTCACAGCCTAGCCATGTGTACAGCCATATATACATACATGGAGTCACAGCCTAGCCATGTGTACAGCCATATATACATACATGGAGTCGAAGCCTAGCCATGTGTACAGCCATATATACATACATGGAGTCGCAGCCAACCCATGTGTACAGCCATATATACATACATGGAGTCACAGCCTACCCATGTGTACAGCCATATATACATACATGGAGTCACAGCCTACCCATGTGTACAGCCATATATACATACATGGAGTCACAGCCTACCCGTGTCCTGAGCTCCATGTCCTCCATGTGTACAGCCATATATACATACATGGAGTCGCAGCCTACCCGTGTGTACAGCCATATATACATACATGGAGTCACAGCCTACCCATGTGTACAGCCATATATACATACATGGAGTCACAGCCTAGCCATGTGTACAGCCATATATACATACATGGAGTCGAAGCCTAGCCATGTGTACAGCCATATATACATACATGGAGTCGCAGCCAACCCATGTGTACAGCCATATATACATACATGGAGTCACAGCCTACCCATGTGTACAGCCATATATACATACATGGAGTCACAGCCTAGCCATGTGTACAGCCATATATACATACATGGAGTCACAGCCTAGCCATGTGTACAGCCATATATACATACATGGAGTCACAGCCTACCCATGTGTACAGCCATATATACATACATGGAGTCACAGCCTACCCGTGTCCTGAGCTCCATGTCCTCCATGTGTACAGCCATATATACATACATGGAGTCACAGCCTACCCATGTGTACAGCCATATATACATACATGGAGTCACAGCCTAGCCATGTGTACAGCCATATATACATACATGGAGTCGCAGCCTAGCCATGTCCTGAGCTCCATGTCCTCCATGTGTACAGCCATATATACATACATGGAGTCACAGCCTACCCATGTGTACAGCCATATATACATACATGGAGTCACAGCCTAGCCATGTCCTGAGCTCCATGTCCTCCATGTGTACAGCCATATATACATACATGGAGTCGCAGCCTACCCATGTGCTGAGCTCCATGTCCTCCATGTGTACAGCCATATATACATACATGGAGTCGCAGCCTACCCGTGTCCTGAGCTCCATGTCCTCCATGTGTACAGCCATATATACATACATGTAGTCACAGCCTACCCATGTGTACAGCCATATATACATACATGGAGTCACAGCCAACCCATGTGTACAGCCATATATACATACATGGAGTCACAGCCTAGCCATGTGTACAGCCATATATACATACATGGAGTCACAGCCTAGCCATGTGTACAGCCATATATACATACATGGAGTCGCAGCCTACCCATGTGCTGAGCTCCATGTCCTCCATGTGTACAGCCATATATACATACATGGAGTCGCAGCCTACCCGTGTCCTGAGCTCCATGTCCTCCATGTGTACAGCCATATATACATACATGGAGTCACAGCCTAGCCATGTGTACAGCCATATATACATACATGGAGTCACAGCCTACCCGTGTCCTGAGCTCCATGTCCTCCATGTGTACAGCCATATATACATACATGGAGTCGCAGCCTACCCATGTGCTGAGCTCCATGTCCTCCATGTGTGCAGCCATGTGGTAAGGGAGCACCTGTACACCCTTCATAAGGTGGTCCCCTTACACATATAGAGGCACTATGGGTATGGGATTGTCCTCTAAACACCACTACAGAGGCACCCCCGGAGGACAGGCCATGTCTGCACCACTCAGTAGCCCATTCAATACTTTCCTCAGGCCTTATGGCAAAGGACCCCAGTTACAGCCCAGTTTTGTTTCCAGAAAAAGCTCTGATCTCGAGGTCAGGAGATGGAAGATTCCAGACACCACAAGATAGCAGCAGAGATTAGTGCCCGTACCTCCCATGCCAAAGGCCTGATAGTCCTGCACCTCCTCTTCCATACTTCCTTTCTATGTAGGACACTCCCAGAAGCTGGAGCCTCTTTCCATGCCTTGGTCCTTGCACTGTATCCCATTCCCTTCCACAGGGTTATACTGTATATACAGAGCCCTCTTACCCATGGTGACCAATTGGTAGAAAAGACAAAAAAGAAAAAGAGGGGCGCACCGACCCAGTGCATTACCATAAAACCATTTATTAAAATATTAAAAAGTGTACAAAGTACTCACAAGACTGGTGTGATACAACACACATCAACATTGCATATACAGTCTCCAAGGTAGCCAAGGTCCCAAATATGACGAATGGACATGCAGATGGTCGCATGGGGCTGCTGTGGCTAGGCTGACGCGTTTCAGGGCGAACCCCCTTCCTCAGAGCCAGAAAAAATGCTGCCCATGGTGACCCATGCATGGCTCAGAGCTTTCCCTTCGTACCTGTGGCACACCACACTCACTATTCTGGGGTCTCTAGGGGCTTCCTAGATACCTATGCTACCTATTCTTCATTACAGGGTTCCTAACCCTAACTGTAGGGAACTAAATGGGGCACCCCTGTGATCCCACACTACAAATACAGAACCTTCCAGATATTATGACATCTGTTGATTGGCTGAACCCAGAAACCACTGCCAGAGATGGGCCCCGTCCAATGCTGAGTGCAGTACAGGCCCCGGGGCCACTATTGTTGGCACAAGTTTATTTTAGAACAATTGCCCAGTGTATGTGACTGGGTCCTGGGTCTGCTATCATCCGAAGTACCTTTCCTAAACTTTGACTCTGGGACTTTTGTATCTTTCACATCCATTCTCACCTTCTGTCACCATTAATCATTTCACAATTCCTTAAAATGACTGTTCAGGGCAGGAACATCCATGGAGGACGGCAAGACTGGGGGAAGACAACAGCAAGGAACCCAGAAAGGAGGAAGCAGAAGGTGGAGATAAATGGTATGGGGGTCAAGAAATATCCACCTCTCATGATGGTATTATGCAATCTAAGGGAGTCTTCTAGGGACCCCCCCCCCCCAGCCGTGGGGTAACACAATGTATACTACATGGAAGAAACCTTAGTAGTATGTTATTACATTGTACGTAACTCACTCCAAAACCCTACACTCTGTACATAGCGCACTCCTGAACCCTGCACTCTGTACGTAACTCACTCCTAAACCCTACACTCTGTACGTAACTCACTCCTAAACCCTACACTCTGTACATAGCGCACTCCTGAACCCTGCACTCTGTACGTAGCACACTCCTAAACCCTACACTCTGTATGTAGCGCACTCCTAAACCCTACACTCTGTACATAGCGCACTCCTAAACCCTACACTCTGTATGTAGCGCACTCCTAAACCCTACACTCTGTACATAGCGCACTCCTAAACCCTACACTCTGTATGTAGCGCACTCCTGAACCCTGCACTCTGTACATAGCGCACTCCTAAACCCTACACTCTGTATGTAGCGCACTCCTGAACCCTGCACTCTGTATGTAGCACACTCCTGAACCCTGCACTCTGTACGTAACTCACTCCTAAACCCTACACTCTGTACGTAACTCACTCCTAAACCCTACACTCTGTACATAGCGCACTCCTGAACCCTACACTCTGTACGTAGCGCACTCCTAAACCCTACACTCTGTACATAGCCCACTCCTGAACCCTGCACTCTGTACGTAGCGCACTCCTAAACCCTACACTCTGTATGTAGCGCACTCCTAAACCCTACACTCTGTACATAGCGCACTCCTGAACCCTGCACTCTGTATGTAGCGCACTCCTAAACCCTACACTCTGTATGTAGCGCACTCCTAAACCCTACACTCTGTACATAGCGCACTCCTGAACCCTGCACTCTGTATGTAGCACACTCCTGAACCCTGCACTCCGCACGTTGCGCACTCCTAAACCCTGCACTCTGTACAGAGCGCATTCCTGAATCCTGCACTCTGTACATAGCACACTCCTAAACCCTACACTCTGTATGTAGCGCACTCCTGAACCCTGCACTCTGTACATAGTGCACTCCTGAACCCTGCACTCTGTACGTAGCACACTCCTGAACCCTGCACTCTGTACATAGTGCACTCCTGAACCCTGCACTCTGTACGTAGCACACTCCTGAACCCTGCACTCTGTACATAGCACACTCCTGAACCCTGCACTCTGTACATAGCACACTCCTGAATCCTGCACTCTGTACGTAGCACACTCCTGAACCCTGCACTCTGTACATAGCACACTCCTGAACCCTGCACTCTGTACATAGCACACTCCTGAATCCTGCACTCTGTACGTAGCACACTCCTGAACCCTGCACTCTGTACATAGCACACTCCTGAACCCTGCACTCCGTACATAGCACACTCCTGAACCCTGCACTCTGTACGTAGCACATTGCTGCACGCTGAATGTAGCGCATTCCCGAACCCTGCACTCTGTATGTAGCACACTCCCGAACCCTGCACTCTGTACATATCACACCCCAGATACAACCAGCCTTTTAGGGTGTCCATACTGCTGATGTGGCCCGCAATGAAATTGAGTTTGACACCCCTGTTGTAATCTAATACTGTATATACTGAGCAGGGTGAAGTCCATGGCTTTTTTTCATGAGGGAACGCAGTTCCAGCACCTCTAGCACTGAAAGTATGTAATAGCAAGGGGTTCTGGGGTGTACTGGAGGGTCTGTTGATGCTGGCTGCTGGGAGATTTATTGTCCCTGGTGGAGATCTTTTTTGTGTGAGGGGAACTATTGTTGCTGGGGGTGGGGTCCATTGTTGCTGGGGAGGGATCTATTGTTTCTGAAGTGGTGTATTTTGCTGCTGGGGGGTCTATTGTTGCTGGAGTGGGGGTCTATTGTTGCTGGGGTTGGGTCCTTTGTTGCTGGGGGATTCATTTGTTGTGTGAGGGATCTATTGTTACTGGGGTGATGTATATTGGGATCTATTGTTGCTGGCTACGGGAGATGTATTTTACTGCTTTTCTGGTTATTAGACAAGAACAAACTCCATACAAATGATTTAGCACCACAAAATAATACTTGGGGCAGTACTGGGAGATGGATAGGGGGTGGAGCCAAGGGACGGTGGTATAGGAGGGTAGGGTGCGAAGGGGGGAATTCCTGTACATACGTCTATAGAATGTACTGCATGCAATGGATGGGAATATACACCATATATAATCTATAATCAGTACTGTAGTTATATGTAGTCACTGTAGAGAATATATATATATATCTGCTGTGTATATAGTATTACAGACTATAATGTAGAGAATATATATATATATCTGCTGTGTATATAGTATTACAGGATATAATGTAGAGAATATATATATATATATATGCTGTGTATATAGTATTACAGGCTATAATGTAGAGAATATATATATATATATATATATGCTGTGTATATAGTATTACAGGATATAATGTAGAGAATATATATATATATATATGCAGTGTATATAGTATTACAGGATATAATGTAGAGAATATATATATATATATATGCAGTGTATATAGTATTACAGGCTATAATGTAGAGAATATATATATATATATATGCAGTGTATATAGTATTACAGGATATAATGTAGAGAATATATATATATATATGCAGTGTATATAGTATTACAGGCTATAATGTAGAGAATATATATATATATATCTGCTGTGTATATAGTATTACAGGATATAATGTAGAGAATATATATATATATATGCAGTGTATACAGTATTACAGGCTATAATGTAGAGAATATATATATATATATATATGCAGTGTATATAGTATTACAGGATATAATGTAGAGAATATATATATATATATGCAGTGTATATAGTATTACAGGCTATAATGTAGAGAATATACCCGGGACGGGGAAGCTATAGCACAGTACAATAGTCTATTGATAAGGATCCCTATGCTGTGATCATTAATCATTGGACGGTGTAAATACTTCCAGTCACGTCTTTCTCTTTGATTAATTGTGTTTATTTTGGCTGTATTGGAGGGAGTTATCTGGACCCCACAAGTACCAGGCCTTGGAGATGACCAATCACAGAGCAGCACCTTCCTATATACGGTAGATTGGGGGGGGGGGGGGGGCTGTGAAATCGCTGTGTAGGTGGAAAAATGCACAGCACCTTCCTAGACCTCGGTCACCCAGAAGGGTTCAACCTGCTGGTTTTATACCTAGAAGTTGTTCAGCGAGCCGAAGCACCGAATGGATTGAAGTGTGGAAAAGGTCGGGAAATTTGGATCTGCCGGTCAACAGCAACGGCTCAGGAACCAAAAAACACGTATAAAGCCTGGAGTCTGCATGTTCTCCCTGTGCCTGCGTGGGTTTCCTCCGGGTACTCCGGTTTCCTCCCACACTCCAAAGACATGCTGGGAGGGTAATTGGATCCTGTATAAAACTGGCCTTACTATTTATGTATGAATGTGAGTGAGGGACATTAGATTGTAAGCTCCTTGAGGGCAGGGACTGATGTGAATGTGTAATGTATATGTAAAGCGCTGCGTAAATTAACAGCGCTATATAAGAACCTGAAATAAGAAAAAATAAAAAATAATAAAGGAGGAGGTGCCAACAAAATGATATTGCTGGGCATGCCATGGCAGCCATGACACTAGAACCTTCCTATAATAAATCTCCAGAAATATCCAAGGTACTGATTTGATGCAGGTAAGTATATTCACATAATTTAGGACACCATGGTTCCTTGCCCTTGGGCTTTTCACAGTCCATCGACCAGTTGCAGGCAGATCTCAAAATATTGCTGTTCGTTGTTTGAGAAAGGTGAATTTTACTCACACTATGTAAATTATACTTCACTTTCCTCTTTAAACAGCCCAAACAATGACTGGTAAAGAAGTCCTCGTTCCTCACCTTCATCCCACCTCACTATGAGACCTCTAACAGGGCTGCCAGAAAGGTCTACAGGTTGGGCCGTGAAGGAGGCGTTGGTTCCCCCATAACTGTGACTTCAGCCTCTGATATCAGCTGCTTATTTCAGCTAATCGGATGCCTCATTCAGTACCCAGGTCCATAGTGTCTGACTTGGCAAAGCCTCCACCACCAGATTGAATTTCTCAGCATATGAAGATGCCTGTCCTCCCCTTCCTGGAATTCAAGTCCACCAAGTCTCTTTATATTTTACTTGTCTGGCTGAAAACAGAACTTTGGAAAAAGGAGAACAAAATACAGATACTAAAGGTGGTAGAGCTGAGGAGAATAAGACGATAACCATCAGACCTGTAGCCTGACTGAAGCCATGTTCACAATTCCCAGCACAAATCTTCCTACAAACTGCCTACATTGTACTACTTACAGCCTGCTGACACCTAGTGGACGTATATCATATACCCGATGGGAATATATGAGGACACTGCGGATGTTGGCTGCACTGGCAGATGCCAGAAGAATTGCTGTGTAAGGGAAGTCCTTGCTTGTTACTTCAAGTTCATGAACTGACTGATAGATAGATAACTGTTCATTGCAGCTTGCTGGATGAATTTTTGGAAAAAAAGGAAAACAAGCTTTTCAAAGGATCTTCATGCCAATATAGA
Source organism: Pelophylax lessonae (assembly GCF_965119305.1). Taxonomy (NCBI): domain Eukaryota; kingdom Metazoa; phylum Chordata; class Amphibia; order Anura; family Ranidae; genus Pelophylax; species Pelophylax lessonae. The sequence goes on along the minus strand of NC_138780.1, from coordinate 133,196 downwards.
TTGTAAGCTCTTGTGTGCAGGGCCTACCTAACCCTCTTGTATTGAATTGTACTGTCACCCTTTATATTGGAAAGGGCTGTGCAAAGTGCTGGTGCTAAACCCTGTATATTAATAATATAATATAGGGCAAAATCCTGGCATACAGTTCTGTGTAACTTATTGGTAGCCAGGACATGAGGTGACACTTACCTGCAACCAGTAATGTGACTCCTGCAGAGCGGGTTCTAGCAGATTTGGCCCCACTGGAGAAAGCAGTAAGACCCAGGATTATTCCAGCAAAACTGGACAGAATAGACAGCAGCATAAATGCACGGGTGGCATCCCAGAACGCTGAATACAAGCAAACAGAGGAGAATATTAGGGTATAGAGAATAAGTCTGAGGCATTCTTCTCTTCCATAAATCTATGGTAATGACCCTACACCAGAATATCCCAACCAGGCTCTTCTCTGTAATCCTTATCCTGACCCTACCTCCGAAACACTGACCCTACACCAAAATATCCCAACCAGGCTCTTCTCTGTAATCCTTATCCTGACCCTACCTCCGAAACACTGACCCTACACCAAATTATCCCAACCAGGCTCTTCTCTGTAATCCTTATCCTGACCCTACCTCAGAAACACTGACCCTACACCAAATTATCCTAACCAAGCTCTTCTCTGTAATCTTTATCCAGACCCTGCCTCCGAAACACTGACCCTACACCAAAATATCCCAACCAAGCTCTTCTCTACGATCCTTATCCTGACCCTGCCTCAGAAACTTTAACCATACACCAGAATATCCCAACCAGGCTCTTCTCTGTAATCCTTATCCTGACCCTACCTCCGAAACATTGACCCTACACCAACATATCCCAACCAGGCTCTTCTCTGTAATCCTTATCCTGACCCTACCTCAGAAACACTGACCCTACACCAAAATATCCCAACCAAGCTCTTCTCTGTAATCCTTATCCCGACCCTACCTCCGAAACACTGACCCTACACCAAAATATCCCAACCAAGCTCTTCTCTGTAATCTTTATCCTGACCCTACCTCCGAAACACTGACCCTACACCAAAATATCCCAACCAAGCTCTTCTCTACGATCCTTATCCTGACCCTGCCTCAGAAACTTTAACCATACACCAGAATATCCCAACCAGGCTCTTCTCTGTAATCCTTATCCTGACCCTACCTCCGAAACATTGACCCTACACCAACATATCCCAACCAGGCTCTTCTCTATAATCTTTATCCAGACCCTGCCTCCGAAACACTGACCCTACACCAAAATATACCAACCAAGCTCTTCTCTGTAGTCCTTATCCTGACCCTGCCTCAGAAACTTTAACCATACACCAGAATATCCCAACCAGGCTCTTCTCTGTAATCTTTATCCAGACCCTGCCTCAGAAACATTGACCCTACACCAAAATATCCCAACCAGGCTCTTCTCTGTAATCCTTATCCTGACCCTACCTCAGAAACACTGACCCTACACCAAATTATCCCAACCAGGCTCTTCTCTATAATCCTTATCCTGACCCTACCTCAGAAACTTTAACCATACACCAGAATATCCCAACCAGGCTCTTCTCTATAATCCTTATCCTGACCCTACCTCCGAAACACTGACCCTACACCAATATTTGCCCAATGTAGACTCGTATTGCAGCCCTAGCACTAATCATAGTTTCAAACCTAACACTGACCCTACCCATAACCCCAATACTAACCCTAACTCTATACCTTACTCTGACTATACCTCACTGATTCTAGATCCAAACACTGACCATAACTGTAACCCTAACTCAGTCACACCTGTGATCAATATCTTAATTGAACCTTAAAACTGACTTTATTACAGAGAGCCCAAGTCCTGCACATATAAAAGGGCAGGTTGATTTTTAGTACACTTATCCTTTACAGCTTCCCATCCCCCAGCAGTTTATATTTGTACCCCTGCTCGTGTAGGGTCTTTGCTGGATGGGTTGTGTATGGGTTTTCCATTGCAGTGAATGGCGGTGTATTGCAAAGGTGTGCAGAATTTTGAAGGGTTTGGGTAAAGTCCCTCACAGGAGGACGGATTTACAAGGCATTATAAACTATGATAAAAGTGCTGGGGGAGGGGAGAGCGGTAAGCAATATGTGGACATACCCCTTAATGCTGATGGTAGTTGCAGTAACATGGTGGCCAGACAGATCTGAGATGAGTCCCCAGGCAGTCATTGCATTTTGGCCTCCCACCTCAAATCTGATTATGTCTCTATAATAGGCTTATGGCACTTACCGACAGTGATGGTATGAGCGTGGCATTTTCCTGCCACACAGAACCTCCACAGACCCTGGTTACTCAGACTCCCCGAGTACCGATACTGCATCCAAAAATCAGTCGCTGTGGCAACTATGAGCAGAACCAATCCAGAGACTGCACAGAGCAGACCGCCGCCCATCAAGGTGTACATTTCAAGACTTCTACCTGTCCGTGGCCTGCGAGACGAGAAATATTCTGATATCAACATCACCAATCCCAATTTTATTATAACATGACAGACTGAGTAGACTAGGAATCTCTAACCCTAACCTGAACCTTAATCCTAACCCCAACTCAAACCCTAATCCTAATCCTGACCCAAACCTTAACCTAAATCCTAATCCTGATATTAACCTAACCCTAATCATAATAGTCGTAACCCTAATGATAACCTAAACTTTAACCATAACCCTATTTGGTGCCCTAATCCTTACCCTAACCTGAACCCTAATGCTAACCCTAAACTTAATTTGAACTCAAATCCTAATCCTAACCCTAATCTGAATCCTAATCTCAAACCCAATTAGAACACTAGTACTAACCCTAACCTGAACATGAATCCTAAAATGAACCCCAAACATTATCCTAACTCTAACCCTAATCCTAACCCATATCCTAACCCTAATCCTAACCCATATCCTAACCCTAATCCTAACCCATATCCTAACCCTAGTCCTTTCCCTAATCATAATCCAAATCCTAACCCTAACCTAAATCCTAACCCTAATCTGAACCCTAATCCTAACTCAAACTCTAGACCTAACCCTAATCCTAACCCAAATTCTAATCCTAAACAAAACCCAAAACATAATCCTAACCCTGATCTGAACCCTAATCATAACCCCAACTTGAACCCCAGTTTTAGCCCAAATCTTAACCCCAATATTAATATTATTCATATCCCAAATTTTAACCCTAATCCTAATCTGAACCCTAATCCCAACTCAAACCTAAAGCCTAAACCCAATCCTAACCCTAAAGTAAAACCTAATCCTACTGTTAAGCCTAACCCTTATCAGAACCCTAACCCTAATCATAACCCTAGCCTGAACACTAATCCTAACCCCAACTCAAACCCTAGTCCTAATCCTGACCCAAACCTTAACCTAAATCCTAATCCCGATATTAACCTAACCCTAATCATAATAGTCCTAACCCTAATGATAACCTAAACTTTAACCATAACCCTATTTGGTGCCCTAATCCTTACCCTAACCTGAACCCTAATGCTAACCCTAAACTTAATTTGAACTCAAATCCTAACCCTAATCTGAATCCTAATCTCAAACCCAATTAGAACACTAGTACTAACCCTAACCTGAACATTAATCCTAAATGAACCCCAAACATAATCCTAACTCTAACCCTAATCCTAACCCATATCCTAACCCTAGTCCTTTCCCTAATACAAATCCTAACCCTAACCTAAATCCTAACCCTAATCTGAACCCTAATCCTAACTCAAACTCTAGACCTAACCCTAATCCTAACCCAAATTCTAATCCTAAATAAAACCCAAAACATAATCCTAACCCTGATCTGAACCCTATTCATAACCCCAACTTGAACCCCAGTTTTAGCCCAAATCTTAACCCCAATATTAATATTATTCATATCCCAAATTTTAACCCTAATCCTAATCTGAACCCTAATACCAACTCAAACCTAAAGCCTAAACCCAATCCTAACCCTAAAGTAAAACCTAATCCTACTGTTAAACCTAACCCTTATCAGAACCCTAACCCTAATCATAACCCTAGCCTGAACACTAATCCTAACCATAATATTAATCCTAACCCTCACCCAAACCCTAATCCACACCCTAAAATGAGGCCTAATCATAACCCTAATACTAATCCAAACCTTTATCCTAACCCCTATTGGAAACCCAAACCTAATCCTAACTTTAGCCGCAATCCGAATCCTATTTTTAAACCCAAATCCTAATGCTAACTCTTATCATTTCAAGTATTATTGCACTCGGAGTTTGGGAGCAGCTGGTGGAGTTCTTAGGACCATCTTCAACCAATGGCCTTATCATCGGATTTCAGTGATTCCGGATTGTATAGTGTCATTAGCTGCCTGACTTATCAACGTGGCATACCCAATGCCGGTACACCATTGTGTGATGTGTGAGGAGCAGAGGGGCCCCCGGCAATGAAGATCCAGGCATTGCTGAGGAAACATCTCACCTATTAAAGAAGAATTAAGCCACAGAATCACATGACTGCCAAATAATTCTCAGCAGAGAGATACGGCAGTACAGGTCCTCCTCCTGATATATGCCTAAGGGTTATCTTTTATGTTTTGTCTCTTTAATGCCCCTTCATATTCACAGAATACATAATGTCTCTACCCCCCATCTGAATGCCTATTGAACACTTTGTAGGTGCCCATTTATTGTCACTGTTTTCTGTTCATTGTCCATGTATTGTCACTATTGCCCATTTATTGTCACAGTTTCCTGGTTGTTGTCCATGTATTGTCACTATTGCACCCTTATTGCTCATTTATTGTCACAGTTTCCTGGTTGCTGTCCATGTATTGTCTCTATTGCCCCTTTGTTGCCCATTTATTGTCACAGTTTCCTGGTTGTTGTCCATGTATTGTCACTATTGCCCCTTTGTTGCCCATTTATTGTCACAGTTTCCTGGTTGCTGTCCATGTATTGTCACTATTGCCCATTTATTGCCCATTTATTGTCACAGTTTCCTGGTTGTTGTCTATGTATTGTCACTATTGCCCATTTGTTACCTGTGTATTGTCACAGTTTCCTGGTTGCTGTCCATGTATTGTCACTATTGCCCCTTTGTTGCCCATTTATTGTCACAGTTTCCTGGTTGTTGTCTATGTATTGTCACTATTGCCCCCTTATTGCCCATTTATTGTCACAGTTTCCTGGTTGTTGTCTATGTATTGCTACTATTGCCCATTTGTTACCTGTGTATTGTCACAGTTTCCTGGTCGTTGTCTATGTATTGTCACTATTGCCCATTTGTTACCTGTGTATTGTCACAGTTTCCTGGTTGCTGTCCATGTATTGTCACTATTGCCCCTTTGTTGCCCATTTATTGTCACAGTTTCCTGGTTGTTGTCTATGTATTGCTACTATTGCCCCCTTATTGCCCATTTATTGCCCATTTATTGTCACAGTTTCCTGGTTGTTGTCTATGTATTGACATTATTGCCCATTTGTTACCTGTGTATTGTCACAGTTTCCTGGTCGTTGTCTATGTATTGACACTATTGCCCATTTATTACCTGTGTATTGTCACAGTTTCCTGGTCGTTGTCTATGTATTGCTACTATTGCCCATTTATTGCCCATTTATTGTCACAGTTTCCTGGTTGTAGTCCATGTATTGTCACTATTGCCCCCTTATTGCCCATTTATTGCCCATTTATTGTCACAGTTTCCTGATTGTTGTCTATGTATTGACACTATTGCCCATTTATTACCTGTGTATTGTCACAGTTTCCTGGTCGTTGTCTATGTATTGCTACTATTGCCCATTTATTGCCCATTTATTGTCACAGTTTCCTGGTCATTGTCTATGTATTGACATTATTGCCCATTTGTTACCTGTGTATTGTCACAGTTTCCTGGTCGTTGTCTATGTATTGACACTATTGCCCATTTATTACCTGTGTATTGTCACAGTTTCCTGGTCGTTGTCTATGTATTGCTACTATTGCCCATTTATTGCCCATTTATTGTCACAGTTTCTTGGTTGTTGTCCATGTATTGTCACTATTGCCCCCTTATTGCCCATTTATTGTCACAGTTTCCTGGTTGTTGTCCATGTATTGTCACTATTGCACCCTTATTGCTCATTTATTGTCACAGTTTCCTGGTTGTTGTCCATGTATTATCACTATTGCACCCTTATTGCCCATTTATTGTCACAGTTTCCTGGTTGTTGTCCATGTATTGTCACTATTGCCCCCTTATTGCTCATTTATTGTCACAGTTTCCTGGTTGCTGTCCATGTATTGTCTCTATTGCCCCTTTGTTGCCCATTTATTGTCACAGTTTCCTGGTTGCTGTCCATGTATTGTCACTATTGCCCCTTTGTTGCCCATTTATTGTCACAGTTTCCTGGTTGCTGTCCATGTATTGTCACTATTGCCCATTTATTGCCCATTTATTGTCACAGTTTCCTGGTTGTTGTCTATGTATTGTCACTATTGCCCATTTGTTACCTGTGTATTGTCACAGTTTCCTGGTTGCTGTCCATGTATTGTCACTATTGCCCCTTTGTTGCCCATTTATTGTCACAGTTTCCTGGTTGTTGTCTATGTATTGTCACTATTGCCCCCTTATTGCCCATTTATTGCCCATTTATTGTCACAGTTTCCTGGTTGTTGTCTATGTATTGACATTATTGTCCATTTGTTACCTGTGTATTGTCACAGTTTCCTGGTCGTTGTCTATGTATTGACACTATTGCCCATTTATTACCTGTGTATTGTCACAGTTTCCTGGTCGTTGTCTATGTATTGCTACTATTGCCCATTTATTGCCCATTTATTGTCACAGTTTCCTGGTTGTTGTCCATGTATTGTCACTATTGCCCCCTTATTGCCCATTTATTGCCCATTTATTGTCACAGTTTCCTGATTGTTGTCTATGTATTGACACTATTGCCCATTTATTACCTGTGAATTGTCACAGTTTCCTGGTCGTTGTCTATGTATTGCTACTATTGCCCATTTATTGCCCATTTATTGTCACAGTTTCCTGGTCGTTGTCTATGTATTGACATTATTGCCCATTTGTTACCTGTGTATTGTCACAGTTTCCTGGTCGTTGTCTATGTATTGCTACTATTGCCCATTTATTGCCCATTTATTGTCACAGTTTCTTGGTTGTTGTCCATGTATTGTCACTATTGCCCCCTTATTGCCCATTTATTGTCACAGTTTCCTGGTTGTTGTCCATGTATTGTCACTATTGCACCCTTATTGCTCATTTATTGTCACAGTTTCCTGGTTGTTGTCCATGTATTGTCACTATTGCACCCTTATTGCTCATTTATTGTCACAGTTTCCTGGTTGCTGTCCATGTATTGTCTCTATTGCCCCTTTGTTGCCCATTTATTGTCACAGTTTCCTGGTTGCTGTCCATGTATTGTCACTATTGCCCCTTTGTTGCCCATTTATTGTCACAGTTTCCTGGTTGCTGTCCATGTATTGTCACTATTGCCCATTTATTGCCCATTTATTGTCACAGTTTCCTGGTTGTTGTCTATGTATTGTCACTATTGCCCATTTGTTACCTGTGTATTGTCACAGTTTCCTGGTTGTTGTCTATGTATTGTCACTATTGCCCATTTGTTACCTGTGTATTGTCACAGTTTCCTGGTTGCTGTCCATGTATTGTCACTATTGCCCCTTTGTTGCCCATTTATTGTCACAGTTTCCTGGTTGTTGTCTATGTATTGTCACTATTGCCCCCTTATTGCCCATTTATTGCCCATTTATTGTCACAGTTTCCTGGTTGTTGTCTATGTATTGACATTATTGCCCATTTGTTACCTGTGTATTGTCACAGTTTCCTGGTCGTTGTCTATGTATTGCTACTATTGCCCATTTATTACCTGTGTATTGTCACAGTTTCCTGGTCGTTGTCTATGTATTGCTACTATTGCCCATTTATTGCCCATTTATTGTCACAGTTTCTTGGTTGTTGTCCATGTATTGTCACTATTGCCCCCTTATTGCCCATTTATTGTCACAGTTTCCTGGTTGTTGTCCATGTATTGTCACTATTGCCCCCTTATTGCCCATTTATTGCCCATTTATTGTCACAGTTTCCTGGTTGCTGTCCATGTATTGTCACTATTGCCCCCTTATTGCCCATTTATTGCCCATTTATTGTCACAGTTTCCTGGTTGTTGTCCATGTATTGTCACTATTGCCCCCTTATTGCCCATTTATTGCCCATTTATTGTCACAGTTTCCTGGTTGTTGTCTATGTATTGTCACTATTTCCAATTTTTTGCCTCTGTATTATCATGATTGCCTATGCAGATATTGTCTTGATTGCTCATTTTTGCTCACATACTGTAATGCATGGCAATTGGCTGCCTGCATATTGTGACAAATGACTGTGTAGAGTATATCACTGTCCTTTTGTAGCCCATGTAGTGGTTTCCTATTGGGGACTATAGAAACTGACATATGAACCCCACATCCATTTCCTATGTAATTTTCTACCCCAACAATTAAGGGTCTTAGCTGATGGATGATAGACATAGAAGGTGTCACAATCTGTATTTTAACAAAGATGGACCAGAAGGGTCATATAGGACATTATTCCAAAAAGTGGGAGTGGCTTAGAAATGTCCTAACAACAAGGCAAGCCAGGAAGATCCTATCTCTGGGAGGTTTGGGAGTAAATGACCTTCAGCTATAACAAGTCCTTATTCCACGGAAGTCAAAGCAGCTCCAGAAACCCCTAAAGACCAATCAGAGAACGTTCCGGGTCCAAACCGTATCTCAACGTCCCTCAAATAGTTCCTCTCATTGCCAATCTGTAGATCTCTGTGGACTCTTCCATTCGTTCCATCACTCTTCCTAGATACAGTCCTTAGTCCTATAGCTCTTCCCCTATAGAGTCCCTACTCCTATAACTCTTCTCCTATACAGTCCCTAGTCCTATAGCTCTTCCCCTATAGAGTCCCTACTCCTATAACTCTTCTCCTATACAGTCCCTAGTCCTATAGCTCTTCCCCTATAGAGTCCCTACTCCTATAACTCTTCTCCTATACAGTCCCCAGTCCTATAGCTCTTCCCCTATAGAGTCCCTACTCCTATAACTCTTCTCCTATACAGTCCTTAGTCCTATAGCTCTTCCCCTATAGAGTCCCTACTCCTATGACTCTTCTCCTATACAGTCCTTAGTCCTATAGCTCTTCCCCTATAGAGTCCCTACTCCTATAACTCTTCTCCTATACAGTCCTTAGTCCTATAGCTCTTCCCCTATAGAGTCCCTACTCCTATAACTCTTCTCCTATACAGTCCTTAGTCCTATAGCTCTTCCCCTATAGAGTCCCTACTCCTATAACTCTTCTCATATACAGCCCTTAGTCCTATAGCTCTTCCCCTATAGAGTCCCTACTCCTATAGCTCTTCTAATATACAGTCCCTTAGTCCTATACAGTCCCTTAGTCCTATAGCTCTTCCCCTATAGAGTCCCTACTCCTATAACTCTTCTCCTATACAGTCCTTAGTCCTATAGCTCTTCCCCTATAGAGTCCGTACTCCTATAACTCTTCTCCTATACAGTCCCTAGTCCTATAGCTCTTCCCCTATAGAGTCCCTACTCCTATAACTCTTCTCCTATACAGTCCTTAGTCCTATAGCTCTTCCCCTATAGAGTCCCTACTCCTATAACTCTTCTCATATACAGCCCTTAGTCCTATAGCTCTTCCCCTATAGAGTCCCTACTCCTATAGCTCTTCTAATATACAGTCCCTTAGTCCTATACAGTCCCTTAGTCCTATAGCTCTTCCCCTATAGAGTCCCTACTCCTATAACTCTTCTCCTATACAGTCCTTAGTCCTATAGCTCTTCCCCTATAGAGTCCGTACTCCTATAACTCTTCTCCTATACAGTCCTTAGTCCTATAGCTCTTCCCCTATAGAGTCCCTACTCCTACATCTCGTCTCATATACAGTCCCCTAGTCCTATAGCTCTTCCCATATAGAGTCCCTAATCTTAAATCTCTGTAATATACAGTCCTCAGTCCTATAGCTCTTCCCCTATACAGTCCCTAGTCCTATATCTCTTCTCATATACAGTCCTTAGTCCTATAGCTCTTCCCCTATAGAGTCCCTAATCTTATAGCTCTGTAATATACAGTCCTCAGTCCTATGACTCTTCACATATATAGTCCCTAGTCCTATAGCTCTTCTCTTATGCAGTCCATAGTCCTATAACTCATCTCTTATATAGTCCCTAGTCCTATAGCTCTTCTCTTATATAGTCCCTAGTCCTATAGCTCATCTCTTATATAGTCCCTAGTCCTATAGCTCTTCTCTTTTGCAGTCCCTAGTCCTATAGCTCTTCTCTTATGCAGTCCCTAGTCCTATAGCTCTTCTCTTATGCGGTCCCTAGTCCTATAGCTGATATGCGGTCCCTAGTCCTATAGCTGATATGCGGTCCCTAGTCCTATAGCTGATATGCGGTCCCTAGTCCTATAGCTGATATGCGGTCCCTAGTCCTATAGCTCTTCTCTTATGCAGTCCCTAGTCCTATAGCTGATATGCGGTCCCTAGTCCTATAGCTGATATGCGGTCCCTAGTCCTATAGCTGATATGCGGTCCCTAGTCCTATAGCTGATATGCAGGTCCCTAGTCCTATAGCTGATATGCAGTGGTATATCCATGTCAGACTCTATGAAGGTTGATCTGGGTTCTATTGGAAATGAAATATATTCAGATATTGATCTTCCTGTATTCTGTGATCGATCGAGTTCTCAGTATTGGTGAATGGGGGAGCTGTAAGTGTTCAGAACTTACCTTATGTCCTTGTATCCATCCCAGAACCCCACCTACAGAAAGAGACCTCCAGCTGGATGTCCCAGGGAGGGGTCCCTCCTTTATAAGGTCTCCCCTGTCCTCCCTTCTACAATGCAGAGAATATGGAACTCTCTGGATGGCAGATCTGCTGATGCCGAGTGACATTGTTCCCCGAATAAGCAAGCTGGCAGAAATATGTCCTGTCCTTAGACAAAGGCCATCAGGTGACGGGAGGGGAGAGCATAGGGATCACAGGATGGTGTATATGGGGTATACAGCATGGGGACCATAGTATATACTATATACTGCATGGAGACCATAGTATATACTATATACAGCATAGAGACCATAGTATATACTATATACTGCATAGAGACCATAGTATATACTATATACAGCATAGAGACCATAGTATATACTATATACAGCATAGAGACCATAGTATATACTATATACAGCATAGAGACCATAGTATATACTATATACTGCATAGAGACCATAGTATATACTATATACTGCATAGAGACCATAGTATATACTATATACTGCATAGAGACCATAGTATATACTATATACAGCATAGAGACCATAGTATATACTATATACTGCATAGAGACCATAGTATATAATATATACTGCATAGACACCATAGTATATACTATATACTGCATAGAGACCATAGTATATACAGCATTGAGACCATAGTATATACTATATACTGCATAGAGACCATAGTATATAATATATACAGCATAGAGACCATAGTATATACAGCATAGAGACCATAGTATATACTATATACAGCATAGAGACCATAGTATATACTATATACAGCAAAGAGACCGTAGTATATACTATATACAGCATGGAGACCATAATATGTAATATATACCGCATAGAGACCATAGTATATACTATATACCGCATAGAGACCATAGTATATATAATATATACAGCATAGAGACCATAGTATATACTATATACAGCATAGAGACCATAGTATATACTATATACTGCATAGAGACCATAGTATATACTATATACAGCATAGAGACCATAGTATATACTATATACAGCATAGAGACCATAGTATATACTATATACTGCATAGAGACCATAGTATATACTATATACAGCATAGAGACCATAGTATATACTATATACAGCATAGAGACCATAATATATACTATATACAGCATAGAGACCATAGTATATACTATATACAGCATAGAGACCATAGTGTATACAGCATAGAGACCATAGTATATACTATATACAGCATAGAGACCATAGTATATACTATATACAGCATAGAGACCATAGTATATACTATATAAAGCATAGAGACCATAGTATATACTATATACAGCATAGAGACCATAGTATATACTATATACAGCATAGAGACCATAGTATATACTATATACTGCATAGAGACCATAGTATATACTATATACTGCATAGAGACCATAGTATATACTATATACAGCATAGAGACCATAGTATATACTATATACAGCATAGAGACCATAATATATACTATATACCGCATAGAGACCATAGTATATACTATATACTGCATAGAGACCATAGTATATACTATATACAGCATAGAGACCATAGTATATACTATATACAGCATAGAGACCATAGTATATACTATATACAGCATGGAGCCCATAGTATATACAGCATAGAGACCATAGTATATACAGCATAGAGACCATAGTATATACTATATACAGCATAGAGACCATAGTATATACTATATACAGCACAGAGACCATAGTATATACTATATACAGCATAGAGACCATAGTATATACTATATACAGCATGGAGCCCATAGTATATACAGCATAGAGACCATAGTATATACAGCATAGAGACCATAGTATATACTATATACTGCATAGAGACCATAGTATATACTATATACAGCACAGAGACCATAGTATATACTATATACAGCATAGAGACCATAGTATATACTATATACAGCACAGAGACCATAGTATATACTATATACAGCATAGAGACCATAATAATATATACTATATACAGCATAGAAACCATAGTATATATAATATATACAGCATAGAGACCATAGTATATACTATATACAGCATAGAGACCATAGTATATACTATATACAGCATAGAGACCATAGTATATACTATATACAGCATGGAGCCCATAGTATATACTATATACAGCATAGAGACCATAGTATATAATATATACAGCAAAGAGACCATAGTATATACTATATACAGCATAAAGACCATAGTATATACTATATACAGCATAGAGACCATAGTATATACTATATACAGCAAAGAGACCATAGTATATATACTATATACAGCATAGAGACCATAGTATATACTATATACAGCATAGAGACCATAGTATATACTATATACAGCATAGAGACCATAGTATATACTATATACAGCATAGAGACCATAGTATATACTATATACTGCATAGAGACCATAGTATATACTATATACTGCATAGAGACCATAGTATATACTATATACTGCATAGAGACCATAGTATATACAGCATAGAGACCATAGTATATACAGCATAGAGACCATAGTATATACAGCATAGAGACCATAGTATATACTATATACAGCATAGAGACCATAGTATATACTATATACAGCATAGAGACCATCATGTTGTGGAAATGTTATTAGGATTAGTGAGGACATTTTTCAGGATGTGTTTTATTTAGATTGTCATTCTGGTTCCTGTAGGTTTGCAGTACTCTCATTAGAGGGAGTGAGCATTGAGGAAAGACTACTTACTGGCAGTGTAATATAAATAGAAGAGAAATTTCCGCGCTAGATGTGACAGAAAACCAAATGATTGAGAACAATAGTGAGCAGCTGGCACAAAATCAACTAACAGTGATTCAAAAAATACAATAAAAACCAAAAAGTGCAGCGCTGAAATCAGTATACAATTCTATAGCTGAAAAGCTCATATAAAGAAAACAAAAAAGGAGAGGGGATAATGTCCAAATGAATAGTCCCAATATTAAGTGCAGAGATGTGAATCCACGTGCAAAATAACTTTCTTCCAGTGACACCAGGGAAAAGTGTAGGAAGGGGACACCTTTGTGCTCAGGTATAACAAGCAGCTTACCGAAATTCCGTGGCTGCTCAATTTAATGAGACAGCCTCTCCCAGCTAGTAGTAAACCAGTAGGTCAACCGATATCAAGCTCAGGTGCTTCGAAAGACTCCAAAAGCCGAAAGCCGTTTCCGGTGTGTTGTTAAACCGATCACATTAATATGTGGCACACTTGGAACTTCTCATATACTCCATTGAACATAAAGCCATATGTAGAAAGAAACAGAGGCCCATAGCGTAATCCCGTAAACCAATAGGTAAATTTATTAAAAAAACTACTTACAATTTAAAAGACAAAAACGGGCATGTAGTATGTGCCGGTCATGGATCTAACCGCGGCGTCCCGCAAGTCTCCAGATCAGCATATGGATAAACAGCCGGCTTCGTTGGGGGGCGTGTAAACGTCCACACACCCCCCAACGAAGCCGGCTGTTTATCCATATGCTGATCTGGAGACTTGCGGGACGCCGCGGTTAGATCCATGACCGGCACATACTACATGCCCGTTTTTGTCTTTTAAATTGTAAGTAGTTTTTTTAATAAATTTACCTATTGGTTTACGGGATTACGCTATGGGCCTCTGTTTCTTTCTACATATGGCTTTACGTTCAATGGAGTATATGAGAAGTTCCAAGTGTGCCACATATTAATGTGATCGGTTTAACAACACACCGGAAACGGCTTTCGGCTTTTGGAGTCTTTCGAAGCACCTGAGCTTGATATCGGTTGACCTACTGGTTTACTACTAGCTGGGAGAGGCTGTCTCATTAAATTGAGCAGCCACGGAATTTCGGTAAGCTGCTTGTTATACCTGAGCACAAGGGTGTCCCCTTCCTACACTTTTCCCTGGTGTCACTGGAAGAAAGTTATTTTGCACGTGGATTCACATCTCTGCACTTAATATTGGGACTATTCATTTGGACATTATCCCCTCTCCTTTTTTGTTTTGTTTTTTTTTTTTTTTTTTTTTTTTGTTTTGTTTTTGTTTTGTTTTCTTTATATGAGCTTTTCAGCTATATAATTGTATACTGATTTCAGCGCTGCACTTTTTGGTTTTTATTGTACTTACTGGCAGTGAAAACCTTCCCTTTGATGTGTAGACGCATTCGCTCTACATAGACATCTCTGCCGGGGAACACTCCATACGCGGGTCTGATTGCCGGTATAGATCTATGTGTATTGAAGGGCGGAGTCAATATCGTTTTCATATCTATCTGCCTCTATGAAGGGATACACGCTCATGTCTTTCTACTGTGCCTGATCACCATAGTGGAAACCGCATGGCTCTTTCCCTGCAGATAGCCTCATGTCTATGGGAACAGTAGTATAAATCCTACTAGGAATTGTCCTCTGAGTTTTGCTGAATGGGAGTCACACCAGTAGTAGTGGTGGGAATACATGCAGGAGTGATCAGAGCAGCGCTCACGGTTCTACACGCTGGTTTCATTGTGTAGTGTTAGGCGTGAATTCCGCTACATGTGAGTTTCATTGTGTAGTGTTAGCCGTGAATTCCGGTACATGTGAGTTTCATTGTGTAGTGTTAGGCGTGAATTCCGCTACATGTGAGTTTCATTGTGTAGTGTTAGGCGTGAATTCCGGTACATGTGAGTTTCATTGTGTAGTGTTAGGTGTGAATTCTGCTACAGGTGAGTTTCATTGTGTAGTGTTAGGCGTGAATTCTGCTACATGTGAGTTTCATTGTGTAGTGTTAGGCGTGAATTCCGCTACATGTGAGTTTCATTGTGTAGTGTTAGGCGTGAATTCCGCTACATGTGAGTTTCATTGTGTAGTGTTAGGTGTGAATTCTGCTACATGTGAGTTTCATTGTGTAGTGTTAGGCGTGAATTCCGCTACATGTGAGTTTCATTGTGTAGTGTTAGGCGTGAATTCTGCTACATGTGAGTTTCATTGTGTAGTGTTAGGCGTGAATTCCGGTACATGTGAGTTTCATTGTGTAGTGTTAGGCGTGAATTCTGCTACATGTGAGTTTCATTGTGTAGTGTTAGGCGTGAATTCTGCTACATGTGAGTTTCATTGTGTAGTGTTAGGTGTGAATTCCGCTACATGTGAGTTTCATTGTGTAGTGTTAGGCGTGAATTCTGCTACATGTGAGTTTCATTGTGTAGTGTTAGGCGTGAATTCTGCTACATGTGAGTTTCATTGTGTAGTGTTAGGCGTGAATTCTGCTACATGTGAGTTTCATTGTGTAGTGTTAGGCGTGAATTCTGCTACATGTGAGTTTCATTGTGTAGTGTTAGGCGTGAATTCTGCTACATGTGAGTTTCATTGTGTAGTGTTAGGCGTGAATTCCGCTACATGTGAGTTTCATTGTGTAGTGTTAGGCGTGAATTCCGCTACATGTGAGTTTCATTGTGTAGTGTTAGGCGTGAATTCTGCTACATGTGAGTTTCATTGTGTAGTGTTAGGCGTGAATTCTGCTACATGTGAGTTTCATTGTGTAGTGTTAGGCGTGAATTCTGCTACATGTGAGTTTCATTGTGTAGTGTTAGGCGTGAATTCTGCTACATGTGAGTTTCATTGTGTAGTGTTAGGCGTGAATTCTGCTACATGTGAGTTTCATTGTGTAGTGTTAGGCGTGAATTCTGCTACATGTGAGTTTCATTGTGTAGTGTTAGGCGTGAATTCTGCTACATGTGAGTTTCATTGTGTAGTGTTAGGCGTGAATTCTGGTACATGTGAGTTTCATTGTGTAGTGTTAGGCGTGAATTCTGCTACATGTGAGTTTCATTGTGTAGTGTTAGGCGTGAATTCTGCTACATGTGAGTTTCATTGTGTAGTGTTAGGCGTGAATTCTGCTACATGTGAGTTTCATTGTGTAGTGTTAGGCGTGAATTCTGCTACATGTGAGTTTCATTGTGTAGTGTTAGGCGTGAATTCTGCTACATGTGAGTTTCATTGTGTAGTGTTAGGCGTGAATTCCGCTACATGTGAGTTTCATTGTGTAGTGTTAGGCATGAATTCCGCTACATGTGAGTTTCATTGTGTAGTGTTAGGCGTGAATTCTGCTACATGTGAGTTTCATTGTGTAGTGTTAGGCGTGAATTCTGCTACATGTGAGTTTCATTGTGTAGTGTTAGGCGTGAATTCCGGTACATGTGAGTTTCATTGTGTAGTGTTAGGCGTGAATTCTGCTACATGTGAGTTTCATTGTGTAGTGTTAGGCGTGAATTCCGCTACATGTGAGTTTCATTGTGTAGTGTTAGGCGTGAATTCTGCTACATGTGAGTTTCATTGTGTAGTGTTAGGCGTGAATTCTGCTACATGTGAGTTTCATTGTGTAGTGTTAGGCGTGAATTCTGCTACATGTGAGTTTCATTGTGTAGTGTTAGGCGTGAATTCTGCTACATGTGAGTTTCATTGTGTAGTGTTAGGCGTGAATTCTGCTACATGTGAGTTTCATTGTGTAGTGTTAGGCGTGAATTCTGCTACATGTGAGTTTCATTGTGTAGTGTTAGGTGTGAATTCTGCTACATGTGAGTTTCATTGTGTAGTGTTAGGCGTGAATTCCGCTACATGTGAGTTTCATTGTGTAGTGTTAGGCGTGAATTCCGCTACATGTGAGTTTCATTGTGTAGTGTTAGGCGTGAATTCCGCTACATGTGGGCTTCATTTTTAACTACGCTGTGCGAATTTCCACACACCAGCGGCGGGAAGCCGTGCACTCTGTTCTTCTCATTCACCATCATGTACTCCCCCTTTCTATTTTATATTTTAATGTACACAAGTGTGTCATTGATTCTATGTGAGTAACTTGTGTCATGTGACTGTACATTTGGAACCGATTGGCTGATGAAGTATAGTCATCACTTCCTGCTGTTGTCCCATAAATAAACAGAGCTCCATGCCTTAGACAGGACATTCTATGAGCATCCAATGAGATATCAGCCTGTGTGTCTGTATTACTGGGGACTGCTGTGCTGAGCACTCCATTACCTTATACACAGAGCTGAGAACTGCGCTTATTACCACAACGGGATGGATTGATATTCAAAAGTGCATTTATTAGTGTAACGGAGTTATTTGTGCATCAAGTGTATATTAATTTCCAAGACACTTGCAGCTGTAATTGCAGGGAAAGGCGCTTCTACAAAGTATTGACTCCTGGGGGGTGAATACAAATGCAGTCACACTTTTCACAGATTTATTTGTATCATTTATCATTTTCCTTCCACTTCACAATTATGGCCATTTTGTGTCGGTCTATCACATAAAATCCCAATAAAATAAATTTACCTTTTTGGTTGTAACATGAGAAAATGTGGAAAATTTAAAGGGGTGTGAATACTTTTTCAAGGCACTGTAGTATTTGGTGTGTACAGAATAGAGATCAAAGGATATAGTATATGAAGTATATAGGATAGAGATTAGAGGGTATGAAGTCTTATACAGTAGAATAGAGATCATACTATACAGTGTAATATTGGTAGAACGATTGCTCCAGGGACAGTCGCAGGTTTGAACATTAATTGAGGATTTTCTGGTCCTGGAAATTGTCCTTTATTTTTACACATAAAATCTCTCCTTGTACAGATACAGACAACGATCTTCATGTACACAAATGGAGAATGTACAAACATGTAGAATGAGCTCTATTCCGGCATGTCATGGCGGTAATCACTCCCAGGGAGGAGAACGGTAACCCCAGGGTCCAGTCTCTGATTATCTCAGGTTCTTTTTCACCAATTAAATTCTCCTCCAGCTCCTCGTGGGCGGAGCTCTCAGTCTTCCAGGCTGCGGAATGCCGTCTGCATCTCCTCATACAGCTGGGCGTAGTCGGCTTTAATCTTGGCTTCTCCATCCTTTAAAGGATCCTGAGGAGGAAGGAAGAGCAGATCAAACCTCCAGCGTCAGTCTTACCTCCCCTCCCCCACCAAAAAAAAAATGGGCTCATTTAATGACTCAGTATAATGTTTGACCATTCAGAATGGGCAGACTGCACATAGGACCCTAAGGCCTGCAATTGCTTATGGTGCATGGTTAGGGGGTGTCTAGTTTGGGGGTGTCTAATCGCGCATGGTTTGGGGGTGTCTAGGTGCCCCCCATGCAGATACCCAGCCCTGTTTTGGAGGGATTTTCATATCTTCCCCTGAAATATGTCACTGTCTGATACTCTCACCTTTTCCTTTCTCACCTGATAGTAAAAAACAAAATATTCCACAACCTTGCTGAGTACGGGTGCTGCTATCATTTCCATGTCATTGACTGCATAATTATCTTTCACACACAAGCAATAAATCACCATTGCAGGTAGTGTGTGATGATATTTACTAATGAAAAATGAAATAGTTGCGTGCTGCCACCTAGTGGTATTTGATGTGTATGGCTACTGCGATCACCAAATGTATTCCCACTCCCACATGTAAAAAAATTATAAATATGTGACAGTTTTTTTTTTAAATTAATTTCGGCATAAGTATAAACTTATAAATCAATAAATAAATAAAATTAAAGCACATTTCACATTTCAGCATAACTGAATAAAGTACAAACAATGAATCAGTGGAAATATTATATATAAAACAAGTAATTAAGGTGTGCAAAAAAAACCCCAAAAAGTGTCCACTTAATATTGTGCTCTGGTAGTGATTCTTCTTATAAGTTATTATACAGGATTTATATAGCGCCAACAGTTTGAGCAGCGCTTTACAGTGTGAATAAGTTGTGCAAACGAAAGTCTCTAATCAATAAGGTGATTCATAAATAAACATGCAGCGTTTCGCCACTTCACAGCCTGTGCTCCATTCACCAGGTGAATTCACATTCACAGCCACATTCCCACATCAACCACATTCACAGCCTGTGCTCCATTCACCAGATGAATTCACATTCACAGCCACATTCCCACATCAACCACATTCACAGCCTGTGCTCCATTCACCAGGTGAATTCACATTCACAGCCACATTCACAGCCTGTGCTCCATTCACCAGGTGAAGTGTTCACCTTCATCTTAGACCTATAAGGCTTCTTTCACACGGCCGCTCCGCTGCTTTAGTCCGCTGCGGGACTTTTTTTCACGGAGCGGATGACATTTCTGTCATCCGCTCCGTGTGTCCGCATATCATCCCATCCGTTTGCGGATGATATGCGGACATAATGTAAGTATATGGCATTGCGGATGTCAGCGGATGACACCGCTGACATCCAATTTTCCTTCCTTTCCGTTTTTTACACGGATGAAAAAATAGGGTTCTGTTCCGTTCCAAAAAACGGAACAGAACTGAAAGGAGGAAAATCGGATGTCAGCGGATGGTATTCCGCTGACACCCGCAGTGCCATAGACTTACATTATGTCCGCAAATCATCCGCAAAAAAATAGGATGATTTGCGGACACACGGAGCGGCCGTGTGAAAGGACCCAAAAGGGTTTTTTCCTCCAGATGAAGCCACATATGTTAGTGGCGTAACGCGTAGGGTTGAGCCTGGCAGCAGGAGTCATTTATTGGAATATGTGAGATCTTGCTGGATGTTATTACATAATTATGTTTCATAAATAAATGTGAGTTCATTATATGAGTCACCCTATTGATTAGAGAAGAAGAATGACTACCAGAGCACCATTCTACATGGACTCACCTTATTTACTTGTTTTAAATATAATATTTTCATTGATTCATTCTTTGCACTTTAGTCAATTATGCTATGAAACTTGCTTTCATTCTATTTATTGATACGCTTATACTTAGTATATGTTTGAATTAATTTGGGCAGCGCTATCACATATTTATCATTTATTTCCATTTTATTTACTAGTCGGCTTTCAGGCTGCAGATAATAATACAAATGGAGTCAAACCTTTCCTCTCTGCAGCCAATAGAAATGTTCCTTTTCCTTCAAATAACATTTTATAACCAAAAGTACATGAGGAAGGCAGCGCATGAACCACACCGGGATGCAATGGATAAGGAAGTCAGGTGAACATCCAGTATAGGAAGGGTTGACAGTTTATTGGTATTGTACATAAAATGCTTCCATCCCCCTGGGCTGGAGGGGACAAGGGCACCTGGCAGCAAGCAACACGAGTGCGAGGAGGTCGGTCTCTCAGGACTACTGAGCAGTGTGTGCACAAAGCCGGAAACCAGCCGGCGCGAGGATGAAAGGACTCCGCTGTAGTTCCGAATCGGTGACATCAGCCGGACAGGCGCCACTTGCGGGGGAAATACCAGGAACCAGGGTGGAACACAAGCTATATGGTTGCCATGACTACATGTTTCGCGCTATGCACTTTATCAAGTCAACATTTTATAACCTGCAATACCTTTCCTTGTTATTGTTATCTGTCACAACTAGGAGGTTTTCGTGTCATACCTCACCTACAGGTGTCCAATCGGAGGGGTTGGCACTGACGATCCACAGTAGGAGAATCAAAAATTACAGCAGCAGTACAAACGGATCTACGCTTGTGAGCTGGATCTATAGCTGATGTCTGAAATGTCTTGAAGATCAACTTGAATGTTAACCAAGGAACATGGAAGATCCAAACTCTGACCCTGGAACATGGAATATCCGACCTACCTCTGACCTTAGAACATAGAAGATCCACTCTAACTCTGACCCTAGAACGTGGAAGATCCAACCTAACTCTGACCCTAGAACATGGAAGATCAAACCTAACTCTGACCCTAGAACATGGAAGATCAAACCTAACTCTGACCCTAGAACATAGAAGATCCAACATAACTTTGACCTTAGAACATTGAAAATCCAGCTAACTCTGACCCTAGAACATTGAAGATCCACCCTAATTCTGACCTTAGAACATAGAAAATCCAGCCTAACTATGACCTTAGAACATGGAAGATCATCCAGCCTAACTCTGACCTTAGAACATGAAAGATCCACCTGCACTCTGATCTTAGAACATTGAAAATCCAGCTAACTCTCACCTTAGAACACAAAAGATCAAGCCTAACTCTAACCCTAAAATAGTGAAGATCCACCGTAACACTATCTCTAAAACATGGAAGATCCAGCCTAACTCTAACCCTAGAACATGGAAAATCCAGGCTAGCTCTAACCCTAGAACATGGAAGATCCAGGCTAGCTCTAAACCTAGAACATGGAAGATCCAGGCTAGCTCTAACCCTTATACATGGAGAAACCGATCTAACTAGAATATAGAAGGTCCAATGCAACGCTAATTCTAAAACATGGAAGATCCAGCCTAACTCTAACCCTAGAACATGGAAAATCCAGGCTAGCTCTAACCCTAGAACATGGAAGATCCAGGCTAGCTCTAAACCTAGAACATGGAAGATCCAGGCTAGCTCTAACCCTTATACATGGAGAAACCGATCTAACTAGAATATAGAAGGTCCAATGCAACGCTAATTCTAGAACATGGAAGATCTAGCTTAACTAGGTAACGCGGATGATTCATACTGTGAGCATTTCACATTTCAATCAGAATTCAATAGCCACGACCTGAAGTACGGTTATTAGGAAATAATTACCCATGACTGGATAAGAGGTGTGTACCCCTAAAGGGATCCCCAATTTCTGATCATTTTGTCACCCTCCCCCATCTTCTGTCTGGTGCAGAACGCTAACTGCCATCGTATATTCAGTGTCCCCAATTTCAGCACAACCCAACAATTACCTTAAATTTCATGGAGCTGAGTTTGTACATGATGTCCCCAAGTTGTTCCCGAATTACCGCCCAGGTTATTTTATTTTCTGCCTGAGCCGTGGCTTCCACTGCATGTCGTGCCATGTCATAGAAGGCGATCATGTTCTGCAGCATTCCCACCGTCTTGTAAAAAGGACAGAATCTGTAAGAGAATGGAAGAGATGTTTGTGGTGGTCCCAGGTGATGGGTGATGATGTCCATGGTAGAGGTTCCCTTTATCTATAATTGGTTGTGTGAAACCAAGGACTGGTCATACACCAATTCTAACACAATATAACCCAAAACTGGGCTCATGTCATATTCATAGTATCCCATAATACCGCAATAAAGTGTCTACTTGAACCAGTTGCCGACCACCCGCCGCACATTTACTGCTTGAACCGATGAACTGCATGCCAAGCGCCCGTGGCTAGGGGGCGTGCGTGCGTGCCCGCCATCCCCACAATGTGCTGATTCAGTTCAGAACCGATCAGTCATCAGGTCCAGGCCAATGATTTTTGGCCTTGACCTGGTGATCAGTTCTGACCAATTGAAAACGTTATAAAAACAGCGCTACCAGGAATGTGAATAAATAGATAATGCAATCATCCAATAATGATAAATAAAATACAAAATCATCCAATTAATATATGTGATAATATATAAAGTGCATTAGTGATGACAAAAATATATGTCAATTAATACATATGAAGGTGCAATAATAATTTGCAGTGCTAATAGTGCAAAAGTGCTAAATAAAGTGCAGTCCAAAAAATAGTCCACTATAAATCTCAATAAAACTGGATAAAAAGTGCTTGAAGTGCTTCACACGGTGGCAAGGTGCTTCAAACGACCCTTTTGGGGATCCACTCACCAGATTTTAAAGATAATAAAGCCTCAAATAATCAGTGGTTTTTCCACAAAATCTGGTGAGTGGATCCCCAAAAGGGTCGTTTGAAGCACCTTGTCGCCGTTGTCACTAAATGATATATTGCTCACACATGCCATGGGTATATGTGGAATGGCACCCCAAAATACATTCAGCTACTTCTCCTAAGTATAGGGATACCACATGTGTGAGACTTTTTGGGAGCCTAGCTGTGTGCGGGACCCCGAAATCCAATCACCACCTTCACGCTTTCTAAGGGCGTAAATTGTTGATTTCACTCCTCACTACCTATCACAGTTTCGGAGGCCATGAAATGTCAAGATAGCACAACCACCCCCCCACCCCAAATGACCTCATTTTGGAAAGTAGACACCCCAAGCTATTTGCTGAGAGGAATGTTGAGTTCATGGAATATTTTATATTTTGCCACAAGTTTTGGGAAAATTACAATTTCTTTTTTTACACAAAGTTGTCACTTAAATGATATATTGCTCACACATGCCATGGCTATATGTGGAATGACACCCCAAAATACATTCAGCTACTTCTCCTAAGTGCAGGAATACCACATGTGTGAGACTTTTTGGGAGCCTAGCTGTGTGCGGGACCCCGAAAACCAATCACCTCCTTCAGGCTTTCTAAGGGTGTAAACCTTTGATTTCACTCCTCACTACCTATCACAGTTTCGGAGGCCATAAAATGTCAAGATAGCACAAAACCCCCCAAATGACCCCTTTTCGTAAAGTAGACACCCCAAGGTATTTGCCATGAGGCATGGTGAGTATTTTGCAGCTCTTATTTGTTTTGGAAAATAAACAAAGAAAAGGAATTTTTTTTTTTTTTTTTTAAATTTTCAAAACTTTGTGACAAAAAGTGAGATCTTCAAAATACTCAACATTCCTCTCAGCAAATAGCTTAGGGTGTCTACTTTCCGAAAAGGGGTCATTTGGGGGGGGGGGGGGTTGTGCTGTATTGGCATTTCATGGCCTCCGAAACTGTTATAGGTAGTGAGGAGTGAAATCAACAATTTCCTCCCTTAGAAAGCCTGAAGGCGGTGATTGGTTTTCGGGGTCCTGTACGTGGCTAGACTGCCAAAAAGTCTCACATGTGGTATCTCCGTACTCAGAAGCAGCATTTTTTTAAACACCTGTGACAAACAAATTGAATATTCAATGGGCTCAACATGCCTCTCAGAAAATTCCTTGGGGTGTTTACTTTCCAAAAAAGGGGTAATTTGGGGGGGTTTTGTACTGCCCTGACATTTTAGCACTTCAAGAAATGAGATAGGCAGTCAGAAAGTAAAAGCTGCGTAAATTCCAGTATATACACCATAGTTTGTAGACGCTATAACTTTTGCGCAAACCAATAAATATACGCTTATTGAGATTTTTTATATCAAAGACATGTAGCTAAATACATTTTGGCCTAAATGTATGACAAAAATTTAGTTTATTGGATATTTTTTATAAGAAAAAGTAGAAAATTTAATTTTTTTTCTTAAAATGTTTTTTTTTTTTATTATATCGCAAAAAATAAAAAGAGGTGATCAAATACGACCAAAAGTAAGCTCTATTTGTGGGGAAAAAAGAACATACATTTTGTTTGAGTACAGCATTGCATGACTGCGCAATTACCAGTTAAAATCACACAGTGCCAAATTGCAAAAAAATAGCCTTGTCATTAGGGGGGCAAAACCTTCCCGGTCTAGAAGTGGTTAAAAAGTGATAATAAATTGGTTGCTACAGGCAATATCACTTTTACTGCAGTTTTCATGCAATCGTCACTGTGTGTATATAGATGGTCAGAAGAGAAGAGGAGATTACGGGGGGATATGATCACCATGAGAAATACATAAGGGGGGATATGATCACCATGAGAAATACATAAGGGGGGGATATGATCTCCATGTATAAATACATAAGGGGGGGATATGATCTCCATGTATAAATACATAAGGGGGGATATGATCTCCATGTATAAATACATAAGGGGGGATATGATCTCCATGAGAAATACATAAGGGGGGATATGATCTCCATGAGAAATACATAAGGGGGGATATGATCTCCATGTATAAATACATAAGGGGGGGATATGATCTCCATGTATAAATACATAAGGGGGGGATATGATCTCCATGTATAAATACATAAGGGGGGGATATGATCTCCATGTATAAATACATAAGGGGGGATATGATCTCCATGAGAAATACATAAGGGGTCCATATAGTGAACTTGGTGTTGAGTTTTTCACTTTAAGGTCAACACAGAGGACAAGGACAACTCTTTATGTCCAGAGGAAAAGAGATTTATTCTCCAGGTGCGGAAAGGTTTCTTCACAGTAAGAGCTGTGAAAATGTGGAATAGACTCCCTCCAGAGGTGGTTCTGGCCAGTTCCGTAGATTACTTTAATAAAGGCCTGGATTCTTTCCTAGGTGTACATAATATAACTGGGGAATAATATTTATAGGTAAAGTTGATCAGGAAGGAAATTTTCCCCTGCTGTAGTAAATTGGATCATTCTTTGCTGGGGTTTTTCGCTTTCCTCTGAATCAACTGCGGGTATAGGATGGTGTATATGGGATTGTATGGTTGGGGAGGGTATAGGATTGTGTATATGGGATTGTATGGTTGGGGAGGGTATAGGATTGTGTATATGGGATTGTATGGTTGGGGAGGGTATAGGATTGTGTATATAGGATTGTATGGTTGGGGAGGGTATAGGATTGTGTACATGGGATTGTATGGTTGGGGGGGGGTATAGGATTGTGTATATGGGGTTGTATGGTTGGGGCGGGTATAGGATTGTGTATATGGGATTATATGGTTGGGGAGGGTATAGGATTGTGTATATGGGATTGTATGGTTGGGGTGGGTATAGGATTGTGTATATGGGATTGTATGGTTGGGGGGGGGGTATAGGATTGTGTATATGGGATTGTATGGTTGGGGAGGGTATAGGATTGTGTATATGGGATTATATGGTTGGGGAGGGTATAGGATTGTGTATATAGGATTGTATGGTTTGGGAGGGTATAGGGTTGTGTATATGGGATTGTATGGTTGGGGAGGGTATAGGATTGTGTATATGGGATTGTATGGTTGGGGAGGGTATAGGATTGTGTATATGGGATTGTATGGTTGGGGAGGGTATAGGATTGTGTATATGGGATTGTATGGTTGGGGAGGGTATAGGATTGTGTATATGGGATTGTATGGTTGGGGTGGGTATAGGATTGTGTATATGGGATTGTATGGTTGGGGCGGGTATAGGATTGTGTATATGGGATTGTATGGTTGGGGAGGGTATAGGATTGTGTATATGGGATTGTATGGTTGGGGAGGGTATAGGATTGTGTATATGGGATTGTATGGTTGGGGAGGGTATAGGATTGTGTATATGGGATTGTATGGTTGGGGTGGGTATAGGATTGTGTATATGGGATTGTATGGTTGGGGTGGGTATAGGATTGTGTATATGGGATTGTATGGTTGGGGTGGGTATAGGATTGTGTATAGGGGATTGTATGGTTGGGGGGGGGGTATAGGATTGTGTATATGGGATTGTATGGTTGGGGAGGGTATAGGATTGTGTATATGGGATTGTATGGTTGGGGAGGGTATAGGATTGTGTATATGGGATTGTATGGTTGGGGTGGGTATAGGATTGTGTATATGGGATTGTATGGTTGGGGAGGGTATAGGATTGTGTATATGGGATTGTATGGTTGGGGTGGGTATAGGATTGTGTATATGGGATTGTATGGTTGGGGTGGGTATAGGATGGTGTATATGGGATTGTATGGTTGGGGAGGGTATAGGATTGTGTATAGGGGATTGTATGGTTGGGGAGGGTATAGGATTGTGTATATGGGATTGTATGGTTGGGGAGGGTATAGGATTGTGTATATGGGATTGTATGGTTGGGGTGGGTATAGGATGGTGTATATGGGATTGTATGGTTGGGGAGGGTATAGGATTGTGTATAGGGGATTGTATGGTTGGGGAGGGTATAGGATTGTGTATATGGGATTGTATGGTTGGGGTGGGTATAGGATTGTGTATAGGGGATTGTATGGTTGGGGTGGGTATAGGATTGTGTATAGGGGATTGTATGGTTGGGGTGGGTATAGGATTGTGTATAGGGGATTGTATGGTTGGGGTGGGTATAGGATTGTGTATAGGGGATTGTATGGTTGGGGAGGGTATAGGATTGTGTATAGGGGATTGTATGGTTGGGGAGGGTATAGGATTGTGTATATGGGATTGTATGGTTGGGGAGGGTATAGGATTGTGTATATGGGATTGTATGGTTGGGGAGGGTATAGGATTGTGTATAGGGGATTGTATGGTTGGGTTTTCTTCATTGTTTTTTGTTGGTTGAGCTGGATGGAATTGTGTCTTTTTTTAACCTGATTAACTATGTAACTTTGTACAGCCCCACCCACAACCACGCCCTTCCCGTATATCAGATACAGAGCCCCTATTCATGTTGTACTCATTTGTTTCCACTGAAAAGAGAAAGAATGTTTAATTGATCTTCAGTCTATATTGGATGAAAAACTTCAACCCCAATGCAGACCACAATATCCCTTGTTTGAATTCAGAGTGCCCCTTAACCTGAGCCTAAGAAGGTTGCTGATACCTGTCATAGGCGGAGTAGCCATTCTGCTGGAGGAAATCATCCTTTATCAGTTTAGCAACTTCCAAGGTGATCTTATCCGCTTCAGCTAGTGAGGCCTACAAGACAAAGACATTAAGATTCCCAGATCCCCATAGACCTCACATATCCCCAATAGATCTCACATATCCCCCATAGACCTCAAATATCCCCATAGACCTCACATATACCCTAAATACTTCACATATCCCCATAGATCTCACATATCCCCATAGATCTCACATATCCCCCATAGATCTCACATATCCCCCATAGATCTCACATATCCCCATAGATCTCACATATCCCCCATAGATCTCACATATCCCCCATAGACCTCACATATCCCCCATAGATCTCACATATCCCCCATAGACCTCACATATCCCCCATAGACCTCACATATCCCCCATAGACCTCACATATCCCCCATAGACCTCACATATCCCCCATAGATCTCACATATCCCCCATAGATCTCACATATCCCCCATAGATCTCACATATCCCCCATAGATCTCAAATATCCCCATAGACCTCACATATCCCCCATAGATCTCACATATCCCCATAGATCTCACATATCCCCCATAGATCTCACATATCCCCCATAGACCTCAAATATCCCCATAGACCTCACATATCCCCCATAGACCTCACATATCCCCCATAGACCTCACATATCCCCCATAGACCTCACATATCCCCCATAGATCTCACATATCCCCCATAGATCTCACATATCCCCCATAGATCTCACATATCCCCCATAGATCTCAAATATCCCCATAGACCTCACATATCCCCCATAGATCTCACATATCCCCCATAGACTTCACATATCCCCATAGATCTCACATATCCCCCATACACTTCACATATCCCCATAGATCTCACATATCCCCATAGACTTCACATATCCCCATAGATCTCACATATCCCCATAGACTTCACATATCCCCATAGATCTCACATATCCCCCATAGATCTCAAATATCCCCATAGACCTCACATATCCCCCATAGATCTCACATATCCCCCATAGACTTCACATATCCCCATAGATCTCACATATCCCCCATAGACCTCACATATCCCCATAGATCTCACATATCCCCATAGACTTCACATATCCCCATAGATCTCACATATCCCCCATAGATCTCAAATATCCCCATAGACCTCACATATCCCCCATAGATCTCACATATCCCCCATAGACTTCACATATCCCCATAGATCTCACATATCCCCCATAGACCTCACATATCCCCATAGACCTCACATATCCCCCATAGACCTCACATATCCCCCATAGATCTCACATATCCCCCATAGATCTCACATATCCCCATAGACCTCACATATCCCCCATAGACCTCACATATCCCCCATAGATCTCACATATACCCTAAAGACTTCACATATCCCCATAGACCTCACATATCCCCCATAGATCTCACATATCCCCATAGACCTCACATATCCCCCATAGACCTCACATATCCCCATAGACCTCTCATATCCCCCATAGATCTCACATATCCCCATAGATCTCACATATCCCCCATAGACCTCACATATCCCCCATAGATCTCACATATCCCCCATAGACCTCACATATCCCCATAGATCTCACATATCCCCCATAGACCTCACATATCCCCATAGATCTCACATATCCCCCATAGACCTCACATATCCCCTATATACCTTACATTTTCCCCATATACCTCACATATACCCTAAAGACTTCACATATCCCCATAGACCTCACATATCCCCCATAGATCTCACATATCCCCCATAGACCTCACATATCCCCCATAGACCTCAAATATCCCCCATAGATCTCACATATCCCCCATAGACCTCACATATCCCCATAGATCTCACATATCCCCCATAGACCTCACATATCCCCCATAGACCTCAAATATCCCCCATAGATCTCACATATCCCCCATAGATCTCACATATCCCCCATAAATCTCACATATCCCCCATA
The DNA here is from genome assembly GCF_965119305.1 of Pelophylax lessonae. Classification (NCBI taxonomy): domain Eukaryota; kingdom Metazoa; phylum Chordata; class Amphibia; order Anura; family Ranidae; genus Pelophylax; species Pelophylax lessonae. Next base: position 103,035 of record NC_138780.1, on the reverse strand, counting down.
GACCTCACATATCCCCATAGATCTCACATATCCCCATAGATCTCACATATACCCTAAATACTTCACATATCCCCCATAGACCTCACATATCCCCCATAGAACTCACATATCCCCCATAGACCTCACATATCCCCAATAGACCTCAAATATCCCCCATAGATCTCACATATACCCCATAGATCTCACATATCCCCATATACCTCACATATCCCCCATAGATCTCACATATCCCCATAGACCTCACATATCCCCCATAGACCTCACATATACCCTAAAGACCTCACATATCCCCATAGACCTCACATATCCCCATAGACCTCACATATCCCCCATAGACCTCACATATCCCCCATAGATCTCACATATCCCCATAGACCTCAAATATCCCCCATAGACCTCACATATCCCCCATAGATCTTACATATCCCCTATATACCTTACATTTTCCCCATATACCTCACATATCCCCCATAGACCTCACATATCCCCATAGACCTCACATATCCCCCATAGATCTCACATATAGCCATAGACCTCACATATCCCCATAGATCTCACATATACCCTAAAGACTTCACATATCCCCATAGACCTCACATATCCCCAAAGATCTCACATATCTCCCATAGACCTCACATATCCCCATAGACCTCACATATCCCCATAGATCTCACATATCCCCCATAGACCTCACATATCCCCCATAGATCTCACATATCCCCCATAGACCTCACATATCCCCATAGACCTCACATATCCCCATAGACCTCACATATCCCCCATAGACTTCACATATCCCCTTAGATCTCACATATCCCCCAAAGATCTCACATATCCCCATAGACCTCACATATCCCCCATAGATCTCACATATCCCCATAGACCTCACATATCCCCCATAGATCTCACATATCCCCCATAGATCTCACATATCCCCATAGATCTCACATATCCCCCATAGACCTCACATATCCCCATAGATCTCACATATCCCCCATAGATCTCACATATCCCCATAGACCTCACATATCCCCATAGACCTCACATATCCCCATAGACCTCACATATCCCCTTAGATCTCACATATCCCCCAAAGATCTCACATATCCCCATAGACCTCACATATCCCCCATAGATCTCACATATCCCCATAGACCTCACATATCCCCCATACACTTCACATATCCCCCATAGATCTCACATATCCCCATAGACCTCACATATCCCCATAGACCTCACATATCCCCATAGACCTCACATATCCCCCATAGACCTCACATATCCCCCATAGACCTCACATATCCCCCATAGATCTCACATATCCCCATAGACCTCACATATCCCCATAGACCTCACATATCCCCCATAGACTTCACATATCCCCATAGATCTCACATATCCCCCATAGATCTCACATATCCCCATAGATCTCACATATCCCCATAGACCTCACATATCCCCCATAGATCTCACATATCCCCATAGACCTCACATATCCCCCATAGACTTCACATATCCCCATAGATCTCACATATCCCCCATAGATCTCACATATCCCCATAGACCTCACATATCCCCCATAGATCTCACATATCCCCATAGATCTCACATATCCCCCATAGATCTCACATATCCCCATAGACCTCACATATCCCCATAGACCTCACATATCCCCATAGACCTCACATATCCCCCATAGATCTCACATATCCCCATAGACCTCACATATCCCCCATAGACCTCACATATCCCCCATAGACCTCACATATCCCCCATAGATCTCACATATCCCCATAGACCTCAAATATCCCCCATAGACCTCACATATCCCCCATAGATCTTACATATCCCCCATAGACCTCACATATCCCCCATAGACCTCACATATCCCCCATAGATCTCACATATCCCCATAGACCTCACATATCCCCATAGACCTCACATATCCCCCATAGACCTCACATATCCCCCATAGACCTCACATATCCCCCATAGATCTCACATATCCCCATAGACCTCAAATATCCCCCATAGACCTCACATATCCCCCATAGATCTTACATATCCCCTATATACCTTACATTTTCCCCATATACCTCACATATCCCCCATAGACCTCACATATCCCCATAGACCTCACATATCCCCCATAGATCTCACATATAGCCATAGACCTCACATATCCCCATAGATCTCACATATACCCTAAAGACTTCACATATCCCCCATAGACTTCACATATCCCCATAGATCTCACATATCCCCCAAAGATCTCACATATCCCCATAGACCTCACATATCCCCCATAGATCTCACATATCCCTATAGACCTCACATATCCCCCATAGACTTCACATATCCCCATAGATCTCACATATCCCCCAAAGATCTCACATATCCCCATAGACCTCACATATCCCCCATAGACCTCACATATCCCCCATAGACTTCACATATCCCCATAGACCTCACATATCCCCCATAGATCTCACATATCCCTATAGACCTCACATATCCCCCATAGACTTCACATATCCCCATAGATCTCACATATCCCCCATAGATCTCACATATCCCCCAAAGATCTCACATATCCCCATAGACCTCACATATCCCCCATAGATCTCACATATCCCTAAAGACTTCACATATCCCCCATAGATCTCACATATCCCCCATAGATCTCACATATCCCCATAGATCTCACATATCCCCCATACACTTCACATATCCCCCATAGATCTCACATATCCCCATAGACCTCACATATCCCCATAGACCTCACATATCCCCCATAGACTTCACATATCCCCATAGATCTCACATATCCCCCATAGATCTCACATATCCCCATAGATCTCACATATCCCCATAGACCTCACATATCCCCCATAGATCTCACATATCCCCATAGACCTCACATATCCCCCATAGACTTCACATATCCCCATAGATCTCACATATCCCCATAGACCTCACATATCCCCCATAGATCTCACATATTCCCATAGATCTCACATATCCCCCATAGATCTCACATATCCCCATAGACCTCACATATCCCCATAGACCTCACATATCCCCATAGATCTCACATATCCCCATAGACCTCACATATCCCCCATAGATCTCACATATCCCCCATAGACCTCACATATCCCCATATACCTCACATATCCCCTATATACCTTACATTTTCACCATATACCTCGCATATCCCCCATAGACCTCACATATCCCCCATAGACCTCACATATCCCCATATACCTCACATATCCCCCATAGACCTCACATATCCCCATATACCTCACATATCCCCTATATACCTTACATTTTCACCATATACCTCGCATATCCCCCATAGACTTCACATATCCCCATAAATCTTGCATGTTCCCCATAGACCTCACAAGTCTCCCATAGACTTTGGGTGTTCTCCACAGACTTCATATATCCCCCATAGACCTTGCGTGTCCTCCACAGACCTCATATGTCCCCATATACCTCACATATTCCCCATATACCTAGCAGATCCTATGCAGACCGCACATATGCCCCAAAAACCTCACATAGCCTCCATAGACCTCGCGTTTCCTCTACAGACTTCACATGTCCCCCATAGACCTCAAATATTCCCCATATACCTCGCATGTTCTCCACAGACCTCACCTTTCCCCTGTAGACCTCACTTGTCCTTCACAAATCTCACATGTCCCCCATAGACTTTGCGTGTCTTCCGCAGGCCTCACATGTCCCCCACAGACCTTACACATCCCCCATAGACCTTGTGTGTCCCCCACAGACCTTACACATCCCCCATAGACCTTGTGTGTCCCCCACAGACCTTACACATCCCCCATAGACCTTGTGTGTCCTCCACAGACCTCACATATCTCCCATATACCTTACATGTCCTCCACAGACCTCTCATGGCCCCCACAGACCTTGTGTGTCCTCCACCAAACCTCACATATCCCCATAGACCTTACATATTCTCCATATACCTTATGTTTCCTCCACAGACCTCACATATCCCCATAGATCTCACATATCCCCCATATACCTCGCATGTCCTCCACAGACCTCACATATCCCCCATATACCTCGCATGTCCTTCAAAGACCTCACGTATCCCCCAGAGACCTTGCATGTCCTCCACAGACCTAAAATATTCCCCGCAGACCTCACATGTCCTCCACACACCTCATATGCCTGCCAATGACCTCGCAAGTCCTCCCCATACCTGGCGTATTCCCCATAGAGCTTACATGTCCCCCATAGACTGCACAGGAAAGATGTTTGTGCTTGGAGAGGGCAGTACATGCAAGGACATATCTCATATATATTGTCTCACCTTTCCCACCAGCTGGACAATCTCTGCTAGGTCTTCCTCCTCCTGAAGGATCTCTTTGGCTTTGGTTCGGAGTGGTACTAATTCAGCAAAGTTCCTCTCGTAATATTCATCCAATGCCCTCATGTACTTGCTGTAACTGATGAGCCAGTTCACAGATGGAAAATGTTTCCTTTGGGCCAATTTCTTGTCTAGACCCCAGAACACCTATCCGGGGGCAAAAGAGAGGATTCAGCTTTACATATCGCTCCCGTAACATACACCGCTTTCATTATTACATTTTACATTGCACACAGTGCTGGACGCCTCCCAGTAACCTCAGACAAACAAGCCAGTATGATAAATGACATCTAACCCTAATTCGATCTCTAACTAAAACCCTAACCTTTAACCCTAACCTCTAACTAAACCCCTGACTATAACACTAGCTATAACCCTAACTTTAACCCTAAACCCCTGACTATAACACTAGCTATAACCCTAACTTTAACCCTAAACCCCTGACTATAACACTAGCTATAACCCTAACTTTAACCCTAAACCCCTGACTATAACACTAGCTATAACCCTAACTTTAACCCTAGCTCTTAACTCAAACCCCTAACTCTAACCTTAACCTCCAACCCTAACCTCTAACCCTAACCCCCATCTCTAACCCTAAATCTAACCCTAACCCCTAACCTTTAACCCTAAACCCCTAACTATAACACTAGCTATAACCCTAACTTTAACCCTAAACCCCTAACTATAACACTAGCTATAACCCTAACGTTAACCCTAAACCCCTGACTATAACACTAGCTATAACCCTAACGTTAACCCAAGCTCCTAACTCAAACCCCTAAATCTAACCCTAACCCCTAAATCTAACCCTAACCCCTAACTTTAACCTTAACCTCCAACCCTAACCTCTAACCCTAAGCCCCTTCTCTAACCCTAAATCTAACCCTAACCCCTAACCTTTAACCCTAAACCCCTAACTATAACCCTAACTCTAACCCTAGCCCCTAAATCTAACCCTAACCCCTAACTTTAACCCTAACCTCCAACACTAGCTTTAACCCTAAGCCCCTTCTCTAACCCTAAATCTAACCCTAACCCCTAACCTTTAACCCTAACTTTAACCCTAGCTCCAAACTCAAACCCGTAAATCTAACCCTAACCCCTAACTGTAACCGAAACCCCTAACCCCAACCTCTAACCCTAACCCCCATCTCCAACAGTAACCTCTAACCCTCACCCTAACTGTAGCCCTAACCTCTAACCCTCACCCTAATGCTAGCCTTAATCCCAGGGGAAATGATGACATGGATTAGGCAAGGGCCCCGTATGTCCTTTGTGATAGATAAGGGAAATTTCTATTACTTCTGCTCATTGTTCAGTGGGATTGGTTCCATGCAATAGATGCCTACCTGCACAATACCCAGAGTGGCTGATGTAACCGGATCGGAGAAGTCACCACCAGGTGGGGACACGCTGTGAAGAGAAATTATTATAACTGAGACCTATTACTAATGCAAACAAACAAAGGCCCCAAACTATTAGGAATTTACTCTACCCCATTCCATACAATGGAACTTCACAAGCTCCATAGCTGCAGAACCTCCTCCCAATAATTGTTGGTCATAGATGTGTAGTTATTCAAATTGGCTAAGCTATTCACTCCATGAAACTGCATATAGTACATTCTATCTGTGAAAATGGGGGCAAATTTAAATGTTATTAGACTATTGTCGCTCCAGGCAGAAGGTTATTTATTCATACAGAATAGAGTGAGTCAGGAAAATACCACATTATGGCCACTAGATGAAGCTGTTCATCATAGGAAACAAATATTTACTATATTCATCAGTTCCATCTAGTGGCCATAATGCAGTATTTTCTTGATTGAATCTATTCAACATAGATTAATAACATTTGACTTGGAGAGAAAATAGTCTGCAAGCACATCATTTCCTCTAATCACATAGAATGAATGCGAATGCAGTTTCATTGGACAAAAATCTCTACAAATGTTCTTTAAATCCTCCCCATGCTGTATACAACAAGCACTTCATTATCTGATTGGGCATTATGGACCACCAGTCCAGGCATGAGATGGAGGGATGGAGGTTTTCTTTAAACTCATTTCCAGGTTGTTCAGAAGGTCATTCTTGGGTAGACTGGATCATGGATTGGCAAACATGGCCGCTGCTACACAGATTGAGTCACTCACGCTCCAACAATGCTGACGCTGCCTTCTCTCTGAGGACTTCCCAGACACCGGACTCTTCCTGCCCGCTCATAGAAGGAGGCCAAGCGGGCACCAAGGTACGCTGGGTAACCACTGTCTGTAACACAAATCATTTCACACATGAGAAGGAGGCCAACTGGGTGATCTGCTGGCACTGGACCTCTAATAAAATGGCTGCTCCCTACTGTTCCCGAGACCCAACAAATGAGACCCTTCCATATCCATCATACTGTCCTCTACTGTCCCTGAGACCCAACAAATGAGACCCTTCCATAGCCATCATACTTCCCTCCACTGTCCCTGAGACTATACAAATGAAACCCTTCAATATCCATCATACTGTCCTCTACTGTCCCTGAGACCCAGCAAATGAGACCCTTCCATATCCATCATACTGTCCTCTACTGTCCCTGAGATCCTACAAATGAGACCCTTCCATATCATCATACTTCCCTCCACTGTCCCCGAGATCCTACAAATGAGACCCTTCCATATCCATCATACTGTCCTCTACTGTCCCTGAGACCCAACAAATGAGACCCTTCCATATCCATCATACTGCCCCCTACTGTCCCCGAGACCCAACAAATGAGACCCTTCCATAGCCATCATACTGTCCTCTACTGTCCCTGAGACCCAACAAATGAGACCCTTCCATATCCATCATACTGCCCCCTACTGTGCCTGAGATCCTACAAATGAGACCCTTCCATATCCATCATACTGTCCTCTACTGTCCCTGAGACCCAACAAATGAGACCCTTCCATATCCATCATACTGTCCTCTACTGTCCCTGAGACCCAACAAATGAGACCCTTCCATATCCATCATACTGTCCTCTACTGTCCCTGAGACCCAACAAATGAGACCCTTCCATATCCATCATACTGTCCTCTACTGTCCCTGAGACCCAACAAATGAGACCCTTCCATATCATCATACTTCCCTCCACTGTCCCTGAGACTATACAAATGAAACCCTTCAATATCCATCATACTGCCCCCTACTGTGCCTGAGATCCTACAAATGAGACCCTTCCATATCCATTATACTGTCCTCTACTGTCCCTGAGACTATACAAATGAAACCCTTCAATATCCATCATACTGCCCCCTACTGTGCCTGAGATCCTACAAATGAGACCCTTCCATAGCCATCATACTGTCCTCTACTGTCCCCGAGACCCAACAAATGAGACCCTTCCATAGCCATCATACTTCCCTCCACTGTCCCTGAGACTATACAAATGAAACCCTTCAATATCCATCATACTGTCCTCTACTGTCCCTGAGACCCAGCAAATGAGACCCTTCCATATCCATCATACTGTCCTCTACTGTCCCTGAGATCCTACAAATGAGACCCTTCCATATCATCATACTTCCCTCCACTGTCCCCGAGATCCTACAAATGAGACCCTTCCATATCCATCATACTGTCCTCTACTGTCCCTGAGACCCAACAAATGAGACCCTTCCATATCCATCATACTGCCCCCTACTGTCCCCGAGACCCAACAAATGAGACCCTTCCATAGCCATCATACTGTCCTCTACTGTCCCTGAGACCCAACAAATGAGACCCTTCCATATCCATCATACTGCCCCCTACTGTGCCTGAGATCCTACAAATGAGACCCTTCCATATCCATCATACTGTCCTCTACTGTCCCTGAGACCCAACAAATGAGACCCTTCCATATCCATCATACTGTCCTCTACTGTCCCTGAGACCCAACAAATGAGACCCTTCCATATCCATCATACTGTCCTCTACTGTCCCTGAGACCCAACAAATGAGACCCTTCCATATCCATCATACTGTCCTCTACTGTCCCTGAGACCCAACAAATGAGACCCTTCCATATCATCATACTTCCCTCCACTGTCCCTGAGACTATACAAATGAAACCCTTCAATATCCATCATACTGCCCCCTACTGTGCCTGAGATCCTACAAATGAGACCCTTCCATAGCCATCATACTGTCCTCTACTGTCCCCGAGACCCAACAAATGAGACCCTTCCATATCCATCATACTTCCCTCCACTGTCCCTGAGACTATACAAATGAAACCCTTCAATATCCATCATACTGCCCCCTACTGTGCCTGAGATCCTACAAATGAGACTCTTCCATATCCATTATACTGTCCTCTACTGTCCCCGAGATCCTACAAATGAGACCCTTCCATATCCATCATACTGCCCCCTACTGTCCCTGAGACCCAACAAATAAAATCCTTCCATATTCATCATACTGCCCCCAATTGTCTCCGAGATGCAACAAATGAAACCCTTCCATATCCATTATACTGTCCCCTACTTTCCCTGAGACTCAAAAAATAAGACCTTTTCATATTCATCATACTGCCCCCTACTGTCTCCGAGACCCAATAAATTAGACCCTTCCATATCATCATACTTCCCTCCACTGTCCCTGAGACTATACAAATGAAACCCTTCAATATCCATCATACTGCCCCCTACTGTGCCTGAGATCCTACAAATGAGACCCTTCCATATCCATCATACTGCCCCCTACTGTGCCTGAGATCCTACAAATGAGACCCTTCCATAGCCATCATACTGTCCTCTACTGTCCCTGAGACCCAACAAATGAGACCCTTCCATATCCATCATACTTCCCTCCACTGTCCCTGAGACTATACAAATGAAACCCTTCAATATCCATCATACTGCCCCCTACTGTGCCTGAGATCCTACAAATGAGACCCTTCCATATCCATCATACTGCCCCCTACTGTGCCTGAGATCCTACAAATGAGACCCTTCCATAGCCATCATACTGTCCTCTACTGTCCCTGAGACCCAACAAATGAGACCCTTCCATAGCCATCATACTTCCCTCCACTGTACCTGAGACTATACAAATGAAACCCTTCAATATCCATTATACTGTCCTCTACTGTCCCCGAGATCCTACAAATGAGACCCTTCCATATCCATCATACTGTCCTCTACTGTCCCTGAGACCCAACAAATAAAATCCTTCCATATTCATCATACTGCCCCCAATTGTCTCCGAGATGCAACAAATGAAACCCTTCCATATCCATTATACTGTCCCCTACTGTCCCTGAGACTCAAAAAATAAGACCTTTTCATATTCATCATACTGCCCCCTACTGTCTCCGAGACCCAACAAATGAGACCCTTGCATATCCATCATACTGTCCTCTACTGTCCCCGAGACCAAACAAATAAAATCCTTCCATATTCATCATGCTTCCCCCTACCGTCTCTGAAACCCAGCAAATGAGACCCTTCCATATTCATCATACTGCCCCCTACTGTCCCTGAGACCCAACAAATAAAATCCTTCCATATTCATCATACTGCCCCCAATTGTCTCCGAGATGCAACAAATGAAACCCTTCCATATCCATTATACTGTCCCCTACTGTCCCTGAGACTCAAAAAATAAGACCTTTTCATATTCATCATACTGCCCCCTACTGTCTCCGAGACCCAATAAATTAGACCCTTCCATATCCATCCTACTGTCTTTGAGATCAAACAAATGAGACCCTTCTATAGCCATCATACTGTCCTCGAGACCCAACAAATGAGACCCCTCCATATCCATCATACTGCCCTCTACTGTCCCTGAGACCCAGCAAATGAGACCCTTCTATTATCATCATACTGCCCCCTACTGTCCCTGAGACCCAACAAATGCAACCCTTTCATATCCATCATACTGCCCCCTGCTGTCCACGAGACCCAACAAATGAGACCCTTCCATATCCATCATACTGCCCTCTACTGTACATGAGACCTAACAAATTAGAACCTTCCATAGCCATCATACTGCTCCCTACTCTCCCCGAGATTCAACAAATGAGACCCTTTCATATCCATCATACTGTCCTCTACTGTCTCTGAGACCCAACAAATGAGACTCTTCCATATCCATCATACAGTCTTTAGAAAAACCGAGATTTCACCCTTTTGTAATGTTAGGATGTTGTGGACATTGTGTTCTTCTACTTACTGCTCCCCCAATAGAACTCCAATCTTCCCCAACTGCTGTCATCATAATGGTGGCGCTCAGCTGTGTGAGTGACACCTTATCTAATCTTTCTATTGTGGGAGAGGCAGAGGCACAAACTACTGGGGGGGGGGGGATCTCCCCATTGTGGGAGAGGCAGAGGCACAAACTACTGGGGGGAAATCTCCCCATTGTGGGAGGGGCAGAGACACAAATTACTGGGGGGAAATCTCCCCATTGTGGGAGGGGCAGAGACACAAATTACTGGGGGGAAATCTCCCCATTGTGGGAGGGGCAGAGATACAAACTACTGCAGAAAATCCCCCCATTGTGGGAGAGGCAGAGGCACATACTACTGGGGGGAAATCTCCCCATTGTGGGAGGGGCAGAGACACAAATTACTGGGGGGAAATCTCCCCATTGTGGGAGGGGCAGAGACACAAACTACTGGGGGGAAATCTCCCCATTGTCTGAGGGGCAGAGATACAAACTACTGCAGAAAATCCCCCCATTGTGGGAGAGGCAGAGGCACATACTACTGGGGGGAAATCTCCCCATTGTGGGAGGGGCAGAGACACAAACTACTGGGGGGAAATCTCCCCATTGTGGGAGGGGCAGAGACACAAACTACTGGGGGAAAATCTCCACATTGTGGGAGGGGCAGAGACACAAACTACTGGAGGGAAATCTCCCCATTGTGGGAGAGGCAGAGGCACATACTACTGGGGGGAAATCTCCACATTGTGGGAGGGGCAGAGACACATACTACTGGAGGGAAATCTCCACATTGTGGGAGGGGCAGAGACACATACTACTGGAGGGAAATCTCCAAATTGTGGGAGGGGCAGAGACACAAACTACTGGGGAGAAATCTCCCCATTGTGGGAGAGGCAGAGACACAAACTATTGGAGGGAAATCTCCCGATTGTGGGAGAGGCAGAGACACAAACTACTGGGGGGAAATCTCCACATTGTGGGAGGGGCAGAGACACATACTACTGGAGGGAAATCTCCAAATTGTGGGAGGGGCAGAAACACAAACTACTGGGGGGAAATCTCCACATTGTGGGAGGGGCAGAGACAAAAACTACTGGGGGGAAATCTCCACATTGTGGGAGGGGCAGAGACACAAACTACTGGAGGGAAATCTCCCCACTGTGGGAGAGGCAGAGGCACAAACTACTGGAGGGAAATCTCCACATTGTGGGAGGGGCAGAGACACAAACTACTGGGGGAAAATCTCTCCATTGTGGGAGGGGAAGAGACACAAACTACTGGAGGGAAATCTCCACATTGTGGGAGGGGCAGAGACACAAACTACTGGAGGGAAATCTCCCCACTGTGGGAGAGGCAGAGGCACAAACTACTGGGGGGAAATCTCCACATTGTGGGAGGGGCAGAGACACAAACTACTGGGGGGAAATCTCCACATTGTGGGAGGGGCAGAGACACAAACTACTGGAGGGAAATCTCCCCACTGTGGGAGAGGCAGAGACACAAACTACTGGGGGGAAATCTCCACATTGTGGGAGGGGCAGAGACACATACTACTGGGGGAAAATCTCTCCATTGTGGGAGGGGCAGAGACACAAACTACTGGGGGGAAATCTCCACATTGTGGGAGGGGCAGAGATACAAACTACTGGGGGAAAATCTCTCCATTGTGGGAGGGGAAGAGACACAAACTACTGGGGGAAAATCTCTCCATTGTGGGAGGGGCAGAGACACAAACTACTGGGGGGAAATCTCCACATTGTGGGAGGGGCAGAGACACAAACTACTGGGGGAAAATCTCTCCATTGTGGGAGGGGAAGAGACACAAACTACTGGAGGGAAATCTCCACATTGTGGGAGGGGCAGAGACACAAACTACTGGGGGGAAATCTCCACATTGTGGGAGGGGCAGAGACACAAACTACTGGGGGGAAATCTCTCCATTGTGGGAGGGGCAGAGACACAAACTACTGGGGGGAAATCTCCACATTGTGGGAGGGGCAGAGACACAAACTACTGGGGGAAAATCTCTCCATTGTGGGAGGGGCAGAGACACAAACTACTGGGGGGAAATCTCCACATTGTGGGAGGGGCAGAGACACAAACTACTGGGGGGAAATCTCTCCATTGTGGGAGGGGCAGAGACACAAACTACTGGGGGGAAATCTCCACATTGTGGGAGGGGCAGAGACACAAACTACTGGGGGGAAATCTCTCCATTGTGGGAGGGGCAGAGACACAAACTACTGGGGGGGGGGGGGGGGGAATCTCCCCATTGTGGGAGAGGCAGAGGCACAAACTACTGGGGGGGGGGAATCTCCCCATTGTGGGAGGGGCAGAGACACAAACTACTGGGGGAAATCTCCACATTGTGAGAGGGGCAGAGACACAAACTACTGGGGGGAAATCTTCCCATTGGGAGAGGTGGAAACTATTGTAGTCATTTTCCTTCACTATTGAAGAGATAGAAAACCCATGGAATTGAAATAGATAAATAATTCTTACCAGCTGGCATTTCTGCCAAACGACCAGAGATTTCTCTCAGCGCCTCGGCCCATCGTGAAGTGGAGTCCGCCATCATACTGACGTTGTAACCCATATCTCGGAAATATTCAGACAAGGTAATTCCTTTTTGAGAAGAGAACATTCTTCAGTCTCATTGAATAGATTTAGGGTTAGGGTTCAGGCTGAGACGGGGAGAGGAGGACATTGCCTCAATGTTGTAGTCATTTATTATCATCAGTCCATCTAGCTGGCTCATTGCACAAGGCTTAGGTAACAATGAGTATGACACCAGACACTACATATTGTTTGATTAGGGCAAAAAGTAGACTCATGTTTAGGAATGGTAAACGGTGTAGCTGTTGAAGACTAGAGGGGCATCAATACAGCGACTACTACAACACACATTTATCTAAGAAGATACAGAGTAGACCAATGGAATGTATATTTACTATAGACTTCATGTACATACAGTACATACCGTATATAACAGAAATGGGCTCACCTGTGTAGATTGAGGCCTCTCTAGCTGCCACCGGCATGTTAGATGTGTTTGCCACCAGAGTTGTTCTTTTCATGATTGTCTCAGTTTTCCCATTCACCTCCATGGTAAGCTGATAATGAATGAATTCTTGGGATGAGTACACATTATCAGTCAAGGGGATTTATGGTACGTTGTCTGAGAAATGTCTTACCTCTGGGAAGTCTCTTAGCACCTCCGACATCTCGTTACCTCTCTCTCCACAGCCCACGTATACAATGATATCACTATTGGAGAACTTGGATAAAGCCTGAGAGATCACGGTCTTCCCACAGCCGAAGGCACCAGGGATTGCTGTGGTTCCACCTTGGACACATCTAAGAAAGAAAACATGGACATCCGTTGAGACACATAATCTCTCCATCAGTCTGGAAGGTCTAAAGTTTGGGTTTTTCTGATGTGGTGCATCTATTATGGTTGCCATAGTGTTTTATACAGATCTATATATATCAGTCCCTACTGTGTTGGAAGTTTCTATGGAGCTTTACATACAGTATTAGCCACGATCTATGTACATGTTATGTCCTCTTTTCAAATAAAATTACATGCTTTTCTTATATACTGCTCATATCATACTTTTTTCGTTGGATGCTTCAATATGGAAAGGCCAGTAAAGTCCCATCTAGGGGGTTCCTTTTCCAATTTTTTGGAAGGCCAATCATTGAGCAGTGTCTGTTGGAGGATTGGCTTGCTGAGATGGAGTTCTACAAAGGCTGGATCCCCAGCTGTATGGAGCTTTACACTCTCAGGCTGATTGTCCATGAAACCATCAATGGTGGGAATTATATCAAACCTCCCATATCTGTCGTATTTCTGCCAGAAAAGGGAGTTTCTAGACAGCTGATCTGTCTGGACATGAACCCAGCCTTATCCTTTGTCTCATGTAAGTTCTATGCTCTCAGAATCAGATCCAAACCTGCCCTTGCAAATTTACAAATGAAGAACAAGTCTGCATCTGATTGGAGGCTTTGAGGGTTTGTGGACCTATGGCCAATAAGAAATGAGGCTAAGTAAGCCTTGAAATCCAGGAGATGACATTACGGGAAAAGGGCGTCCAAGACTCTCTGTCCGGTCAGCAGTGGGTAGTTGGCTGGAAGCTTCTCAGCGGTTGGTCGAATCTGCCGCACTGGCCACACCTGTACCATGGTTAGCTTTTCTTTGATGCCTTCGAAGTCCAATTCTAGAACCACATCCTAGAGAAGACAAAGTAATACTCTGAATGTAAAAGACTCAATGAAACTTCCTGCTTTAAAATATGGATGAAATTGTCCTCTGACCTCCAATGTTGAGGATGCCCATGTGCAAGGACTTGGCATAGCTAAGGGCTAAGCCTAAACTAGAGGTAGAGGAGAGTATAAAGTAAATACTTTCCACAGCAACTTACTGAAATATCATAGTTCCCAGGGGGAGCGACGTAGGTGACAGTTCCACGGCTTCGGGGGGGCACCATGATTCTGTGTTGGATGAGGGAATTCTCTGTGACACTCCCGTAGATATCCCCTCCAGTCAAATGACTACCTGCCTGGTGAAGAAGAAGAATTGTCATGTCTTATTTACTCCCATCTGTTCATTCCTCAAACATTAACAGACTTAAGTTTGATCCTCACCCGTCTACGTGATTTCCAGGTGTTCCCAGGGTCCTAAGAGACAGCCCTGGCCAGCAATCTATGGAGAACTAAGAGACAGCCCTGGCCAGCAATCTATGGAGAACTAAGAGACAGCCCTGGCCAGCAATCTATGGAGAACTAAGAGACAGCCCTGGCCAGAAATCTATGGAGAACTAAGAGATAGCCCTGACAAGCAATCTATGGAGAACTAGCAGACAGCCCTGGCCAGCAATCTATGGAGAACTAAGAGACAGCCCTGGCCAGCTATCTATGGAGAACTAAGAGACAGCCCTGTCCAGCAATCTATGGAGCACCTACCCCCTCTAAACCCACTCCTCACAGACACTTACCCCCTTTACAACCACTCCTGACAGTTACTTGCCCCCATTACACCCACTACTAACAGACACTTACCCCCATTACACTTACTTCTGAAAGACACTTACACCCACCCCTGACAGACACCCCATTACACCCACTCCTGGTAGACACATAAGCCCCACTCACTCCTGAGTAACCTTCATCCAAGGCCACCCACTCTTTGTACTTACCCCATTACATCCACTCTTTGTACTTACACCCATTACACCCACTCTTTGTACTTACCCTATTACACCCCCTCTTTGTACCTATCCCCATTACACCCAGTCTTTGTACTTACCCCATTACACCCCCTCTTTGTACTTACCCTATTACACCCCCTCTTTGTACCTATCCCCATTACACCCAGTCTTTGTACTTATCCCCATTACACCCAGTCTTTGTACTTACCCTATTACAACCCCTCTTTGTACTTATCTCCATTACACCCGGTCTTTGTGCTTACCCCATTACACCTAGTCTTTGTACTTACCCCCATTACACCCACTCTTTGTACTTACCCCCATTACATCCACTTTTTTTTTACTTACCCCCATTACATCCCCTCTTTGTACTTACCCCCATTACACCCCCTCTTTGTACTTATCCCCATTACACCCAGTCTTTGTACTTACCCCATCACATCCCCTCTTTGGACTTATCCCCATTACACCCCCTCTTTGTACTTACCCCCATTAAACCCCCTCTTTGTACTTACCCCCATTACACCCCCTCTTTGTACTTACCCCCATTACACCCCCTCTTTGTACTTATCCCCATTACTCCCCCTCTTTGTAATTACCCTCATTAAACCCCATCTTTGTACTTATCCCCATTACACCCCCTCTTTGTACTTACCCTGATGTTTTTGTCTGGAATAAACTCCCACTTAATATCTCTGGACAAAGCGGTCACATTAATACCACGAGGGATGTAAATACTTTTTGTCAGGTCTGAAATGTCTTTTAAAGGACGTTGGATCCCATCAAAGATGTTTCCCATAATGCCCGGGCCCAACTCTACCGAGAGGGGCTTCCCAGTCCGCAGCACCGGATCTCCCACCGACACGCCAGCTGGGGGCATTCCACTAAGGAAAGAGAAACATCCATACAATGCCCACTTCTGTGCACGGATCAATTCTGTCCACTAACTGATCCTTCTATCCTATGTATTACTCTACATTACTATGGGTTACTATCTATTACTATGTATTACTCTACATTACTATGTGTTACTATCTATTACTATGTATTACTCTACATTACTAGGTGTTACTATCTATTACTATGTATTACTCTACATTACTACGTGTTACTATCTATTACTATGTATTACTGTACATTACTATGTGTTACTATCTATTACTATGTATTACTCTACATTACTATGTGTTATTATGTATTACTACAGTGCCTTGAAAAAGTATTCATACCCCTTCAAATTTCCCGCATGTTGTTATGTTACAGCTAAAAACATAAATGTATTTTATTGGGATTTTATGTGATAGACCGACACAAAGTGGCCATAATTGTGAAGTGGAAGGAAAATGATAAATGATACAAATAAATCTGTGAAAAGTGTGGTTGCATTTGTATTCACCCCCCTTTACTCTGATACCCCTAACTAAAATATAATGGAACCAATTGCCTTCAGAAGTCACCAAATTAGTAAATAGAGTCCCCCTGTGTGTCATTTAATCTCAGTATAAATAGAACTGTTCTGTGAAGCCCTCAGAGGTTTGTTAGAGAATCTTAGTGAACAAACAGCATCATGAAGGCCAAGAAACACACCAGACAGGTCCGGGATAAAGTTGTAGAGAAGGTGAAAGCAGGGTTAGGTTATAAAAAAATCTCCCAAGCTTTGACCATCTCACGGAGCGCTGTTCAATCCATCATGGGAAAATGGAAAGAGTATGGCACAACTGCAACCCTACCAAGACATGGCCATCCACCTAAACTGACCGGCCGGGCCCCTACCAAGACATGGCCGTCCACCTAAACTGACCGGCCGGGCCCCTACCAAGACATGGCCGTCCACCTAAACTGACCGGCCTGGCAAGGAGAGCATTCATCAGAGAAGCAGCCAAGAGGCCCATGGGAACTCTGGAGGAGCTGCAGAGATCCACAGCTCAGGTGGGAGAATCTGTCCACAGGACAACTATTAGTCGTGCGCTCCACAAATCTGCCCTTTATGGAAGAGTGAGAAGAAGAAAGCCATTGGTGGAAGAAAGCCATAAGAAGTCCTGTTTGCAGTTTGGGAGAAACCATGTGGGGGACTGTGGGAGATTAGCTCGGTGGCGGGTATGGATGACCCCTTTGGGGGTTGCGTTTACACAGGGAGATAGCCGAGAAGTGGTTGCAAACAACAGTTTGGTTTATTCTTGCAATTTACTTCACACAAGTGCAAGCGTCAAAAACAGCAAAATAAATATAAAACACAAAATAAATCCTTGCCACTGTGGGCGGCTACCTTCTCACACACAGAAACCTATCTAATGAAGTCTGTCCCCAACCTACTGTTGGGCAGACTTGCTGATCCTACAGCAGACTCTCAATAGTCCATGTTTTATCTCTTCACACAACAAATGTCCATTGAACATGTCCCTTTTCCTCTTTTACATTGAACATGTCCCTTTGCTTGTCTCTTCACATAGCACACAGTTCATTTATTTCTTCCACATAGAAATAGTTCATTTTCTTTACCTTGAGAAATCTTCACACTTTTATACCCTCCTCAGCGCACATCGCTCCAGGAGGTCTTCTACCATGCTCACACAGCTTGTCGGGAGGCACACATCTGACTGTCCTCCTCTACCCACACGGCGTCAGGAGGCAGCAGTCCTTCTCCCATGCCCACATGGCGTCGGGAGGCACACATCTGACTGTCCTCCTCTCCACAGCGTCAGGAGGCAGCAATCAATAGGACTTCCTTTGGACAAATTATAGAGGCCTTAACTTCCTCATTCCGAACAGCTGAAGGCCTTTCAACTTCCTTAAGCTGTCCTGGCTACCTTTTCAGCCGACACCCTATAGTAATTGGTGAACTTTCCAAACCAGGTGGAAATGTATCTCCTGTCTGTGACTACATCCACAGATTTACCTGACTTCCTGTCACATACCCCCCCCTCTTGTTTCAACCCTAGGGTTGGGACACAGATTTCCAGACACGCATGTGTCAGGCACTTCTCTTGACTCTCACTGATAAGCCTCCTAGTATCCTCAAGCTTCAGGATGAAACTGTTTCTGTCAGCTTCATTGACAGATTTCTCATAAATGTCAGACAGCTTGTCCCTCATAACCGTCTGTCCTATCCGCCATGGAGGACCGTGATCCATAGGCAACTCAATTGCGCTAGTCTTAAAGTCTTCAACATTCTTAAGCTTAGCTTGCTCTAAGATTCTGTGCAGAGGGCCTTCCATTTGCGACAACAGGCGGTCACACATTTCTTCAAAGTGACCCCTGTTTCCTTTTCCAGAGACATCATCAACTCTCCTTCCACCAACATATGGGTCAAAGGCAACAACACAGTCTATTACAGGTTTCTTCAATGCACTCTCTGCTATTGCATTACTTTTCCCTTGTAGCTCCTTTTCTTTATCTGAACTCCACATGGAATGTATCTCAAGCTCCCGATCAAACTTCTGCCACCTGTCTTTCACCAGTTCCATTTTGGAAATATTCCCTGAAAGGCACTTATTCATTTGCTTCACGTTTTCACCAACAGCCTTAGTTTTCTCCACTAGGTGGTGTTTGCTTTTTTCTCCAAGTTTTATATCACTTGCCTTAGTTTTCTCCACTAGGTGGTGTTTAATCCAGAGGGGTGATTCAAACAACATGTCATCAAATTTCTGATGCTCACTCAGGACAGACCCCAAAACACTGATCCTTTTATAAACTGCATCAGGCACACTATCCCCTCTCTTGGACAGATCCTCTGTTGCCTGTAATTCCTCTTCAAGTTCCTGCAACGGAATCTTCATCTCTTCTACTTGCTGTTCTAAGGCTCGCTTAGACTTTTCTAGCTCCTGAACGCTTTTCACAACATCATCCTTGGAGCTGACCAAATCTTCAATTTTTGTACACAGCTGTTTGTTAACTCTTTCTAGTTCAACCTTACACTCTAGAGCTTCCTCCAAGGAGCGAGCCAAGAACAGGGCTTTGCTCTCTTTATCACGCGCCTCTGCTTCTGCACGGTCGCGTTCTTCTGCATATTTTGCAGACACAGTCTTCTCCTCACTAAGCATCTGATTAAACTTCTTTTTCACATTTTCAACATTCTCTAATGAGCCAACGCTTTCTTCCATGCGTTTTTTCATATCCGCTATCTGAGCTTGCAATGTTGCGACTTGCTCTGATAGGTTTTTCTTGGCTTCCTCCTCCTCTTTTAATTGTTCCAGGATGCCATTTTTCTCAACTTCCATTTGTTTTAGTTTTGTGCTAAAACTCAGCCTTTGACACCTCTCTTCCTGTAAGAGTTCCGGCGTGTCTTGCAGCTGCTATTCCAAGATAGAGAAATCTTTTGCAATTTCTCTAGATTTGCTGTCTGCTTGAGAAAACTGATTTGTGACATTGTCCAACTCAGCCTGCAGTCGGTTTGCCTTCTCTGACAGCTTAGCAAACAATCGGTCAACTTCTGACACCTTGACTTGCGATTCCTGCAGCTGTGCCTCTACTTTTTTTCTCTTGTGTTCAGAATCTCCTTTTTCCTGCATAAGAGCCTTCACCTCATTGGCTAGTTTCTGGGAATGAGACTGTAATTCTGCCACACAGGCTTCTTTCTCCTTTAGCTGCTGCTGGACACGTTGGGCTTCATCTTTCCAACTTTCACAGTCCATACGCAATTCATCTACCACATTGCTCAAAGTGGTGAGCTCATACACAGTACTCAGTAATTTAGTCTCTCTCTCACTTTTCTCCTTGTCGCTGAGAGACAATGTAGTTTTCAGAGAGACATTCTGTTCCTGCGCCCCCTGCAGGTCTATTTTTGTAGCTTCCAAAGACTGAAGACTTTTTTTCAGCTGATTACGCAACTCCAACATATCACACATACTTTGCTTCTGCAAAGTCTGAATTTCACTTTCCTTTTCCATGAGGATAGTATCTTTCTCCATTATAGTCTCCATTATAGTCTACACGTTTTTGTAACTCGGAAAAAAGAAGAGCAGTGGATTCTTCCCACTGGAACACCTGAGCCTGCAAGTTTCTATGCTCCATCCTAAGCAACTCCAGGGCTTGTTCCTTTTCTTCCATTTTCCGTTGCAAGGCATCCAGCTCAGCCCTGCACACATACTCGGTTTCCTCCAAACCGATGACCTCCATTGGCTGCTGGCGTCTCTGTTTCCAGCCTGCCATGCTCTCTTGTTGAGCCTTTTGTTGAGCTGCAAAGCTCCGCTGAAAATCCGCATTTGCCTCAGTGTTGCTAGGGACAACAACCTTCCTCTTTAGTAGACTCTCTTTCGGCATGGATGGGGCTCGTTCAGACGGTAACATCCCCTCCATCCATAGAATCCGGTCTCTCATTACAGCTAGCTTTGCATCTTTCAGGCGCTTTGATCGCCCCATCTTCAATAACTCCACAATAAATTTTTCACAGTCCAGTAAAAAATTTTGAGACCACTGTCTCTTTAAAACTAGTAGTTTTTCTCTCTCTTGCAGGATCTCCTTTCCTGCAGACACAGTTTGTGCATCTCATGCACCAGACAAAGTTCATCGAAAAATTTTTGAGACCACTGTCTCTTTAAAACAAGTAGTTTTTTCTCTCTTTCAGGATCTTCTCTCCTGCAAACATAGATTGTGCAATCTCATGCACCAGACAAAGTTCATGAAACATATGCACTTCTTTGCAGGGATCTCTTCTTCTGCCCGCATCCTCCACCATATGTGGGAGATTAGCTCGGTGGCAGGTATGGATGACCCCTTTGGGGGTTGCGTTTACACAGGGAGATAGCCAAGAAGTGGTTGCAAACAACAGTTTGGTTTATTCTTGCAATTTACTTCACACAAGTGCAAGCGTCAAAAACAGCAAAATAAAAATAAAACACAAAATAAATCCTTGCCACTGTGGGCGGCTACCTTCTCACACACAGGAACCTATCTAATGAAGTCTGTCCCCAACCTACTGTTGGGCAGACTTGCTGATCCTACAGCAGACTCTCAATAGTCCATGTTTTATCTCTTCACACAACAAATGTCCATTGAACATGTCCCTTTTCCTCTTTTACATTGAACATGTCCCTTTGCTTGTCTCTTCACATAGCACACAGTTCATTTATTTCTTCCACATAAAAATAGTTCATTTTCTTTACCTTGAGAAATCTTCACACTTTTATACCCTCCTCAGCGCACATCGCTCCAGGAGGTCTTCTACCATGCTCACACAGCTTGTCGGGAGGCACACATCTGACTGTCCTCCTCTACCCACACGGCGTCAGGAGGCAGCAGTCCTTCTCCCATGCCCACACGGCATCGGGAGGCACACATCTGACTGTCCTCCTCTCCACAGCGTCAGGAGGCAGCAATCAATAGGACTTCCTTTGGACAAATTATAGAGGCCTTAACTTCCTCATTCCGAACCGCTGAAGGTCTTTCAACTTCCTTAAGCCGTCCTGGCTACCTTTTCAGCCGACACCCTATAGTAATTGGTGAACTTTCCAAACCAGGTGGAAATGTATCTCCTGTCTGTGACTACATCCACAGATTTACCTGACTTCCTGTCAGAGGGACACAGCAAACATGTGGAAGAAGGTGCTCTGCTCAGAGGAGACCAAAATTCAACTTTTTGGCCTAAAAGCAAAACGCTATGTGTGGGGGAAAACTAACACTGCACATCACCCTGAACTCACCACTGTGAAACATGGTGGTGGCAGCATCATGGTGTGGGGATGCTTTTCTTCAGGAGGGACAGGGAAGCTGGTCAGAGTTGATGGGAAGATGGACGCAGCCAAATACAGGGCAATCTTAGAAGAAAAGACTTGAGACTGGGGCAGAGGTTCACCTTCCAGCAGGACAAGGAACTGAAACATACAACCAGAGCTACAATGGAATGGTTTACATCAAAGCATATTCATGTGTCCCCTGACCTATATATACCCTCTTCTACTTCCTGCTAGCGCCTGAGTATAGGTTTTGCTTCCTGTTTGTCTGCTGTGTATGTTCTGCTCTTGTTGCTGACCTTGGCTTACCTTGACCTCTCTTTGGATCACCCCCTTGGACTGTACCCACTCTGGCTATTGATCTCGACTCGCTCTTGACCTCTCTTTGGATTTCCACCTTTGGACTGTACCGGCTCTGGCTAACGAACTTGGCTTGCTCCTGACTACTCTTCTGGACTTCGCTCCCTTGGGGTCTGGCTCCCGACCTACTCCAAACCATGAGTCTTTTTCCTATTAGTAGTTCCCTAGGTTTGCTGGTTGCACTTTCATTTGTGGTCCCGATATTTCGGCTGCAGGATCCTATCCGCTCCTCCACCTGCTACTGGGATAACAAGACTACTGGTCAGGAAACCGGAGGAGCAGTTGGGGTCTCTGGCAAGCCTCACAGTATACTCAGGCCAGATGGACCTCAACCAATTGGAGCAGGCAGTCACACATTAGGGACAACTTCTGGGTGTGCAGGCTAACCAAGTAAAGTCATTGGAGGAGAAATTAGAGACCATCGCGACTATACTGTCCTCAGTGTCTATCGTGCATGGTCCCAGTCCTGCTGCTCCCTTTGATCAAGGGGCTGTACCTAGGGAGCCTGTTACCATGGGTAACTCAGCGGCCCCCCAGGCTCCTAAAATACCTCTTTCTGAAAAGTATGATGGGAACCCTTCAGATTGTAGGGGTTTCCTCAACCATTGCCGACTGCATTTTAGGAATCAGCCCTCGGTTTTGCCTCTGCTCAGGCTAAAGTGACATTCCTAATTTCCTTACTTAAGAGTAGAGCTTTGTCCTGGCTGTCTCCTCTTCTGGAAAAAGAGTCCCTCATACTATATGATTACTCCACCTTTATTAAGACTTTTGAATGCATTTTTGACGCTTCTGGCAGGGTGTCGGGGGCGGAGTCTGGGATCCTGGACTTACGTCAGGGTAAACATGCGGTAACTTCCTATGCTATAGAATTCCGCACATTAGCAGCAGAGACCTCCTGGGGTTATAACGACCTTAAAGCTTCCTTTCCCAGGGATCTAGCTGAACGTATTAAAGAAGAATTGACCTACTGTGAGGTCCCTGGAGGATTTTATTCATCTTTTTATTCAGGTAGAAGCTCGCTTCTCTGAACGTCAAGCAGAAAAGGAGCGCTATAGACAGTATAATCCTCACAGTGTGGATCCCCAACCTCCTCCAGGACTGGGGATGGTCACATTGGGGTGATATATGTACAGAGTGACACCCCTGGATGGTCACATTGGGGTGATATATGTACAGAGTGACACCCTTAGATGGTCACATTGGGGTGATATATGTATAGAGTGACACCCCTGGATGGTCACATTGGGGTGATATATGTACAGAGTGACACCCTTAGATGGTCACATTGGGGTGATATATATACAGAGTGACACCCCTGGATGGTCACATTGGGGTGATATATATACAGAGTGACACCCCCTGGATGGTCACATTGGGGTGATATATATACAGAGTGACACCCCCTGGATGGTCACATTGGGGTGATATATGTACAGAGTGACACCCTGGATGGTCACATTGGGGTGATATATGTACAGAGTGACACCCCTGGATGGTCACATTGGGGTGATATATGTACAGAGTGACACCCCTGGATGGTCACATTGGGGTGATATATGTACAGAGTGACACGCCCTGGATGGTCACATTGGGGTGATATATGTACAGAGTGACACCCCTGGATGGTCACATTGGGGTGATATATGTACAGAGTGACACCCTTAGATGGTCACATTGGGGTGATATATGTACAGAGTGACACGCCCTGGATGGTCACATTGGGGTGATATATGTACAGAGTGACACCCCTGGATGGTCACATTGGGGTGATATATGTACAGAGTGACACCCTTAGATGGTCACATTGGGGTGATATATATACAGAGTGACACCCCTGGATGGTCACATTGGGGTGATATATATACAGAGTGACACCCCCTGGATGGTCACATTGGGGTGATATATATACAGAGTGACACCCCCTGGATGGTCACATTGGGGTGATATATGTACAGAGTGACACCCCTGGATGGTCACATTGGGGTGATATATGTACAGAGTGACACCCCTGGATGGTCACATTGGGGTGATATATGTACAGAGTGACACCCTTAGATGGTCACATTGGGGTGATATATGTACAGAGTGACACGCCCTGGATGGTCACATTGGGGTGATATATGTACAGAGTGACACCCCTGGATGGTCACATTGGGGTGATATATGTACAGAGTGACACCACTGGATGGTCACATTGGGGTGATATATGTACAGAGTGACACGCCCTGGATGGTCACATTGGGGTGATATATGTACAGAGTGACACCCCTGGATGGTCACATTGGGGTGATATATGTACAGAGTGACACCCTTAGATGGTCACATTGGGGTGATATATGTACAGAGTGACACGCCCTGGATGGTCACATTGGGGTGATATATGTACAGAGTGACACCCCTGGATGGTCACATTGGGGTGATATATGTACAGAGTGACACGCCCTGGATGGTCACATTGGGGTGATATATGTACAGAGTGACACCCCTGGATGGTCACATTGGGGTGATATATGTACAGAGTGACACCCCTGGATGGTCACATTGGGGTGATATATGTACAGAGTGACACCCCTGGATGGTCACATTGGGGTGATATATGTACAGAGTGACACCCTTAGATGGTCACATTGGGGTGATATATGTACAGAGTGACACCCCCTGGATGGTCACATTAGGGTGATATATGTACAGAGTGACACCCCTGGATGGTCACATTGGGGTGATATATGTACAGAGTGACACCCTTAGATGGTCACATTGGGGTGATATATGTACAGAGTGACACCCCTGGATGGTCACATTGGGGTGATATATATACAGAGTGACACCCCCTGGATGGTCACATTAGGGTGATATATGTACAGAGTGACACCCCTGGATGGTCACATTGGGGTGATATATGTACAGAGTGACACCCCTGGATGGTCACATTGGGGTGATATATATACAGAGTGACACCCCCTGGATGGTCACATTGGGGTGATATATGTACAGAGTGACACCCCTGGATGGTCACATTGGGGTGATATATGTACAGAGTGACACCCCTGGATGGTCACATTGGGGTGATGTATGTACCCCTGAATATTGGGTAAAGGATACAGGTCTCTTCATATACTTGAATGGTGGCCAAGTCTCCCTCAAGCCGAATAATCTCACCCACAAGTTCTGAATGACCGACTCGCACCAACTCGTACATGGCGGCCCCGGACATCTGTGCTGCGGTGACCACTGGAAGAAAAGGACAGAATATTTCAGGGACGGATCCCACCTGTCCTCAGAATGTAGCAGCCAGTCCCACCTGTCCTCAGAATTTGGCACCCAGTCCCACCTGTCCTCAGAATTTAGCGCCCAGTCCCACCTGTCCTCAGAATGTAGCACCCAGTCCCACCTGTCCTCAGAATGTAGCACCCAGTCCCACCTGTCCTCAGAATATAGCACCCAGTCCCACCTGTCCTCAGAATGTAGCACCCAGTCCCACCTGTCCTCAGAATTTAGCACCCAGTCACACCTGTCCTCAGAATATAGCACCCAGTCCCACCTGTCCTCAGAATGTAGCACCCAGTCCCACCTGTCCTCAGAATGTAGCACCCAGTCCCACCTGTCCTCAGAATATAGCACCCAGTCCCACCTGTCCTCAGAATATAGCACCCAGTCCCACCTGTCCTCAGAATATAGCAGCCAGTCCCACCTGTCCTCAGTATTTAGCGCCCAGTCCCACCTGTCCTCAGAATGTAGCACCCAGTCCCACCTGTCCTCAGAATATAGCAGCCAGTCCCACCTGTCCTCAGAATATAGCAGCCAGTCCCACCTGTCCTCAGAATGTAGCACCCAGTCCCACCTGTCCTCAGAATATAGCAGCCAGTCCCACCTGTCCTCAGTATTTAGCGCCCAGTCCCACCTGTCCTCAGAATGTAGCAGCCAGTCCCACCTGTCCTCAGAATATAGCAGCCAGTCCCACCTGTCCTCAGAATGTAGCAGCCAGTCCCACCTGTCCTCAGAATGTAGCAGCCAGTCCCACCTGTCCTCAGAATTTAGCGCCCAGTCCCACCTGTCCTCAGAATTTAGCGCCCAGTCCCACCTGTCCTCAGAATTTAGCGCCCAGTCCCACCTGTCCTCAGAATATAGCACCCAGTCACACCTGTCCTCAGAATGTAGCACCCAGTCCCACCTGTCCTCAGAATGTAGCACCCAGTCCCACCTGTCCTCAGAATATAGCACCCAGTCCCACCTGTCCTCAGAATGTAGCACCCAGTCCCACCTGTCCTCAGAATGTAGCACCCAGTCCCACCTGTCCTCAGAATATAGCACCCAGTCCCACCTGTCCTCAGAATGTAGCACCCAGTCCCACCTGTCCTCAGAATTTAGCGCCCAGTCCCACCTGTCCTCAGAATTTAGCGCCCAGTCCCACCTGTCCTCAGAATATAGCACCCAGTCCCACCTGTCCTCAGAATATAGCACTCAGTCCCACCTGTCCTCAGAATGTAGCACCCAGTCCCACCTGTCCTCAGTATTTAGCACTCAGTCCCACCTGTCCTCAGAATGTAGCACCCAGTCCCACCTGTCCTCAGAATGTAGCACCCAGTCCCACCTGTCCTCAGAATATAGCACCCAGTCCCACCTGTCCTCAGAATGTAGCACCCAGTCCCACCTGTCCTCAGAATTTAGCGCCCAGTCCCACCTGTCCTCAGAATTTAGCGCCCAGTCCCACCTGTCCTCAGAATATAGCACCCAGTCCCACCTGTCCTCAGAATATAGCACTCAGTCCCACCTGTCCTCAGAATGTAGCACCCAGTCCCACCTGTCCTCAGTATTTAGCACTCAGTCCCACCTGTCCTCAGAATGTAGCACCCAGTCCCACCTGTCCTCAGAATGTAGCACCCAGTCCCACCTGTCCTCAGAATATAGCACCCAGTCCCACCTGTCCTCAGAATATAGCACCCAGTCCCACCTGTCCTCAGAATGTAGCACCCAGTCCCACCTGTCCTCAGAATATAGCACCCAGTCCCACCTGTCCTCAGAATATAGCACCCAGTCCCACCTGTCCTCAGAATGTAGCACCCAGTCCCACCTGTCCTCAGTATTTAGCGCCCAGTCCCACCTGTCCTCAGAATGTAGCACCCAGTCCCACCTGTCCTCAGAATGTAGCACCCAGTCCCACCTGTCCTCAGTATTTAGCGCCCAGTCCCACCTGTCCTCAGAATGTAGCACCCAGTCCCACCTGTCCTCAGAATGTAGCACCCAGTCCCACCTGTCCTCAGAATATAGCACCCAGTCCCACCTGTCCTCAGAATATAGCACTCAGTCCCACCTGTCCTCAGAATGTAGCACCCAGTCCCACCTGTCCTCAGAATTTAGCACCCAGTCCCACCTGTCCTCAGAATTTAGCACCCAGTCCCACCTGTCCTCAGAATTTAGCACCCAGTCCCACCTGTCCTCAGAATTTAGCACCCAGTCCCACCTGTCCTCAGAATTACACCTCACCTGGAGCACCGAATCTGCCTCTCTGTTTTCCCCAATTCTGATGGATACATCGGACCATAAGCAAGACAACCTGAATGGTACGGCCTGTGCAATGATCTGTGCAATGTCATCTTCACATCTTAGTGCTGCTGATCTCCTGCAGCCTCTTTCACTCACTTCCTGTCTACATTACCCCCCCCCCCATCATTTCTCTGCCCAGCGATGGGGCACTTCCTGTCTACATCCCCCCCCCCATCATTTCTCTGCCCGGCGATGGGGCACTTCCTGTCTACATCCCCCCCCCCATAATTTCTCTGCCCAGCGATGGGGCACTTCCTGTCTACATCCCCCCCCCCATAATTTCTCTGCCCAGCGATGGGGCACTTCCTGTCTACATAACCCCCCCCCCCCCCACCCCCATCATTTCTCTGCCCAGCGATGGGGCACTTCCTGTCTACATCCCCCCCCCCATAATTTCTCTGCCCAGCGATGGGGCACTTCCTGTCTACATAACCCCCCCCCCCCACCCCCATCATTTCTCTGCCCAGCGATGGGGCACTTCCTGTCTACATTCCCCCCCCCCCCCCCATCATTTCTCTGCCCAGCGATGGGGCACTTCCTGTAACCCCCTGCTGTATTCTCCTCCCTCCTGCACCCAGATCCCTCTGCTATCATGGGAAGTATGATGGCACCCTGACATACAATATCAGATCTTCTCTCTGATTGGTCGGTTCAGCCTCACTAATTGGATGCTGTAATGAATACCTGGTCCAGACACACCATGGACAAATCCCAGCATGGTCTCCTCATCCTCATCGCTGATTCTTGGCAGTTTTGAAAAGTCCATCCTTGTCCACCCTACAGACATAGGAGAGTGTAATTACCATCACAGTCATTATATAATATATTCTACAGACATAGAGTGTAATTACCATCACAGTCATATATATAATATATTCTACAGACATAGGAGAGTGTAATTACCATCACAGTCATTATATAATATATTCTACAGACATAGGAGAGTGTAATTACCATCACAGTCATTATATAATATATTCTACAGACATAGAGTGTAATTACCATCACAGTCATTATATATAATATATTCTACAGATATAGGAGAGTGTAATTACCATCACAGTCATCTACATAATATATTCTACAGACATAGGAAGGTGTAATTACCATCACAGTCATATATATAATATATTCTACAGACCTAGGAGAGTGTAATTACCATCACAGTCATCTATATAATATATTCTACAGACATAGGAAGGTGTAATTACCATCACAGTCATATATATAATATATTCTACAGACATAGGAGAGTGTAATTACCATCACAGTCATATATATAATATATTCTACAGACATAGGAGAGTGTAATTACCATCACAGTCATATATATAATATATTCTACAGACATAGGAGAGTGTAATTACCATCACAGTCATATATATAATATATTCTACAGACATAGAAGAGTGTAATTACCATCACAGTCATATATATAATATATTCTACAGACATAGGAGAGTGTAATTACCATCACAGTCATTGTATATAATATATTCTACAGACATAGAAGAGTGTAATTACCATCACAGTCATATATATAATATATTCTACAGACCTAGGAGAGTGTAATTACCATCACAGTCATTATATAATATATTCTACAGACATAGGAGAGTGTAATTACCATCACAGTCATTATATAATATATTCTACAGACATAGAGTGTAATTACCATCACAGTCATTATATATAATATATTCTACAGATATAGGAGAGTGTAATTACCATCACAGTCATCTACATAATATATTCTACAGACATAGGAAGGTGTAATTACCATCACAGTCATATATATAATATATTCTACAGACCTAGGAGAGTGTAATTACCATCACAGTCATCTATATAATATATTCTACAGACATAGGAGAGTGTAATTACCATCACAGTCATCTATATAATATATTCTACAGACATAGGAAGGTGTAATTACCATCACAGTCATATATATAATATATTCTACAGACATAGGAGAGTGTAATTACCATCACAGTCATATATATAATATATTCTACAGACATAGGAGAGTGTAATTACCATCACAGTCATATATATAATATATTCTACAGACATAGGAGAGTGTAATTACCATCACAGTCATATATATAATATATTCTACAGACATAGAAGAGTGTAATTACCATCACAGTCATATATATAATATATTCTACAGACATAGGAGAGTGTAATTACCATCACAGTCATTGTATATAATATATTCTACAGACATAGAAGAGTGTAATTACCATCACAGTCATATATATAATATATTCTACAGACCTAGGAGAGTGTAATTACCATCACAGTCATATATATAATATATTCTACAGACATAGGAGAGTGTAATTACCATCACAGTCATATATATAATATATTCTACAGACATAGAAGAGTGTAATTACCATCACAGTCATATATATAATATATTCTACAGACCTAGGAGAGTGTAATTACCATCACAGTCATATATATAATATATTCTACAGACATAGGAGAGTGTAATTACCATCACAGTCATATATATAATATATTCTACAGACATAGGAGAGTGTAATTACCATCACAGTCATATATATAATATATTCTACAGACATAGGAGAGTGTAATTACCATCACAGTCATATATATAATATATTCTACAGACATAGAAGAGTGTAATTACCATCACAGTCATATATATAATATATTCTACAGACATAGGAGAGTGTAATTACCATCACAGTCATTGTATATAATATATTCTACAGACATAGAAGAGTGTAATTACCATCACAGTCATATATATAATATATTCTACAGACCTAGGAGAGTGTAATTACCATCACAGTCATATATATAATATATTCTACAGACATAGGAGAGTGTAATTACCATCACAGTCATATATATAATATATTCTACAGACATAGAAGAGTGTAATTACCATCACAGTCATATATATAATATATTCTACAGACCTAGGAGAGTGTAATTACCATCACAGTCATATATATAATATATTCTACAGACATAGGAGAGTGTAATTACCATCACAGTCATATATATAATATATTCTACAGACATAGGAGAGTGTAATTACCATCACAGTCATATACAGTCAGGTCCATAAATATTGGGACATGGACACAATTCTAATATTTTTGGCTCTATACACCCCCCCTCTATACACCCCCCTCCCCCCTCTATACCCCCCTCCCCCTCTCTATACACCACCACAATGGATCTGAAATGAAACAAACAAGATGTTTAACTGCAAACTTTCAGCTTTAATTTGAGGGAATTTACATCCAAATCAGGTGAACGGTGGAGGAATTACAACAGTTTGTATTTGTGCCTCCCACTTTTTAAGGGACCAAAAGTAATGGGACAGATTACCAATCATAAATCAAACTTTCACTTTTTAATGCTTGATTGCAAATCCTTTGCAGTCAATTACAGCCTGAAGTGTGGAAGGCATAGACATCACCAGACGCTGGGTTTCATCCCTGGTGATGCTCTGCCAGGCCTCTACTGCAACTGTCTTCAGTTCCTGCTTGTTCTTGGGGCATTTTCCCTTCAGTTTTGTCTTCAGCAAGTGAAATGCATGCTCAATCGGATTCAGGTCAGGTGATTGACTTGGCCATTGCATAACATTCCACTTCTTTCTCTTAACCTCTTTGGTTGCTTTCGCAGTATGCTTCGGGTCATTGTCCATCTGCACTGTGAAGCGCCGTCCAATGAGTTCTGAAGCATTTGGCTGAATATGAGCCGATAATATTCCCCGAAACACTTCAGAATTCATCCTGCTGCTTCTGTCAGCAGTCACATCATCAATAAATACAAGAGAACCAGTTCCATTGGCAGCCATACATGCCCACGCCATGACACTACCACCACCATGCTTCACTGATGAGGTGGTATGCTTTGGATCATGAGCAGTTCCTTTCCTTCTCCATACTCTTCTCTTCCCATCACTCTGCTACAAGTTGATCTTGGTCTCCTCTGTCCATAGGATGTTCCAGAACTGTGAAGGCTTTTTTAGATGTTGTTTGGCAAACTCTAATCTGGCCTTCCTGTTTCTGAGGCTCACCAATGGTTTACATCTTGTGGTGAACCCTCTGCATTCACTCTGGTAAAGTCTTCTCTTGATTGTTGACTTTGAAACACATACACCTACCTCCTGGAGAGTGTTCCTGATCTGACACACATACACCTACCTCCTGGAGAGTGTTCCTGATTTGACACACATACACCTACCTCCTGGAGAGTGTTCCTGATCTGACACACATACACCTACCTCCTGGAGAGTGATCTTGATCTGGCACAAACACACCTACCTCCTGGAGAGTGTTCCTGATCTGACACACATACACCTACCTCCTGGAGAGTGTTCCTGATCTGACACACATACACCTACCTCCTGGAGAGTGTTCCTGATCTGACACACATACACCTACCTCCTGGAGAGCGTTCTTGATCTGACACACATACACCTACCTCCTGGAGAGCGTTCTTGATCTGGCACACATACACCTACCTCCTGGAGAGTGTTCCTGATCTGACACACATACACCTACCTCCTGGAGAGTGTTCCTGATCTGACACACATACACCTACCTCCTGGAGAGCGTTCTTGATCTGACACACATACACCTACCTCCTGGAGAGTGTTCTTGATCTGGCACACACACACACCTACCTCCTGGAGAGTGATCTTGATCTGACACACATACACCTACCTCCTGGAGAGTGATCTTGATCTGGCACAAACACACCTACCTCCTGGAGAGTGTTCCTGATCTGACACACATACACCTACCTCCTGGAGAGTGTTCTTGATCTGGCACACACACACCTACCTCCTGGAGAGTGATCTTGATCTGACACACATACACCTACCTCCTGGAGAGTGATCTTGATCTGGCACACATACACCTACCTCCTGGAGAGTGTTCCTGATCTGACACACATACACCTACCTCCTGGAGAGTGTTCCTGATCTGACACACATACACCTACCTCCTGGAGAGTGTTCCTGATCTGACACACATACACCTACCTCCTGGAGAGTGTTCCTGATCTGACACACATACACCTACCTCCTGGAGAGCGTTCCTGATCTGACACACATACACCTACCTCCTGGAGAGTGATCTTGATCTGACACACATACACCTACCTCCTGGAGAGTGTTCCTGATCTGACACACATACACCTACCTCCTGGAGAGTGATCTTGATCTGGCACACACACACCTACCTCCTGGAGAGTGTTCCTGATCTGACACACATACACCTACCTCCTGGAGAGCGTTCTTGATCTGGCACACATACACCTACCTCCTGGAGAGTGTTCCTGATCTGACACACATACACCTACCTCCTGGAGAGTGTTCCTGATCTGACACACATACACCTACCTCCTGGAGAGCGTTCTTGATCTGACACACATACACCTACCTCCTGGAGAGCGTTCTTGATCTGGCACACATACACCTACCTCCTGGAGAGTGTTCTTGATCTGGCACACACACACCTACCTCCTGGAGAGTGATCTTGATCTGACACACATACACCTACCTCCTGGAGAGCGTTCTTGATCTGTCACACATACACCTACCTCCTGGAGAGTGATCTTGATCTGGCACAAACACACCTACCTCCTGGAGAGTGTTCCTGATCTGACACACATACACCTACCTCCTGGAGAGTGTTCTTGATCTGGCACACACACACCTACCTCCTGGAGAGTGATCTTGATCTGACACACATACACCTACCTCCTGGAGAGCGTTCTTGATCTGGCACACATACACCTACCTCCTGGAGAGTGATCTTGATCTGGCACAAACACACCTACCTCCCGGAGAGTGTTCCTGATCTGACACACATACACCTACCTCCTGGAGAGTGTTCTTGATCTGACACACACACACCTACCTCCTGGAGAGTGATCTTGATCTGACACACATACACCTACCTCCTGGAGAGTGATCTTGATCTGACACACATACACGTACCTCCAGGAGAGTGTTCTTGATCTGGCACACATACACCTACCTCCTGGAGAGTGATCTTGATCTGACACACATACACCTACCTCCAGGAGAGTGTTCTTGATCTGACACACATACACCTACCTCCTGGAGAGTGTTCTTGATCTGACACACATACACCTACCTCCTGGAGAGCGTTCTTGATCTGACACACATACACCTACCTCCTGGAGAGTGTTCTTGATCTGACACACATACACCTACCTCCTGGAGAGTGTTCCTGATCTGACACACATACACCTACCTCCTGGAGAGTGATCTTGATCTGGCACACATACACCTACCTCCTGGAGAGCGTTCTTGATCTGACACACATACACCTACCTCCTGGAGAGCGTTCTTGATCTGGCACACATACACCTACCTCCTGGAGAGTGTTCTTGATCTGGCACACACACACCTACCTCCTGAAAAGTGATCTTGATCTGACACACATACACCTACCTCCTGGAGAGCGTTCTTGATCTGGCACACATACACCTACCTCCTGGAGAGTGTTCTTGATCTGGCACACACACACCTACCTCCTGGAGAGTGTTCCTGATCTGACACACATACACCTACCTCCCGGAGAGTGTTCCTGATCTGACACACATACACCTACCTCCTGGAGAGTTTTCTTGATCTGGCACACACACACCTACCTCCTGGAGAGTGATCTTGATCTGACACACATACACGTACCTCCAGGAGAGTGTTCTTGATCTGGCACACATACACCTACCTCCTGGAGAGTGATCTTGATCTGACACACATACACCTACCTCCAGGAGAGTGTTCTTGATCTGACACACATACACCTACCTCCAGGAGAGTGTTCTTGATCTGACACACATACACCTACCTCCAGGAGAGTGTTCTTGATCTGACACACATACACCTACCTCCCGGAGAGCGTTCTTGATCTGACACACATACACCTACCTCCCGGAGAGTGTTCTTGATCTGACACACATACACCTACCTCCCAGAGAGTGTTCCTGATCTGACACACACACACCTACCTCCTGGAGAGTGTTCTTGATCTGACACACATACACCTACCTCCCAGAGAGTGTTCCTGATCTGACACACATACACCTACCTCCTGGAGAGTGTTCTTGATCTGACACACATACACCTACCTCCTGGAGAGTGTTCTTGATCTGACACACATACACGTACCTCCTGGAGAGTGTTCCTGATCTGACACACATACACCTACCTCCCAGAGAGTGTTCCTGATCTGACACACATACACCTACCTCCTGGAGAGTGTTCTTGATCTGACACACATACACCTACCTCCTGGAGAGTGTTCTTGATCTGACACACATACACCTACCTCCTGGAGAGCGTTCTTGATCTGACACACATACACCTACCTCCTGGAGAGCGTTCTTGATCTGACACACATACACCTACCTCCTGGAGAGCGTTCTTGATCTGACACACATACACCTACCTCCTGGAGAGTGTTCTTGATCTGACACACATACACCTACCTCCTGGAGAGCGTTCTTGATCTGACACACATACACCTACCTCCTGGAGAGTGTTCCTGATCTGACACACATACACCTACCTCCTGGAGAGTGTTCTTGATCTGGCACACACACACCTACCTCCTGGAGAGTGATCTTGATCTGACACACATACACCTACCTCCTGGAGAGTGATCTTGATCTGGCACACATACACCTACCTCCTGGAGAGTGTTCCTGATCTGACACACATACACCTACCTCCTGGAGAGTGTTCCTGATCTGACACACATACACCTACCTCCTGGAGAGTGTTCCTGATCTGACACACATACACCTACCTCCTGGAGAGTGTTCCTGATCTGACACACATACACCTACCTCCTGGAGAGCGTTCCTGATCTGACACACATACACCTACCTCCTGGAGAGTGATCTTGATCTGACACACATACACCTACCTCCTGGAGAGTGTTCCTGATCTGACACACATACACCTACCTCCTGGAGAGTGATCTTGATCTGGCACACACACACCTACCTCCTGGAGAGTGTTCCTGATCTGACACACATACACCTACCTCCTGGAGAGCGTTCTTGATCTGGCACACATACACCTACCTCCTGGAGAGTGTTCCTGATCTGACACACATACACCTACCTCCTGGAGAGTGTTCCTGATCTGACACACATACACCTACCTCCTGGAGAGCGTTCTTGATCTGACACACATACACCTACCTCCTGGAGAGCGTTCTTGATCTGGCACACATACACCTACCTCCTGGAGAGTGTTCTTGATCTGGCACACACACACCTACCTCCTGGAGAGTGATCTTGATCTGACACACATACACCTACCTCCTGGAGAGCGTTCTTGATCTGGCACACATACACCTACCTCCTGGAGAGTGATCTTGATCTGGCACAAACACACCTACCTCCTGGAGAGTGTTCCTGATCTGACACACATACACCTACCTCCTGGAGAGTGTTCTTGATCTGGCACACACACACCTACCTCCTGGAGAGTGATCTTGATCTGACACACATACACCTACCTCCTGGAGAGCGTTCTTGATCTGGCACACATACACCTACCTCCTGGAGAGTGATCTTGATCTGGCACAAACACACCTACCTCCCGGAGAGTGTTCCTGATCTGACACACATACACCTACCTCCTGGAGAGTGTTCTTGATCTGACACACACACACCTACCTCCTGGAGAGTGATCTTGATCTGACACACATACACCTACCTCCTGGAGAGTGATCTTGATCTGACACACATACACGTACCTCCAGGAGAGTGTTCTTGATCTGGCACACATACACCTACCTCCTGGAGAGTGATCTTGATCTGACACACATACACCTACCTCCAGGAGAGTGTTCTTGATCTGACACACATACACCTACCTCCTGGAGAGTGTTCTTGATCTGACACACATACACCTACCTCCTGGAGAGCGTTCTTGATCTGACACACATACACCTACCTCCTGGAGAGTGTTCTTGATCTGACACACATACACCTACCTCCTGGAGAGTGTTCCTGATCTGACACACATACACCTACCTCCTGGAGAGTGATCTTGATCTGGCACACATACACCTACCTCCTGGAGAGCGTTCTTGATCTGACACACATACACCTACCTCCTGGAGAGCGTTCTTGATCTGGCACACATACACCTACCTCCTGGAGAGTGTTCTTGATCTGGCACACACACACCTACCTCCTGAAAAGTGATCTTGATCTGACACACATACACCTACCTCCTGGAGAGCGTTCTTGATCTGGCACACATACACCTACCTCCTGGAGAGTGTTCTTGATCTGGCACACACACACCTACCTCCTGGAGAGTGTTCCTGATCTGACACACATACACCTACCTCCCGGAGAGTGTTCCTGATCTGACACACATACACCTACCTCCTGGAGAGTTTTCTTGATCTGGCACACACACACCTACCTCCTGGAGAGTGATCTTGATCTGACACACATACACGTACCTCCAGGAGAGTGTTCTTGATCTGGCACACATACACCTACCTCCTGGAGAGTGATCTTGATCTGACACACATACACCTACCTCCAGGAGAGTGTTCTTGATCTGACACACATACACCTACCTCCAGGAGAGTGTTCTTGATCTGACACACATACACCTACCTCCAGGAGAGTGTTCTTGATCTGACACACATACACCTACCTCCCGGAGAGCGTTCTTGATCTGACACACATACACCTACCTCCCGGAGAGTGTTCTTGATCTGACACACATACACCTACCTCCCAGAGAGTGTTCCTGATCTGACACACACACACCTACCTCCTGGAGAGTGTTCTTGATCTGACACACATACACCTACCTCCCAGAGAGTGTTCCTGATCTGACACACATACACCTACCTCCTGGAGAGTGTTCTTGATCTGACACACATACACCTACCTCCTGGAGAGTGTTCTTGATCTGACACACATACACGTACCTCCTGGAGAGTGTTCCTGATCTGACACACATACACCTACCTCCCAGAGAGTGTTCCTGATCTGACACACATACACCTACCTCCTGGAGAGTGTTCTTGATCTGACACACATACACCTACCTCCTGGAGAGTGTTCTTGATCTGACACACATACACCTACCTCCTGGAGAGCGTTCTTGATCTGACACACATACACCTACCTCCTGGAGAGCGTTCTTGATCTGACACACATACACCTACCTCCTGGAGAGCGTTCTTGATCTGACACACATACACCTACCTCCTGGAGAGTGTTCTTGATCTGACACACATACACCTACCTCCTGGAGAGCGTTCTTGATCTGACACACATACACCTACCTCCTGGAGAGTGTTCCTGATCTGACACACATACACCTACCTCCTGGAGAGTGATCTTGATCTGGCCAACTGTTGTGAAGGGTATTTTGTTCACCAGGAAAATAATTCTTCGGTCATCCACCACAGTTGTTTTCCATGGTCTTCCAGGTCTTTTGGTGTTGCTGAGCTCACCGGTGCGTTCTTTCTTTTTAAGGATGTTCCAAACAGTTGATTTGGCCACACCTAATGTTTTTGTTATCTCTCTGATGGGTTGTTTTGTTTTTTCAGCCTAATGATGGCTTGTTTCACTGATAGTGACAGCTCTTTGGATCTCATATTGAGAGTTGACAGCAACAGATTCCAAATGCAAATATCACACTTGAAATGAACTCTGGACCTTTTATCTGCTCCTTGTAAATGGGATAATGAGGGAATAACACACACCTGGCCATGGAACAGCTAAGCAGCCAATTGTCCCATTACTTTTGGTCCCTTAAAAAGTGGGAGGCACAAATACAAACTGTTGTAATTCCTACACCTTTCACCTGATTTGGATGTAAATACCCTCAAATTAAAGCCGAAAGTCTGCAGGTAAAGCACATCTTGTTTGTTTCATTTCACATCCATTGTGGTGGTGTATAGAGCCAAAAAGATTAGAATTGTCTCCATGTCCCAATATTTATGGACCTTACTGTATATAATATATTCTACAGACATAGGAGAGTGTAATTACCATCACAGTCATATATATAATATATTCTACAGACATAGGAGAGTGTAATTACCATCACAGTCATATAAAGTATCTGACAAAAGTAAGTACACCCCTGACATTCTATCTTTTCATGTGACAACACTGAAGAAATTACACTTTGCTACAATGTAAAGTAGTGAGTGTACAGCTTGTATAACAGTGTAAATTTACTGCCCCCCCAAAATAACTCAACACAGCCATTAATGTCTAAACCGCTGGCAACAAAAGTCAGTACACCCCTAAGTGACAATGTCCAAATTGGGCCCAAAGTGTGAATATTTTGTGTGGCCACCATTATTTTCCAGCACTGCCTTAACCCTCTTGGGCATGGAGGTCACCAGAGCTTCACAGGTTGCCACTGGAGTCCTCTTCCCCGCCTCCATGATGACATCACAGAGCTGGTGGATGTTAGAGACCTCCTCCATGATGACATCACAGAGCTGGTGGATGTTAGAGACCTTGCGCTCCTCCCCCTTCTGTTTGAGGATCCCCACAGATGGTCAATAGGGTTTAGGTCTGGAGACATGATTGGCCAGTCCATCACCTTTACCCTCAGCTTCTTTAGCAAGGCAGTGGTAGTCTTGGAGGTGTTTGGGGTCGTTATCATGTTGGAATACTGCCCTGCGGCCCAGTCTCCGAAGGGGGGGTATCCTGGGTTTATTATGATATAAAGAGATGGGGGGGGGGTATCCTGGGTTTATTATGATATACAGTGATGGTAGGGTTTATGGTATACAGAGATGGGGGCTATCCTGGGGATATTATGGTATACAGTGATGGGGGGGGGGTATTATGGTATACAGTGATGGGGGGGGGTAATATGGTATACAGTGATTTGGGGGGGTATTATGGTATACAGTGATTGAGGGGGTATTATGGTATACAGCGATGGGGGGTATACTGGGGGCATTATGGTATACAGTGATGTGGGGGTATTATGGTATACAGTGATGGGGGGAGGGGGTATCCTGGGGGCATTATGGTATACAGAAATGGGGGGTATTATGGTATACAGCAATGGGGGGTATCCTGGGGGTATTATGATATAGAGTGATGGGGGTATTATGGTATACAGCGATGGGGGGGGGGGGTATCCTGGGGTATTATGGTATTCAGCGATTGGGGGGTATTATGGTATACAGCGATTGGGGGGTATTATGGTGTACAGTGATGGGGGGTATTATGGTATATAGCGATGGGGGGGTATACTGGGGGCATTATGGTATACAGTGATGTGGGGGTATTATGGTATACAGTGATGGGGGGAGGGGGTATCCTGGGGGCATTATGGTATACAGAAATGGGGGGTATTATGGTATACAGCAATGGGGAGTATCCTGGGGGTATTATGATATAGAGTGATGGGGGGTATTATGGTATACAGCGATGGGGGGGTATCCTGGGGTATTATGGTATTCAGCGATTGGGGGGTATTATGGTATACAGCGATTGGGGGGTATTATGGTGTACAGTGATGGGGGGTAATATGGTATACAGCGATGGGAGAGGTATTATGGTATACAGCGATGGGAGGGGTATTATGGTATACATCGATGGGGAGGGTATTATGGTATACAGCGATGGGGGGGGTATCCTGGGGTATTATGGTATACAGCGATGGAGGGGGGGTATTATGGTATACAGCGATGGGGGTATTATGGTATACAGCGATGGGGGTATTATGGTATACAGTGATGGGGGGGGTATTATGGTATACAGCGATGGGGGGGTATCCTGGGGTATTATGGTATACAGCGATGGAGGGGGGGGGTATTATGGTATACAGTGATGGGGGGTATTATGGTATACAGCGATGGGGGTATTATGGTATACAGCGATGGGGGTATTATGGTATACAGTGATGGGAGTATTATGGTATACAGTGATGGGGGTATTATGGTATACAGTGATGGGGGGGGGGGGGTATTATGGTATACAGCGATGGGGGGGTATCCTGGGGTATTATGGTATACAGCGATGGAGGGGGGGTATTATGGTATACAGCGATGGGGGTATTATGGTATACAGTGATGGGAGTATTATGGTATACAGCGATGGGGGTATTATGGTATACAGTGATGGGAGTATTATGGTATACAGTGATGGGGGTATTATGGTATACAGTGATGGGGGTATTATGGTATACAGTGATGGGGGTATTATGGTATACAGCGATGGGGGGGGGGTATACTGGGGGTATTATGGTATACAGTGATGGGGGTATTATGGTATACAGTGATGGGGGTATTATGGTATACAGTGATAGGGGGGGTATTATGGTATACAGCGATGGGGGGGGGTATACTGGGGGCATTATGGTACATGGGGGGGGGATAGTTTAGGGTGGGTAAGTAGACAATGACCTCTCTGTCCTGTGTGTGTTTGTAGTTGCTCTCGGCTCTGTATACATAATATATACTCCCATTACTCGCTGTGTGTGGGGTAAATACAGAAGCTGGATGGACAGGAATTAGACCTGTTCTGACTGTTTAGAGGCGGCTTTGCCAGAATGTTCCACCAAACGCTGACTGCACTGCCTGTACACCCCAGGCTGGCCGCAATCCTCTCTCCTCTAGTAATGGAATTATTCTTCTATTGTAGAATGGAGGAGGGGAGATTTATCCTCCAGAGGAAATGGAATATTCCGGGCGAATGTTGGAGAATATCCAATGTAACATACGAGCCGCGTACTCCGTCTACAAACACCCCAAATATTGGGGAGATCCCCTCTGACCAGGGAGCCGCCATTATAAAGAATAGATAAAAATCAATCAGAAGCTGCACTTCCCCCAATAAGGGAAAGAAGGAAAATAATCCCAGAGAAAATAATAATCCCAGAGACAATAATAATCCCAGAGTAAATAATGATCCCAGAGAAAATAATAATCCCAGAGACAATAATAATCCCAGAGATCGCTCAAAACTGAAAAATCAGAAATAATGTGAACAAATACAAAAAGTGCTAAAATGAAATCTATATAAAAGTGCCAAAAAAGTGAATTCCCACAATATTAGACGGTATGGAAAACTCAGAAATAATTTATCAGAATTTGTTCAATTTTCAGCGATCTCTGGGATTATTTCTTATTTCAGCCATTCCTTTCCAACCAGCAGATCAAATCAGGCGACTCCCCGACACACACATTACATGGGGATACTGTGCCCCCCCATACACACATTCCATGGGGATCGGGGATCCTGTACTCCCCCCCCGATACACACATTCCATGGGGATCCTGTACTCCCCCCCCCGATACACACATTCCATGGGGATCCTGTACTCCCCCCCCCGATACACACATTCCATGGGGATCCTGTACTCCCCCCCCCGATACACACATTCCATGGGGATAGGGGATCCTGTACTCCCCCCCCCCCGATACATACATTCCATGGGGATCCTGTACCCCCCCCGATACACACATTCCATGGGGATCCTGTACCCCCCCCGATACACACATTCCATGGGGATCCTGTACCCCCCCCGATACACACATTCCATGGGGATCCTGTACCCCCCCCGATACACACATTCCATGGGGATCCTGTACTCCCCCCCATACACACATTCCATGGGGATCGGGGATCCTGTACCCCCCATACACACATTCCATGGGGATCCTGTACCCCGCATACACACATTCCATGGGGATCGGGGATCCTGTACCCCCCATACACACATTCCATGGGGATCCTGTACCCCGCATACACACATTCCATGGGGATCGGGGATCCTGTACTCCCCCCCATACACACATTCCATGGGGATCCTGTACCCCCCCGATACACACATTCCATGGGGATCCTGTACCCCCCCCCCGATACACACATTCCATGGGGATCCTGTACCCCCCCCCGATACACACATTCCATGGGGATCCTGTACCCCCCCCCCCCCGATACACACATTCCATGGGGATCCTGTACCCCCCCCCCCGATACACACATTCCATGGGGATCCTGTACCCCCCCCCCG
Organism: Pelophylax lessonae; assembly: GCF_965119305.1. Taxonomy (NCBI): domain Eukaryota; kingdom Metazoa; phylum Chordata; class Amphibia; order Anura; family Ranidae; genus Pelophylax; species Pelophylax lessonae. The sequence goes on along the minus strand of NC_138780.1, from coordinate 59,587 downwards.
ATACACACATTCCATGGGGATCCTGTACCCCCCCCCCGATACACACATTCCATGGGGATCCTGTACCCCCCCCCGATACACACATTCCATGGGGATCCTGTACCCCCCCCCCGATACACACATTCCATGGGGATCGGGGATCCTGTACCCCCCATACACACATTCCATGGGGATCCTGTACCCCCCATACACATATCCCATGGGGATCCTGTACCCCCCCCCCATACACACATTCCATGGGGATCGGGGATCTGTAAGAACAGATACCGTGAATTACACCCGGCATACAGGACAGGAGAAGTGGTACTGTGCAGAGTCCATACATAGAGAATAAGAACAGATACTGAGAATTACACCCGGCATACAGGACAGGAGAAGTAGTACTGTGCAGAGTCCATACATACAGAATAAGAACAGATACCGAGAATTACACCCGTCATACAGGACAGGAGAAGTGGTACTGTGCAGAGTCCATACATACAGAATAAGAACAGATACTGAGAATTACACCCGGCATACAGGACAGGAGAAGTAGTACTGTGCAGAGTCCATACATACAGAATAAGAACAGATACTGAGAATTACACCCGGCATACAGGACAGGAGAAGTAGTACTGTGCAGAGTCCATACATACAGAATAAGAACAGATACCGAGAATTACACCCAGCATACAGGACAGGAGAAGTAGTACTGTGCAGAGTCCATACATACAGAATAAGAACAGATACTGAGAATTACACCCAGCATACAGGACAGGAGAAGTGGTACTGTGCAGAGTCCATACATACAGAATAAGATCAGATACTGAGAATTACACCCAGCATACAGGACAGGAGAAGTGGTACTGTGCAGAGTCTATACATACAGATACTGAGAATGATGAATGGTATCAATGGTAAATGATGGCAGTGATGAAGGTGACTCACCTTGGTGCCGGTATTTTGGGAAGTCTCTCTCGTCCTCTGTGTCTCTGTGTGTGTATATATATATATATATATATGGGGGGAGGGGCAGTAGTGGATCCAGCTCACCTGTGTGTGATGAAGGTGAATGGAGGGGACGATCGTTGTGTACTATAAACACTGAGCTGGAATTCTTCCTGTGGAGCGCACATACACAGATAACACACAGGACTCCGCCATGACCTGTGTCAGAAATTACTCCACATAGTGATAGAGAAACCAGGGCTGCTGTTCTAAACAGCACATTCACCTCTTCGAGTTATTCACATTCACCTCTTCGAGTTATTCACATTCACCTCTTTGGGTCATTCACATTCACCACTTTGGGTCATTCACATTCACCTCATTGGGTCATTCACATTCACCTCTTTGGGTTATTCACATTTACCTGTTTGAGTTATTCACATTCACCTCTTCGAGTTATTCACATTCACCTGTTTGGGTTATTCACATTCACCTCTTCAAGTTATTCACATTCACCTCTTCGAGTTATTCACATTCACCTCTTCGGGTTATTCACATTCACCACTTTGGGTCATTCACATTCACCTGTTTGGGTTATTCACATTCACCTCTTCGAGTTATTCACATTCACCTCTTCGAATTATTCACATTCACCTCTTCGAGTTATTCACATTTACCTGTTTGGGTCATTCACATTCACCTGTTTGGGTCATTCACATTCACCTCTTTGGGATATTCACATTCACCTCTTTGGGTCATTCAAATTGTTCTGTTGGGTTATTCACATTCACCTGTTCTCTGGTGCCTCCTACTGTTTCCAGAGTGTTGGAGAATGTTCTGGAACTAGTGGGCTGGGGTGAGGAGGAGCTGCTCTGCATATTTATGGGCCCTTATCCCATCCTCAGGAAGTGGGCCTGGCAGGGGACTAGGGAGACTATAAATAGACATGGGCCAAGCCAGCATGGGGAGAAGCAATGCTGAGGAGAAGCTGTCACTGGCCCTTGAGGGACCCCCACCGGGGTGGGGTTACCTCGGGCTGGAGCTTAGGAAACGGGCCGGAAGTATCCAACCACAGGAGGCAATTGGAGGGAATTCAAGCCATAGAGGAAGCAGGAAGGAGCAAGCAGAGACAGTGGGTAGATTAGCATGGTGCCGGGTCAGACAAGGTCAGAGACTGCCGCGTGTCAGCCAGGAGGACTGGACAGAGAGTCAGCCAGGAGGACTGGACAGAGAGTCAGCCAGGAGGACTGGGCAGAGAGTCAGCCAGGAGGACTGGGCAGAGAGTCAGCCAGGAGGACTGGGCAGAGAGTCAGCCAGGAGGACTGGGCAGAGAGTCAGCCAGGAGGACTGGACAGAGAGTCAGCCAGGAGGACTGGACAGAGAGTCAGCCAGGAGGACTGGGCAGAGAGTCAGCCAGGAGGACTGGACAGAGAGTCAGCCAGGAGGACTGGGCAGAGAGTCAGCCAGGAGGACTGGACAGAGAGTCAGCCAGGAGGACTGGGCAGAGAGTCAGCCAGGAGGACTGGGCAGAGAGTCAGCCAGGAGGACTGGGCAGAGAGTCAGCCAGGAGGACTGGGCAGAGAGTCAGCCAGGAGGACTGGACAGAGAGTCAGCCAGGAGGACTGGGCAGAGAGTCAGCCGTTCCCCAGCTGTACATAGAGGAACCAAGTGTTTTGCAGGTGGAAGGAAGAAGAGGACTCTGTAATCAAGGAAGGAAGTTGTTCCCAAAGTTGTATTTTCACACTGGACATCCAATAATCCCTCACCCTATCCAAGTAATCCCCTAAAAAGAACAAGGTAAAGAACTGATGACTGTGTCTGCATGAGAGAAGAAAATGGGGTGTGCCTGGCTGTGTAGAAGTAGGGAATCCTGACTCCTATGGTGCCGGTACATAAGTTTAGGGTGGCGACGGGAGGCGTGGAGGAATGTCAGGTCCCCGTAGCGGCTGTCTGTCTGTGGATTTCCCATCCCATATATTTTAGGGTTAGGGTTAGGTTAGGGTCAGGGTTAGGATTGGGGTTAGGTTAAGGTCAGGGTTAGGGTTGGGGTTAGGGTTGGGGTTAGGTTAAGGTCAGGGTTAGGGTTGGGGTTAGGTTAAGGTCAGGGTTAGGGTTGGGGTTAGATTAAGGTCAGGGTTAGGGTTGGGGTTAGGTTAAGGTCAGGGTTAGGGTTGGGGTTAGGGTTGGGGTTAGGTTAAGGTCAGGGTTAGGGTTGGGGTTAGGTTAAGGTCAGGGTTAGGATTGGGGTTAGGTTAAGGTCAGGGTTAGGGTTGGGGTTAGGGTTGGGGTTAGGTTAAGGTCAGGGTTAGGGTTGGGGTTAGGTTAAGGTCAGGGTTAGGTTAAGGTCAGGGTTAGGGTTGGGGTTAGGTTAAGGTCAGGGTTAGGGTTGGGGTTAGGGTTGGGGTTAGGTTAAGGTCAGGGTTAGGGTTGGGGTTAGGTTAAGGTCAGGGTTAAGGTCAGGGTTAGGGTTGGGGTTAGGTTAAGGTCAGGGTTAGGATTGGGGTTAGGTTAAGGTCAGGGTTAGGGTTGGGGTTAGGGTTGGGGTTAGGTTAAGGTCAGGGTTAGGGTTGGGGTTAGGGTTGGGGTTAGGTTAAGGTCAGGGTTAGGGTTGGGGTTAGGTTAAGGTCAGGGTTAGGTTAAGGTCAGGGTTAGGGTTGGGGTTAGGTTAAGGTCAGGGTTAGGGTTGGGGTTAGGTTTGGGGTTAGGTTAAGGTCAGGGTTAGGGTTGGGGTTAGGTTAAGGTCAGGGTTAGGTTAAGGTCAGGGTTAGGGTTGGGGTTAGGTTAAGGTCAGGGTTAGGGTTGGGGTTAGGTTAAGGTCAGGGTTACACATAGTTACATAGTAGTTGAGGTTGAATAAAGACATCAGTCCATCCAGTTCAACCTGTACAGTGTGTGTGTCAGTGGCCTGATCATTTCCCATAAACCTGAATGTTGTGATTTGTGAGATACACGTCCCAAGAGTCTTAAAAATAGCCATACTCCATGTAGCTACCACCAATTGTGGAAGAGAGTTCCACATTCTCACCGCCCTTACAGTGAAGAAACCCTTACACAGTTTAAGGTTAAACCGCCTCTCCTCTAATCTCATTGTGTGGCCTCGTGTCTTCTTACATTCCTGGAGACTAAATCGTTTTTTACCTATGCTAGGATCACCATTAAGGTATTTTTAAATCGCTATCATGTCCCCTCTCAGTCGTCTCCTCTCCAAGGACAATAAATTAATTAATTGTAATCGCTCCTCATAATTAAGGTCCTCCAATCCCCTAATTAGTTTAGTTGCCCTTCTTTCGACTCCTTCCAGTTCCAGCACATCCTTTCTGAAGATTGGCGACCAGAACTGGACAGAATACTCCAGATGCGGTCGGACCAGAGTTTTATAAAGTGGTAGGATTATAGTTTTATCTCTGGATAATATCCCTTTATGCATGCTAATAATCTGCCGGCTTTGACAGCTGCAGCCTGACATTGCATGCTATTACTTAGTCTTTCTTCTACTAGAACCCTCAAATCCTTCTCCATCCTGGATTCCTGTGACGGTTCACTGTCACTGGGAGTGAGGGACAGATACTTGGGGGACGCTGAGAGAATGCTTTGGATGGCCCTACTGGATCTCCCCAGAGCAGACGACCTGGGGTCAGACCTTATTTATCTGGTCAGAATGGAGTGGGAGCTGGACTACCAACGCCTGCTCTGCACCATGCCCCCCCAATCTACCCTGCAAGCAGAGCCTAAGACCTGGGTGGCAGATCCAAACCTACAACCCTTCCGTTGTAGAGACCCACCGATGGCAGGTTAGGATGGGACTGAGGTCTCTCTACCGGCTCTACAGGGAGGCTGGGCAGTCGGCCCAGATCCCCAACTACAGCAGGAGTTACTGGGAATAGAGACAGTTGGTTCTACCTCCCAGCGGCAGACAGAGTCACAGGGAGCTGAAGGTGTCGTCCTTCCTCCCCAGCAGCAGTGTACCTTCCAGGGAGAGGAGACGACTAATCCTTCTCCCCAACCACAGGGAGATAGCAGCCCTGACCCCAATGGTTCAGATGGGACCGCGGTCTCTACAGCAGACCTACGGTCGGTCCAGATCCCCAACCTAGATTGCAGGAATACCAGGAGGAGGAGGTAGGCGATCCCTCCTCTCTACAGCAGACCCCCAACCAGGTCCTGGGGGTAGTATTCGCCGACCCCCAACCCAGCAGAAGTGCTGGCAACAGAGCAGAGTGCTACCAACCTCTGCCCAGCACCTGCAAAAGCTACAGAGTTCCAGGAAGCTGGGTAAATCGGCCCCTTGCCCCAGCAACAAGCTGATGAAGTAAAGCTTCTACACCCAGCTCAAGCGCTGGCAGCCGGACAGAGTCAATGACCTCTGCCCCACACCTGTGGCAGTTCCGGAGACCCAGGGTGAGAAGGGAGAGGAGGTTGCTGCCCTCCCCAACAGTCAGTCAAAGTGGAGATAACTGTCTTCCCTCCCCAGCCAGGATCTGTGTATCTGGGAGACAGTACCGGAGAAAGGTTGTCCCAACCGCTAGATGGGGGTAAGGAAGATGGAGCAGAATGATGACACCAACCCAGCAGAAGAGCTGGCAACAGAGCAGAGTGCGGCTGGCCTCTGTCCTCAACGTACAACAGATGGAGTTCCTGTGGTATTGGATGGGACTACAGTCTTCAATTGTATACCCCAGGGATGCTGGACAGTCGGCCCAGATCCCCAACAGCCTGATGAAGTGAGCCCCACCACCCTGTCTTCTCTCCAGCGGCTGAAAGGACTCCCAGGAGAAGGGCCAGTCCACGCTTATCCCCAGCGGCGGGTATGTTCTACGAGAGAGGCAGAGGTTGGTTGGGTGAGTAACACTGTTTTATGGACAATTTGTTTGGGGTACTGGGTGGGTGCAGACATTGGGAGGGCCTGTGGAACACAACCTACCTTAGATAGGTTGGAAAGTTCCTCTCTCAGCCCCCTAGGCTCCTCTAATGTCTAAGTTACCCTGTGTCTATTAGGGACACAGGGTGACCAAGAAGCCCAGTCTGGCCTGCCCAAACCAGACTTCCACAGACTGATCGGCTATGAGAGCTCCATGCGCCCTGCCGGGACAAACTTACAAACTATGTGGAACTTTGTCAAGGAAGCTGCCATGATGGATGGACTCTTTGGGACTTGTTACTCAGGCACAGAGCAGTCGGAGGTCTGGTACCTGGATAGTCTACCTTTGGGGGGAAGATATGTGACGGTGTCCCTGGGAGTGAGGAACAGATACTTGGAGGACGCTGAGAGAATGGTTTGGGAGGCTTCAGATGGGACAGTAATATTTATCAGCAATCCCAGTCTATTTTCTCTCTTGAGCACATTTTAGGAAAGTTTGCTTTTCTGAAGTTTAGAGTCCTTATGTTACCCTCATGCCTTGTTGTCCTATGATTTACTTTAAATGTAATCATCCTGTGATCACTGGAGCCCAAGTTGTCCCGTACTTCTGAGATTAGGCCGGAATCGTTTGTAATTAATAGATCTAGCAATGTTTCTTTTCTAGTAGTAGAATCTACCATCTGTGACATGTAGATGTCCTTTAAGACATTCACGAAATGACGGGCCTTTACTGAGTAAGCTGTCCCCTCTTCCCAGTCAATGTTGAGATAATTGAAGTCCCCCATTACAATGATTTGTCCCTGCTTAGCCGCTATGCTCAACTGTGAAAGAAATTCCAGCTCTACCTCCTCGCTTTGGTTGGGTGGCCTATAACATACCCCAATATTACTTCCCCCTTCCTTCCTTACTTTCCCCCTTAGGGTTGGGGTTAGGGTTTGAGTCTGGGTTAGGGTCAGATTTTGGGTTTGAAGTTAGGGTATTAGGGTTATGTTAGGGGTTAGGGTTCAGGGTTACAGTGTTTGGGGTAAGGTTGGTTTTGTGGTGCTTTACTTATATTAGTAGTATATTTATAATAAAAATATATTTTCTTTCTGTATAGGGATAAGAGTTAGGGTGTTAGGGTTAAGGTTAGGGTGAGGGTTAGGGTAAGGTTGCTTTTGTGGTGCTTACGTATATTAGAAGTATATTCTGTATAGGGTTAGGGGGTTAGGGTGAGGGTTAGGGTTAGTGTAAGGGTTCAGGGTAAGGGTTATGGGAGGGTGAGGGTTAGGGTTGGGGTTTGGGTTTGGGCTAGGGTGTTAGGTTTAAGGTTAGGGATTAGGGGTCAGGGTTAGGGTTTAGGGTTAGAATGTTTGGGGTAAGTTTGGTTTTGTGGTGCTTTACATATATAAGTAGTACTGTATATTCAGAATAATATATTTCCTTTCTGTATAGGGTTAAGAGTTAGGGTTAAGGTGAGTGTGAGGGTAAGGGTTAGGGTAAGGTTGGTTTTGTGGTGCTTACGTATATTAGAAGTATATTCTGTATAGGGTTAGAGGGTTAAGGTTAGGCGAGGGTTAGGGGGAAGGTCAGGCTAAGGGTTAGGGTGTTAGGGTTAAGGTTTGGGTTAGGGTTTAGTGTTGGGGTGTTTGGGGTAAGGTTGGTTTTGTGGTGCTTTACATATATTAGTAGTATATTCATATTAATATATTTTCTTTCTTATAGGGTTTAAGATGTTGGGGTATTAGGGTTAAGGTTAGGGTTAGGGTTGGTTTTGTTGTGCTTAGTAGTATATTAGTAGTATATTCATAATAAAAATCTATTTCCTTTATGTAGAGGGTTAGGTTGTTAAGATGAGGATCGGGGTTAGGGTGAGGGTATAGGTAAGGGTTAGGGTTAGGTTGAGGGTAAGGGTTAGGGGTTAGGGTTAAGGTTGGTTTTGTGGTGCTTTACATATATTACTAGTATATTCCTGATAAAAATATATTTCTTTATCTTAAATCACGGAACACAGAGCTGGTAATAATGACTATCTGGGTTATACGCTACATTTAGGTGATTGGACACTGGCAACCAATAGACAGGAAGTTCCTCCCCTATAACCCCTCCAATACAGGAAGAACCTCCGTTTTTTTTGGAGGTGGTGGTCATGGCTGTTAAAGCTCTTCAATCAAGAATGATGTCCCAGTTTAGCGGCGTTCTGGTGGGATCCATTGAATGGCTAAGCGCTAAAAGGATGGTACCCGAGCCCCAGCTAAGAAGACCTGAAGTTTTACCTGTAATGTGACCCATCTGGGTGCTGAACCCTGAAAAATTGAACCCTGGTTATTTATTATCCCAAGCAGTTTGCCAGCAGGGTGCTCTACAGGTCCAAGAGACCCCATTAAAAAGGGGGACCCTGTCCTTGAAGGTCCAGTGACTGACAAAGCCCGCCTCGCGTTTTAACAGTGGCCTCCTATCAGTGGCGTACCTAGAGCATTTGGCACCCGGGGCGGATCCTATATCTGGCACCCCCCCCCCCCCCCAACTTTAAAATGTAAAAACACCCACAAAAAATTGTAATGTGTTCAAGAATATGTTTTGCACAAATTTCACAGCCCCCCCATCACAGTGCCCCTTGCGGTCTGCCCTCCGTCTCTCTAATCACAGTTCCCCCTTTTGCCCTCTCTGCCTCCCCTGCACAGTCCTACCTTCAGCATAAATAGATAGCTAATATTATTAGCAATGTGTTTAAGTTTGAGTAAGAGATTGGAGACTTGCTAAAGGAGATATTCAGAGACTGCAGACATGATACAGGAGATGGTCAGTGACTGAGGACATGATACAGGAGATGGTCAGAGCCTGCAGACATGATACAAGAGATGGTCAGAGACTGAGGACATGATACAGGAGATGGTCAGAGCCTGCAGACATGATACAAGAGATGGTCAGAGACTGAGGACATGATACAAGAGATGGTCAGAGACTGAGGACATGATACAGGAGATGGTCAGAGACTGCAAACATGATACAAGAGATGGTCAGAGACTGAGGACATGATACAAGAGATGGTCAGAGACTGAGGACATGATACAGCAGATGGTCAGAGACTGAGGACATGATACAAGAGATGGTCAGAGACTGAGGACATGATACAGGAGATGGTCAGAGACTGAGGACATGATACAGTAGATGGTCAGAGACTGAGGACATGATACAGTAGATGGTCAGAGACTACAGACGTGATACAAGAGATGGTCAGAGACTGCAGACATGATACAGTAGATGGTCAGAGACTCAGGACATGATACAGGAGATGGTCAGAGACTGCAGACGTGATACAAGTGATGGTCAGAGACTGCAGACATGATACAAGAGATGGTCAGAGACTGCAGACATGATACAGTAGATGGTCAGAGACTGCAGACATGATACAGGAGATGCTCAGACTGCAGACATAATACAACAGATGGTCAGAGACTGCAGACATGATACAGGAGATGCTCAGAGACTGCAGACATGATACAGTAGATGGTCAGAGACTGAGGACATGATACAGTAGATGGTCAGAGACTGAGGACATGATACAGTAGATGGTCAGAGACTGCAGCCGTAATACAGGAGATGGTCAGAGACTGCAGACATGATACAGAAGTTGGGCAGAGACTGCAGACATGATACAGAAGATGGTCAGAGACTGAGGACATGATACAGGAGATGGTCAGAGACTGCAGACATGATACAGGAGATGGTCAGAGACTGAGGACATGATATAGTAGATGGTCAGAGACTGAGGACATGATACAGTAGATGGTCAGAGACTGAGGACGTGATACAAGAGATGGTCAGAGACTGCGGACATGATACAGGAGATGGTCAGAGACTGCAGACAGGATACAGTAGATGGTCAGAGACTGCAGACAGGATACAGTAGATGGTCAGAGACTGAGGACATGATACAGTAGATGGTCAGACACTGCAGACATGATACAGGAGATGGTCAGAGACTGCAGACATGATACAGGAGATGGTCAGAGACTGAAGACATGATACAGGAGATGGTCAGAGACTGCAGACATGGTACAGGAGATGGTCAGAGACTGAGGACATGATACAGTAGATGGTCAGAGACTGAGGACATGATATAGTAGATGGTCAGAGACTACAGACGTGATACAAGAGATGGTCAGAGACTGCAGACATGATACAGTAGATGGTCAGAGACTCAGGACATGATACAGGAGATGGTCAGAGACTGCAGACGTGATACAAGTGATGGTCAGAGACTGCAGACATGATACAAGAGATGGTCAGAGACTGCAGACATGATACAGTAGATGGTCAGAGACTGCAGACATGATACAGGAGATGCTCAGAGACTGCAGACATAATACAACAGATGGTCAGAGACTGCAGACATGATACAGGAGATGCTCAGAGACTGCAGACATGATACAGTAGATGGTCAGAGACTGAGGACATGATACAGTAGATGGTCAGAGACTGAGGACATGATACAGTAGATGGTCAGAGACTGCAGCCGTAATACAGGAGATGGTCAGAGACTGCAGACATGATACAGAAGTTGGGCAGAGACTGCAGACATGATACAGAAGATGGTCAGAGACTGAGGACATGATACAGGAGATGGTCAGAGACTGCAGACATGATACAGGAGATGGTCAGAGACTGAGGACATGATATAGTAGATGGTCAGAGACTGAGGACATGATACAGTAGATGGTCAGAGACTGAGGACGTGATACAAGAGATGGTCAGAGACTGCGGACATGATACAGGAGATGGTCAGAGACTGCAGACAGGATACAGTAGATGGTCAGAGACTGCAGACAGGATACAGTAGATGGTCAGAGACTGAGGACATGATACAGTAGATGGTCAGACACTGCAGACATGATACAGGAGATGGTCAGAGACTGCAGACATGATACAGGAGATGGTCAGAGACTGAAGACATGATACAGGAGATGGTCAGAGACTGCAGACATGGTACAGGAGATGGTCAGAGACTGAGGACATGATACAGTAGATGGTCAGAGACTAAGGACATGATATAGTAGATGGTCAGAGACTACAGACGTGATACAAGAGATGGTCAGAGACTGCAGACATGATACAGTAGATGGTCAGAGACTCAGGACATGATACAGGAGATGGTCAGAGACTGCAGACGTGATACAAGTGATGGTCAGAGACTGCAGACATGATACAAGAGATGGTCAGAGACTGCAGACATGATACAGTAGATGGTCAGAGACTGCAGACATGATACAGGAGATGCTCAGAGACTGCAGACATAATACAACAGATGGTCAGAGACTGCAGACATGATACAGGAGATGCTCAGAGACTGCAGACATGATACAGTAGATGGTCAGAGACTGAGGACATGATACAGTAGATGGTCAGAGACTGAGGATATGATACAGTAGATGGTCAGAGACTGCAGCCGTAATACAGGAGATGGTCAGAGACTGCAGACATGATACAGAAGTTGGGCAGAGACTGCAGACATGATACAGAAGATGGTCAGAGACTGAGGACATGATACAGGAGATGGTCAGAGACTGCAGACATGATACAGGAGATGGTCAGAGACTGCAGACATGATACAGTAGATGGTCAGAGACTGAGGACGTGATACAAGAGATGGTCAGAGACTGCGGACATGATACAGGAGATGGTCAGAGACTGCAGACAGGATACAGTAGATGGTCAGAGACTGCAGACAGGATACAGTAGATGGTCAGACACTGCAGACATGATACAGGAGATGGTCAGAGACTGCAGACATGATACAGGAGATGGTCAGAGACTGAAGACATGATACAGGAGATGGTCAGAGACTGCAGACATGGTACAGGAGATGGTCAGAGACTGCAGACATGATACAGGAGATGGTCAGAGACTGAAGACATGATACAGGAGATGGTCAGAGACTGCAGACATGATACAGGAGATGGTCAGAGACTGCAGACATGATACAGGAGATGGTCAGAGACTGCAGACATGATACAGGAGATGGTCAGAGACTGCAGACATGATACAGGAGATGGTCAGAGACTGAAGACATGATACAAGAGATGGTCAGAGACTGCAGACATGATACAGGAGATGGTCAGAGACTGCAGACATGATACAGGAGATGGTCAGAGACTGCAGACATGATACAGGAGATGGTCAGAGACTGCAGACATGATACAGGAGATGGTCAGAGACTGCAGACATGATACAGGAGATGGTCAGAGACTGAAGACATGATACAAGAGATGGTCAGAGACTGCAGACATGATACAGGAGATGGTCAGAGACTGCAGACATGATACAGGAGATGGTCAGAGACTGCAGACATGATACAGGAGATGGTCAGAGACTGAAGACATGATACAAGAGATGGTCAGAGACTGAAGACATGATACAAGAGATGGTCAGAGACTGAAGACATGATACAGGAGATGGTCAGAGACTGCAGACATGATACAGGAGATAGTCAGAGACTGAGGACATGATACAGGAGATGGTCAGAGACTGCAGACATGATACAGGAGATAGTCAGAGACTGAGGACATGATACAGGAGATGGTCAGAGACTGCATAGGACATGATAGAAGAGCACTAGGGGGGCCGGAGAGCACAGACGAAGCAGGGAGCACTGGAGGAGCTGAAGGGCACGGTGGGGGGGCTGGAGAGAATTAAGAGGGGGTTTGGAAAGCATTGTAGGGGGGTTGGAAGGTGCAGGGGGTGGAGAGCACGGGGGGGGGGGACAGGTAGCACTTGGGGGGGTGGGCAGGGAAAACCAGGGGGGTGGAGAGCACTTGGGGGGCGGGAGAAAGCACTGTGGGGAGCTGAAGAGCATGGGGGGGGGCTAAAGAACAGGGGGGGGGTCTAGTGCACTGGGCTGGGGGCTAAGAGCACCGAGGGGGGGAGATTAGGAGCACTGGAGGGGGGCCAGCAAAAGAAGTTGTATAGGAGGGGGATGGGGCAGCTGCTATAGATGAATTGATCTTTCCCTATTCTTCCTGCAGGAGGGAGAGGAGGAGAATCAGTTATTCAGCAGCTGCAGGAAGAATAGAGAAAGATGAACTCCTCTATATGCAGCAGCCCCATCCCCCTCCTATGCAGCACACACACCTGGGCAATGGGCACTCACCTTCTTCCCGCCGAGGCTCCGCCCCCTTCTTCCCGCCAAGGCCCCGCCTCCTTTTTCCCGCCGCGGCTCCGCCCCCATATTCCCGCCGAGGCTCCGCCCCCATATTCCCGCGCGGCTCCGCAGCCCCCCCCGCTAGCAGCACGGACTGAAGGAGCTGCCACTGCAGCTGCCTTCACACTGCGGGATCTGTCTGAACACTCAGGACACCGGCTGACACCCCCCAGAGCGTGGCACCCGGGGCGGCCCGCCCCCCCGCCCCCCCCATTGGTACGCCACTGCCTCCTATTTGCCTGACTCCAAGAGCGCTAAAGCTGATGCCTTGTCTCGCCAGTATTCTGAGTTGTCCAGGGAGGACTCCGTGCCGACACTGGTCATACCTTCGGATCATATCCTGGCTGCCATCCGCACCAACTTAACCTCTCCTCTTGTGGAACAGATCTTGGCTACCCAATATGATGCTTCCACAGAGAGACCTGCTGGCAAATGTTTTGTACCTGAGGGGTTGCGCATCAGACTTTTGCGCACGTATCACAATTCCAAGACTGCCGGTCATCTTGGTAAGAACCAGATGTCCTGGCTATTTCCCGTCAGTTCTGGTGGCCATCTTTCCACAATGATGTTGCTGCATATGTGGCTGCTTGTTCGGTTGGTGCCTAGAACAAATCTCTGCGGCACCTTCCCTTGGGCCTACTGAATTTCCAATGGGGAGCGTCCCTGGTCTCACCAGGTCATGGATTTTATTATGTAACTTCCCACATCTCGATGTTACACGGTTATCCTCATGGTTGTCGACCAGTTCTCCAAAATGTGCCACTGTGTTCCGTTTAAGCGGCTGCCTACCACTCAGGAGCTTGCCTTGGGGTTTGCCAGGGAGGTTTTCCGCTTACACGGATTGCCTAAAGAGATTGTTTCGGACCGTTGGAGCCAATTTGTCTCTAGGTTCTGTCACGCCTTTTGTTCCCAGTTGGGTATTTGACTCTCCTTCTTGGCCTACCATCCGCAGTCCAATGGTGCCACAAAGCATTCCAACCAAGCTCTGGAGCAATTTCTCTGCTGCTATATCTCTGACCATCAGGACAATTGGGTTGATCTGCTGCCCTGGGCAGAGTTTTCCAGGAACTCTGCCATCAACTCATCTTCCAGAATGTCTCCATTCATGGGCAATTATGGGTTCCAACCCGTTGTGTTGTCTGAGTCGTTCTCGCCACAGGACATCCCGGCTGTGGAGGATCATCTTTGTGCCCTCCGTTCCTCTTGGGTGCAGATTTAAGAGTCTTTATGGGTCTTTGCACAGCGTCAGAAGCTCCAGGCAGACCAGGGACATTTATCTGCTCCTTCGTACCAGGTCGGGGAAGAGGGTGTGGTTGTCAACCCGTAATCTTAACCTCAGGGTGCCCACTCCTAAAATGGCACCCCGTTTTGTTGGGCCTTTTCGCATCCTTCATAAAGTGAACCCGGTGGCCTCTGTCCTTGATCTTCCTCCTGGCATGCATGTAACGGAACTGCCGACCCACACTGTACTTGTGGTCTTCCATCAGTATACGGCTTCCTTGCGGTCATGAACATATATCCCAGATTTTCCCAGCCGCCCTCATAAAAAGCTAGCCAAAACCTTAGCTCGTACAAGTTTTGGAACCTTTTCCTTTATTGAACAGTTTCATACTCAATTTATACACCCATGAGCACATCCCCCCTCCTGATCAAATTACTACACACAGGTCAGGGGTTGCCTGATTACATTGTCATATGCAGATGAAATTGTGTACAGAAATAGAATTAACCTGAACTAATTATCTAGCCATCTGGACAGAACAATGTGAGGTCATTAACATTTAACAATGGGACAGGCAGACTTAACACAATCCACATTCCATCTCAATAGACAACAGGACAAGACTGCCAATGACAGTCTGTTGTCTCCTATATTGAAGCACATGATGATGTTGCACACCTGACTTTATCTATCACCTGTTGGCTTGCAGTCCTTGCCCTTGTGTTTGTGCTCCAAGGTGCATCACTGCTAGCAGTTTCTCCATGTTCATTCTTGCTGACGACCTTCCTTGCTCTCGATCCCACATAGGCAGACTACGCACCTCTGGACTCCACCCTGGCTTGGATGACTACCTGCTTCTAGACTCAATCCCGGCTTGGATTACTACCCGCTTCTGGACTTGACCCCAGCTGTTGCTGATTTTGCTCCTCACTCTTGCTGTGTGTTTATTGATGTTTGCTCTAATAAACTGCTTTATTTTACCTGCATCCCCGTGTGGTTTGGTTTTCTGGCACCCTGACAGCTCCCTGACGGTTAGGGTTAGAGGTTAGGGTTAGAGGTTAGGGTCGGTTTTGTGGTGCTGAGTGTGCAGATGGTGGTAGTCCTTATAATCGAGGACCTTAGGGTTAGAGGTTGGGATAGGGGATAGGGATTGGGTTAGGGTTGGTTTTGTGGTGCTGAGTGTGCAGGCAGTCATGGTCCTTATAATCGAGTACCTTAGGGGATCCACCCTCCTGAGGAGTCCATGTTGTTGCAATGGAGCAGCCAGAGAGGTGTGCATGTCTGGGACACGACTGAGGCCAAGCAACAGTGAGCCAGAAGTCTGAACATTACTGAGGGTGGGAATTGCTGGGAACATTTTCTGTTTTTAATAAAAGTGGCCTACAAGCAGTGTTGCCAACCGCCCGTAGATTTATCGTCGGACGAGTGCCACGGCCCGCCTCTGCCTCCGCCCCCATCTCCGCCCCTGCCCCTCCGCCGTCATTTAAGTTTTCCCGCCAGCCGAGATCGGCATGTACTAAGGTGTCCTCCTGGATGGATGTCTGGACTCTGGAGGAATGGACCTGTCACGTCCTGTCACCCACATGAGCAGCCCTCCCCTCCCCCTCTCCTCCCCGATCGGCTGTGTGATGAAGCCGGGACTGGAGCCGTGCTGGGCACCATGCTGGCCACTGACCGTCCAATCCATCCGCCGTAGGTAAGTCAGAGCCGGCTCCTCTCATCTGGATGGAAGGATGAGGGCACACACTGGTCCTGGCATCACGAGGAGATGTTTCATGTAAGTGTAACTTGTACTGCCTTGGCTTGCCTTCCCTTATCCACTTCCCTACCTCTGAGTCTCTGACCCCGCCGGACACTGTCACTCCATGTCCTGCCTCACTGCCTGTCACCTCACTGCCACTCCGGGACCCCAGGGGAGCTACCTATCTATCCACTCATTTATCTACCAGTACCTGTGTGATATGAGGGGAGCTACTACCCATCCATCTACCTACCCATGTAATATCAGGGGAGCTACCTACCTACCCATCCATCTATCTACCTACCTACCTGGGTGATATCAGGGGAGCTACCTACCCATCCATCTACCTACCTGTGTGATATCAGGGGAGCTACCTACCCATCCATCTACCTACCTGTGTGATATCAGGGGAGCTACCTACCTACCCATCCATCTACCTACCCATGTAATATCAGGGGAGCTACCTACCTACCCATCCATCTACCTACCTACCTGTGTGATATCAGGGGAGCTACCTACCCATCCATCTATCTACCTACCTGTGTGATATCAGGGGAGCTACCTACCCATCCATCTACCTACCTACCTGGGTGATATCAGAGAAGCTACCTACCTACCCATCCATCTGTCTACCTACCTACCTGTGTGATATCAGGGGAGCTACCTACCCATCCATCTACCTACCTGTGTGATATCAGGGGAGCTACCTACCTACCCATCCATCTATCTACCTACCTACCTGTGTGATATCAGGGGAGCTACCTACCCATCCATCTACCTACCTGTGTGATATCAGGGGAGCTACTTACCCATCCATCTACCTACCTACCTACCTGTGTGATATCAGGGGAGCTACCTACCCATCCATCTATCTACCTACCTACCTGTGTGATATCAGGGGAGCTACCTACCCATCCATCTACCTACCTACCTGGGTGATATCAGAGAAGCTACCTACCTACCCATCCATCTATCTACCTACCTACCTGTGTGATATCAGGGGAGCTACCTACCCATCCATCTACCTACCTGTGTGATATCAGAGAAGCTACCTACCTACCCATCCATCTACCTACCTACCTACCTACCCATGTAATATCAGGGGAGCTACCTACCTACCCATCCATCTATCTACCTACCTGTGTGATATCAGGGGAGCTACCTACCCATCCATCTACCTACCTACCTACCTGTGTGATATCAGAGAAGCTACCTACCTACCCATCCATCTACCTACCTGTGTGATATCAGGGGAGCTACTTACCTACCCATCCATCTACCTACCTGTGTGATATCAGGGGCAGCTACCTACCTACCCATCCGTCTACCTACCTACCTGTGTGATATGAGGGGAGCTACTACCCATCCATCTACCTACCCATGTAATATCAGGGGAGCTACCTACCTACCCATCCATCTATCTACCTACCTACCTGGGTGATATCAGAGGAGCTACCTACCCATCCATCTACCTACCTACCTACCTGTGTGATATCAGGGGAGCTACTTACCTACCCATCCATCTACCTACCTACCTACCTGTGTGATATCAGAGAAGCTACCTACCTACCCATCCATCTACCTACCTGGGTGATAACAGAGAAGCTACCTACCTACCCATCCATCTACCTACCTGTGTGATATCAGGGGCAGCTACCTACCTACCCATCCGTCTACCTACCTACCTGTGTGATATGAGGGGAGCTACTACCCATCCATCTACCTACCCATGTAATATCAGGGGAGCTACCTACCTACCCATCCATCTATCTACCTACCTACCTGGGTGATATCAGGGGAGCTACCTACCCATCCATCTATCTACCTACCTACCTGTGTGATATCAGGGGAGCTACTTACCTACCCATCCATCTATCTACCTACCTGTGTGATATCAGGGGCAGCTACCTACCTACCCATCCGTCTACCTACCTACCTGTGTGATGTGGAGAGCTAATATGAAGGGGGACAGAGGAAGAAACTACTGTGAGGGGGGGAGGAGGGCACTTCCATGTCCACGCAGGCTCTGACCATCTCCTGTATTATGTACACAGTCTCTGACCACCCCCTTTACCATGTCCGCAGTGTCTGACCACCCCCTTTACCATGTCCGCAGTGTCTGACCACCCCCTTTACCATGTCCGCAGTGTCTGACCACCCCCTTTACCATGTCCGCAGTGTCTGACCACCCCCTTTACCATGTCTGCAGTGTCTGACCACCCCCTTTACCATGTCCGCAGTGTCTGACCACCCCCTTTACCATGTCCACAGTTCTGACCACCCCCTTTACCATGTCTGCAGTGTCTGACCACCCCCTTTACCATGTCCGCAGTGTCTGACCACCCCCTTTACCATGTCCGCAGTGTCTGACCACCCCCTTTACCATGTCTGCAGTGTCTGACCACCCCCTTTACCATGTCCGCAGTGTCTGACCACCCCCTTTACCATGTCTGCAGTGTCTGACCACCCCCTTTACCATGTCCGCAGTGTCTGACCACCCCCTTTACCATGTCCACAGTTCTGACCACCCCCTTTACCATGTCTGCAGTGTCTGACCACCCCCTTTACCATGTCCGCAGTCTCTGACCACCTCCTGTACCATGTCCGCAGTCTCTGACCACCTCCTGTACCATGTCCGCAGTCTCTGACCACCTCCTGTACCATGTCCGCAGTCTCTGACCACCTCCTGTACCATGTCCGCAGTCTCTGACCACCTCCTGTACCATGTCCGCAGTCTCTGACCACCTCCTGTACCATCATTTATCTACCAGTACCTGTGTGATATGAGGGGAGCTACTACCCATCCATCTACCTACCCATGTAATATCAGGGGAGCTACCTACCTACCCATCCATCTATCTACCTACCTGTGTGATATCAGGGGAGCTACCTACCCATCCATCCATCTATCTACCTACCTACCTGTGTGATATCAGGGGAGCTACTACCCATCCATCTACCTACCCATGTAATATCAGGGGAGCTACCTACCTACCCATCCATCTATCTACCTACCTGGGTGATATCAGGGGAGCTACCTACCCATCCATCTACCTACCTGTGTGATATCAGGGGAGCTACCTACCCATCCATCTACCTACCTGTGTGATATCAGGGGAGCTACCTACCTACCCATCCATCTACCTACCCATGTAATATCAGGGGAGCTACCTACCTACCCATCCATCTACCTACCTACCTGTGTGATATCAGGGGAGCTACCTACCCATCCATCTATCTACCTACCTGTGTGATATCAGGGGAGCTACCTACCCATCCATCTACCTACCTACCTGGGTGATATCAGAGAAGCTACCTACCTACCCATCCATCTGTCTACCTACCTACCTGTGTGATATCAGGGGAGCTACCTACCCATCCATCTACCTACCTGTGTGATATCAGGGGAGCTACCTACCTACCCATCCATCTATCTACCTACCTACCTGTGTGATATCAGGGGAGCTACCTACCCATCCATCTACCTACCTGTGTGATATCAGGGGAGCTACTTACCCATCCATCTACCTACCTACCTACCTGTGTGATATCAGGGGAGCTACCTACCCATCCATCTATCTACCTACCTACCTGTGTGATATCAGGGGAGCTACCTACCCATCCATCTACCTACCTACCTGGGTGATATCAGAGAAGCTACCTACCTACCCATCCATCTATCTACCTACCTACCTGTGTGATATCAGGGGAGCTACCTACCCATCCATCTACCTACCTGTGTGATATCAGAGAAGCTACCTACCTACCCATCCATCTACCTACCTACCTACCTACCCATGTAATATCAGGGGAGCTACCTACCTACCCATCCATCTATCTACCTACCTGTGTGATATCAGGGGAGCTACCTACCCATCCATCTACCTACCTACCTACCTGTGTGATATCAGAGAAGCTACCTACCTACCCATCCATCTACCTACCTGTGTGATATCAGGGGAGCTACTTACCTACCCATCCATCTACCTACCTGTGTGATATCAGGGGCAGCTACCTACCTACCCATCCGTCTACCTACCTACCTGTGTGATATGAGGGGAGCTACTACCCATCCATCTACCTACCCATGTAATATCAGGGGAGCTACCTACCTACCCATCCATCTATCTACCTACCTGTGTGATATCAGGGGAGCTACCTACCCATCCATCCATCTATCTACCTACCTACCTGTGTGATATCAGGGGAGCTACTACCCATCCATCTACCTACCCATGTAATATCAGGGGAGCTACCTACCTACCCATCCATCTATCTACCTACCTGGGTGATATCAGGGGAGCTACCTACCCATCCATCTACCTACCTGTGTGATATCAGGGGAGCTACCTACCCATCCATCTACCTACCTGTGTGATATCAGGGGAGCTACCTACCTACCCATCCATCTACCTACCCATGTAATATCAGGGGAGCTACCTACCTACCCATCCATCTACCTACCTACCTGTGTGATATCAGGGGAGCTACCTACCCATCCATCTATCTACCTACCTGTGTGATATCAGGGGAGCTACCTACCCATCCATCTACCTACCTACCTGGGTGATATCAGAGAAGCTACCTACCTACCCATCCATCTGTCTACCTACCTACCTGTGTGATATCAGGGGAGCTACCTACCCATCCATCTACCTACCTGTGTGATATCAGAGAAGCTACCTACCTACCCATCCATCTACCTACCTACCTACCTACCCATGTAATATCAGGGGAGCTACCTACCTACCCATCCATCTATCTACCTACCTGTGTGATATCAGGGGAGCTACCTACCCATCCATCTACCTACCTACCTACCTGTGTGATATCAGAGAAGCTACCTACCTACCCATCCATCTACCTACCTGTGTGATATCAGGGGAGCTACTTACCTACCCATCCATCTACCTACCTGTGTGATATCAGGGGCAGCTACCTACCTACCCATCCGTCTACCTACCTACCTGTGTGATATGAGGGGAGCTACTACCCATCCATCTACCTACCCATGTAATATCAGGGGAGCTACCTACCTACCCATCCATCTATCTACCTACCTACCTGGGTGATATCAGAGGAGCTACCTACCCATCCATCTACCTACCTACCTACCTGTGTGATATCAGGGGAGCTACTTACCTACCCATTTACCATGTCTGCAGTGTCTGACCACCCCCTTTACCATGTCCGCAGTGTCTGACCACCCCCTTTACCATGTCCACAGTTCTGACCACCCCCTTTACCATGTCTGCAGTGTCTGACCACCCCCTTTACCATGTCCGCAGTCTCTGACCACCTCCTGTACCATGTCCGCAGTCTCTGACCACCTCCTGTACCATGTCCGCAGTCTCTGACCACCTCCTGTACCATGTCCGCAGTCTCTGACCACCTCCTGTACCATGTCCGCAGTCTCTGACCACCTCCTGTACCATGTCCGCAGTCTCTGACCACCTCCTGTACCATGTCTGCAGTCTCTGACCACCTCCTGTACCATGTCCGCAGTCTCTGACCACCTCCTGTATCATGTCCGCAGTCTCTGACCACCTCCTGTACCATGTTCGCAGTCTCTGACCACCTCCTGTATCATGTCTGCAGACTCTGATGTAAGGGGGAACTCTGTGCTGGCTGGGTTACGGTAACCCAACCTTCATGTAAATTTGAGAAATATGTTTTTTGACTTTTGTTTAACTTTAACACATTGCTAATAGCACCAGCTGTATGTTTATAGTTAAAATTTGCACTGTTTAGCACTGAAAATTGTTACTTTAGGTACTTTTTTCAGTGTCCGTAAAAAATGCGGCTTGGTCAGTAAATTTCATGATTTTTTGCCAGTAAAAAATTGGTGCCGTCCGTAAATTTTGGACGTTCTGCCAGTAAATTTCCCTCCGGGGAGCCTACAAGCCCTGAGAAGGCAGATCTGGCGTGGCCGGAACTCCCTGCTCAGCGCTACATTTGACTCCTACAACCCCCAAGTTGTCAGAATATTTCTTTATTTTGTATCTATGAGAATGTTTTTATTGGGAAGCTGAAAGTTTGTGAGATTTTTAATAAGCAAAAACTGGCTTTCTAATGTCCTCCTACAGTTGCATTGTGTTCTGCAAATAGTACTGGTAATTAGCGCCATCTGGAGGTCATTGTTGAAAATGACATCTCTATCAATAATAGGTCCAATCACTGACATCTGGTGGCTATTTGTGAGAATTACGTTTCATAATCTATTAAACCAAATACAGTCAGAATTAGCAATGATGTTTAAACATTCTTATGAAATGTAATAAATGATAATCACATGATACTTTCCCAGGATTGTATGATGATCTCTATTTCTGTATTTTATTCTGTAATTTTACACCTCTAGGAAGTTTTTGAGTTACCTTTAACTATAATGACCTTCCCATACATGACCTTCCCATACATGACCTTCCCATACATGACCTTCCCATAATACATGACCTTCCCATACATGACCTTCCCATACATGACCTTCCCATACATGACCTTCCCATACATGACCTTCCCATAATACATGACCTTCCCATAATACATGACCTTCCCATACATGACCTTCCTATGCATGGCCTCATACATGACCTTCCTATGCATGGCCTCATACATGACCTTCCTATGCATGGCCTCATACATGACCTAACTATGTAACTTTTTTTTTTTGTTTTTTTTTTTTGGTTGAGCCAGATGGACTTGTGTCTTTTTTTCATCCTAATTATGTATGACCTTCCCATACATGACCTTCCCATACATGACCTTCCCATACATGACCTTCCCATACATGACCTTCCCATACATGACCTTCCCATAATACATGACCTTCCCATACATGACCTTCCCATACATGACCTTCCCATACATGACCTTCCCATACATGACCTTCCCATACATGACCTTCCCATACATGACCTTCTCATACATGACCTTCTCACATATATATATATATTTTTTTGCATTCAATTTTTATTGAAAATTTTCAAAAATACAACTCGTCAGAGCATTACAGTAAAACAACAAAACAAAGAGGCAATTAACTCTTAAAGTGGTATAACAAGAAGATATTGGGATGTAGAATAATAAAGGTACAAAGAATTCAACGAGTGATGCTGAAGCATAAAATGGAGGGGGGGGGGGGGGAGAGAAAAGAGACTAAATAAATAACAATCAAACTCCTATATAACCTTCCCATACATGACCTTCCCATACATGACCTTCCCATACATGACCTTCCCATACATGACCTTCCCATAATACATGACCTTCCCATACATGACCTTCCCATACATGACCTTCCCATACATGACCTTCCCATACATGACCTTATGACATGTATAACCTTGCCATATGTGACCTTCTCATAATACATGACCTTATGACATACATGGTAGAGAGGCCAGGGTTGGCCATGTGCAGGTTCAGTGTAATGTATTGTGACACTTTCCCATCATCCTCTCCTCCTCGGTGTCACCATGGGGCAGATTTGTGTTTTTTTGGTAACGGGTTCCTTTTTGCAGCAGTGTTGGAAAATGAGGTTGTGTCCATTCTCAGCACAGATAGACCCGTCCTCCGTGACCTGTACATCCTGTGGAATATAGAGAGATATAAATCCAATAAATCATTTCTTATTATACATTCCCACATATACAGCTATGGGAAAGTCTTTTCTGTACATTTTCATCCATGGGCTTCTGTCAGCCAATAGGAAGCCAGGATTTGCCTTCAGATTCCACACAGACACGACAGATGCAGCTTCCCATCAGTACCATACTTAGTCCTGATACATAAGTCCAGCGTGGTCATCTCCAGAACTCTCAGCATTCATAGTCCCACTACGAGGCCAGTGCCCCCAGCAGGTAAGTATCAGACCATCGAATCTCCAGGCTGTATGCAGGCCTCCTCTTCATACCCCCTCCTGACCCTTACCCAGGCTGATTCTACAGTTACCCCCTCCTGACCCTTCCCCAGGCTGATTCTACAGTTACCCCCCTCCTGACCCTTCCCCAGGCCGATTCTACAGTTACCCCCCTCCTGACTCTGCCCCAGGCTGACCCTACAATTACCCCTTCCTAACCCTGCCCCAGGCTGATTCTACAGTTACCCCCCTCCTGACCCTGCCCCAGGCTGATTTTACAATTGCCCCCTCCTGACCCTACCCCAGGCTGACCCTACAATTACCCCCTCCTGACCCTGCCCCAGGCTGACCCTACAGTTACCCCCTCCTGACCCTGCCCCAGGCTGACCCTACAGTTACCCCCTCCTGACCCTGCCCCAGGCTGACCCTACAGTTACCCCCTCCTGACCCTGCCCCAGGCTGATTCTACAGTTACCCCCTCCTGACCCTGCCCCAGGCTGACCCTACAGTTACCCCCTCCTGACCCTGCCCCAGGCTGATTCTACAGTTACCCCCTCCTGACCCTGCCCCAGGCTGACCCTACAGTTACCCCCTCCTGACCCTGCCCCAGGCTGATTCTACAGTTACCCCCCTCCTGACTCTGCCCCAGGCTGACCCTACAATTACCCCTTCCTAACCCTGCCCCAGGCTGATTCTACAGTTACCCCCCTCCTGACCCTGCCCCAGGCTGATTTTACAATTGCCCCCTCCTGACCCTACCCCAGGCTGACCCTACAATTACCCCCTCCTGACCCTGCCCCAGGCTGACCCTACAGTTACCCCCTCCTGACCCTGCCCCAGGCTGACCCTACAGTTACCCCCTCCTGACCCTGCCCCAGGCTGACCCTACAGTTACCCCCTCCTGCCCCTGCCCCAGGCTGATTCTACAGTTACCCCCTCCTGACCCTGCCCCAGGCTGACCCTACAGTTACCCCCTCCTGACCCTGCCCCAGGCTGATTCTACAGTTACCCCCTCCTGACCCTGCCCCAGGCTGACCCTACAGTTACCCCCTCCTGACCCTGCCCCAGGCTGATTCTACAGTTACCCCCTCCTGACCCTGCCCCAGGCTGATTCTACAGTTACCCCCTCCTGACCCTGCCCCAGGCTGATTCTACAGTTACCCCCCTCCTGACCCTGCCCCAGGCTGATTCTAAAATTGCCCCCTCCTGATCCTGCCCCAGGCTGACCCTACAGTTACACTCTCCTGACCCTGCCCCAGGCTGATTCTAAAATTGCCCCCTCCTGACCCTGCCCCAGGCTGACCCTACAATTACCCCCTCCTGACCCTACCCCAGGCTGACCCTACAATTACCCCCTCCTGACCCTGCCCCAGGCTGATTCTACAGTTACCCCCTCCTGACCCTGTCCCAGGCTGATTCTACAGTTACCCCCTCCTGACCCTGCCCCAGGCTGCTTCTACAGTTACCCCCTCCTGCCCCTGCCCCAGGCTGCTTCTAAAATTGCCCCCTCCTGACCCTGCCCCAGGCTGCTTCTACAGTTACCCCCTCCTGACCCTGCCCCAGGCTGCTTCTAAAATTGCCCCCTCCTGACCCTGCCCCAGGCTGCTTCTACAGTTACCCCCTCCTGACCCTGCCCCAGGCTGACCCTACAATTACCCCCTCCTGCCCCTGCCCCAGGCTGACCCTACAATTAACCAAAAGAAAACAGGCCTGGATTACAGTTGGCTTTCTAATTCACCCTAAAGGTTTGCAGTAGGGTTGAGGTCAGGGCTTAGGAGCTCTTCCACACCAAACTGGTCAAACCATGTCTTTATGGATCTGGCTCCACTCTTCTGGAAAGGTTTCCCACAAATTGTGCTCATTTGTGAGGTCAGGTACTGATGTTGGATGAGAAGACCTGGCTCACCATCTGCGTTCCAATTCATCCCAAAGGTGTTCTTAGGGGTTGAGGTCAGGACTCTGTGCAGGCCAGTCAAGTTCCTCCACCATAAAATGAATCATCCATGAATTTATGGATCTTGCTTTGTGCACTGATGCAAAGTCATGTTGGAACAGGAAGGGGGCCACCCCCAAACTCCTCCCACAAAGTTGGGAACATAAAATTGGCCAAAATGTATTGATACCTTAAGAGTTCCCTTCACTGTAACTAAGGGGCCAAGCCCAACCCCTGAAAAACAACCCAAAACCATAACCCCCCCCCCCCCCTCCACCAAATCATTTGGACCCGTGCACAAAGCAAGGTCCATACTCTATATTGATTTTAACCCAATGCAGAGACATTTGAGATCCTACCTGAAAAGTGTGATTGCTCTTCTTTTGATGCCAATGTTGTGATTGACCCGACGAAGAATTGGTGAATGGATTCCATGAAATTCATGGAGACCGACATTGTGAACGTGTCTCATGCGTTGTGAACGTGTCTCATGCATTGTGAACGTGTCTCATACATTGTGAACGTGTCTCATGCATTGTGAACGTGTCTCATACATTGTGAACGTGTCTCATGCATTGTGAACGTGTCTCATGCATTGTGAACGTGTCTCATACATTGTGAACGTGTCTCATACATTGTGAACGTGTCTCATGCATTGTGAACGTGTCTCATACATTGTGAACGTGTCTCATGCGTTGTGAATGTGTCTCATACATTGTGAACGTGTCTCATACATTGTGAACGTGTCTCATGCATTGTGAACGTGTCTCATGCGTTGTGAACGTGTCTCATACATTGTGAACGTGTCTCATACATTGTGAACGTGTCTCATGCATTGTGAACGTGTCTCATACATTGTGAACGTGTCTCATACATTGTGAACGTGTCTCATGCATTGTGAACGTGTCTCATACATTGTGAACGTGTCTCATACATTGTGAACGTGTCTCATACATTGTGAACGTGTCTCATACATTGTGAACGTGTCTCATGCATTGTGAACGTGTCTCATGCATTGTGAACGTGTCTCATACATTGTGAACGTGTCTCATGCGTTGTGAACGTGTCTCATACATTGTGAACGTGTCTCATGCATTGTGAACGTGTCTCATGCGTTGTGAACGTGTCTCATACATTGTGAACGTGTCTCATGCGTTGTGAACGTGTCTCATGCATTGTGAACGTGTCTCATACATTGTGAACGTGTCTCATACATTGTGAACGTGTCTCATGCATTGTGAACGTGTCTCATGCGTTGTGAACGTGTCTCATACATTGTGAACGTGTCTCATGCGTTGTGAACGTGTCTCATGCATTGTGAACGTGTCTCATACATTGTGAACGTGTCTCATGCATTGTGAACGTGTCTCATACATTGTGAACGTGTCTCATGCGTTGTGAACGTGTCTCATGCATTGTGAACGTGTCTCATACATTGTGAACGTGTCTCATACATTGTGAACATGTCTCATGCATTGTGAACGTGTCTCATACATTGTGAACGTGTCTCATGCATTGTGAACGTGTCTCATACATTGTGAACGTGTCTCATGCATTGTGAACGTGTCTCATGCATTGTGAACGTGTCTCATACATTGTGAACGTGTCTCATGCGTTGTGAACGTGTCTCATACATTGTGAACGTGTCTCATGCGTTGTGAACGTGTCTCATGCGTTGTGAACGTGTCTCATACATTGTGAACGTGTCTCATGCGTTGTGAACGTGTCTCATGCGTTGTGAACGTGTCTCATACATTGTGAACGTGTCTCATGCGTTGTGAACGTGTCTCATGCGTTGTGAACGTGTCTCATGCATTGTGAACGTGTCTCATACATTGTGAACGTGTCTCATGCATTGTGAACGTGTCTCATGCATTGTGAACGTGTCTCATACATTGTGAACGTGTCTCATGCGTTGTGAACGTGTCTCATACATTGTGAACGTGTCTCATGCATTGTGAACGTGTCTCATGCGTTGTGAACGTGTCTCATGCATTGTGAACGTGTCTCATACATTGTGAACGTGTCTCATGCGTTGTGAACGTGTCTCATGCATTGTGAACGTGTCTCATACATTGTGAACGTGTCTCATGCATTGTGAACGTGTCTCATGCGTTGTGAACGTGTCTCATGCATTGTGAACGTGTCTCATACATTGTGAACGTGTCTCATGCATTGTGAACGTGTCTCATGCATTGTGAACGTGTCTCATGCGTTGTGAACGTGTCTCATGCATTGTGAACGTGTCTCATACATTGTGAACGTGTCTCATGCATTGTGAACGTGTCTCATGCATTGTGAACGTGTCTCATACATTGTGAACGTGTCTCATGCATTGTGAACGTGTCTCATGCGTTGTGAACGTGTCTCATACATTGTGAACGTGTCTCATGCATTGTGAACGTGTCTCATGCATTGTGAACGTGTCTCATGCGTTGTGAACGTGTCTCATGCATTGTGAACGTGTCTCATACATTGTGAACGTGTCTCATGCATTGTGAACGTGTCTCATGCATTGTGAACGTGTCTCATACATTGTGAACGTGTCTCATGCATTGTGAACGTGTCTCATACATTGTGAACGTGTCTCATGCGTTGTGAACGTGTCTCATGCATTGTGAACGTGTCTCATGCATTGTGAACGTGTCTCATGCATTGTGAACGTGTCTCATGCGTTGTGAACGTGTCTCATACATTGTGAACGTGTCTCATGCATTGTGAACGTGTCTCATGCATTGTGAACGTGTCTCATGCGTTGTGAACGTGTCTCATGCATTGTGAACGTGTCTCATACATTGTGAACGTGTCTCATGCGTTGTGAACGTGTCTCATGCATTGTGAACGTGTCTCATGCATTGTGAACGTGTCTCATACATTGTGAACGTGTCTCATGCATTGTGAACGTGTCTCATACATTGTGAACGTGTCTCATGCATTGTGAACGTGTCTCATGCATTGTGAACGTGTCTCATACATTGTGAACGTGTCTCATGCATTGTGAACATGTCTCATGCATTGTGAACGTGTCTCATACATTGTGAACGTGTCTCATGCGTTGTGAACGTGTCTCATACATTGTGAACGTGTCTCATACATTTTGAACGTGTCTCATACATTGTGAACGTGTCTCATGCATTGTGAACGTGTCTCATGCATTGTGAACGTGTCTCATACATTGTGAACGTGTCTCATGCGTTGTGAACGTGTCTCATACATTGTGAACGTGTCTCATGCGTTGTGAACGTGTCTCATGCGTTGTGAACGTGTCTCATACATTGTGAACGTGTCTCATGCGTTGTGAACGTGTCTCATGCGTTGTGAACGTGTCTCATACATTGTGAACGTGTCTCATGCGTTGTGAACGTGTCTCATGCGTTGTGAACGTGTCTCATGCATTGTGAACGTGTCTCATACATTGTGAACGTGTCTCATGCATTGTGAACGTGTCTCATGCATTGTGAACGTGTCTCATACATTGTGAACGTGTCTCATGCGTTGTGAACGTGTCTCATACATTGTGAACGTGTCTCATGCGTTGTGAACGTGTCTCATGCGTTGTGAACGTGTCTCATGCATTGTGAACGTGTCTCATACATTGTGAACGTGTCTCATGCGTTGTGAACGTGTCTCATGCATTGTGAACGTGTCTCATGCGTTGTGAACGTGTCTCATGCGTTGTGAACGTGTCTCATGCATTGTGAACGTGTCTCATACATTGTGAACGTGTCTCATGCGTTGTGAACGTGTCTCATGCATTGTGAACGTGTCTCATGCGTTGTGAACGTGTCTCATGCATTGTGAACGTGTCTCATGCGTTGTGAACGTGTCTCATGCATTGTGAACGTGTCTCATACATTGTGAACGTGTCTCATGCATTGTGAACGTGTCTCATACATTGTGAACGTGTCTCATACATTGTGAACGTGTCTCATGCATTGTGAACGTGTCTCATGCGTTGTGAACGTGTCTCATGCATTGTGAACGTGTCTCATACATTGTGAACGTGTCTCATGCATTGTGAACGTGTCTCATACATTGTGAACGTGTCTCATACATTGTGAACGTGTCTCATACATTGTGAACGTGTCTCATGCATTGTGAACGTG
The DNA here is from genome assembly GCF_965119305.1 of Pelophylax lessonae. Taxonomy (NCBI): domain Eukaryota; kingdom Metazoa; phylum Chordata; class Amphibia; order Anura; family Ranidae; genus Pelophylax; species Pelophylax lessonae. The sequence goes on along the minus strand of NC_138780.1, from coordinate 29,759 downwards.
TCTCATGCGTTGTGAACGTGTCTCATGCATTGTGAACGTGTCTCATACATTGTGAACGTGTCTCATGCATTGTGAACGTGTCTCATACATTGTGAACGTGTCTCATGCATTGTGAACGTGTCTCATACATTGTGAACGTGTTTAATGCATTGTGAACGTGTCTCATGCATTGTGAACGTGTCTCATGCATTGTGAACGTGTCTCATGCATTGTGAACGTGTCTCATGCATTGTGAACGTGTCTCATACATTGTGAACGTGTCTCATGCGTTGTGAACGTGTCTCATGCATTGTGAACGTGTCTCATACATTGTGAACGTGTCTCATGCATTGTGAACGTGTCTCATGCATTGTGAACGTGTCTCATACATTGTGAACGTGTCTCATGCATTGTGAACGTGTCTCATACATTGTGAACGTGTCTCATGCGTTGTGAACGTGTCTCATGCATTGTGAACGTGTCTCATACATTGTGAACGTGTCTCATACATTGTGAACGTGTCTCATGCATTGTGAACGTGTCTCATACATTGTGAACGTGTCTCATACATTGTGAACGTGTCTCATGCATTGTGAACGTGTCTCATACATTGTGAACGTGTCTCATACATTGTGAACGTGTCTCATGCGTTGTGAACGTGTCTCATGCATTGTGAACGTGTCTCATACATTGTGAACGTGTCTCATACATTGTGAACGTGTCTCATGCATTGTGAACGTGTCTCATGCATTGTGAACGTATCTCATGCGTGTTGTAAAAGTGGCGCATAGTGCAGAAAACTCGCATAGCGGTCCAGGACTTGTATTTGAATTTGGTGCGCATTGCTCCACTTTCAGAACACGTGAGACACTTTCACAAATCCTTTCCCTGAACCCCAGAAGACCGATGGTCCTTATTAGGGTTAGGGTTAGGTCCTTATGACAGATGGTCCTTATTAGGGTTAGGTCCTTATGACAGATGGTCCTTATTAGGGTTAGGGTTAGGTCCTTATGACAGATGGTCCTTATTAGGGTTAGGTCCTTATTACAGATGGTCTTTATTAGGGTTAGGGTTAGGTCCTTATGACAGATGGTCCTTATTAGGGTTAGGGTTAGGTCCTTATGACAGATGGTCCTTATTAGGGTTAGGTCCTTATGACAGATGGTCTTTATTAGGGTTAGGGTTAGGTCCTTATGACAGATGGTCTTTATTAGGGTTAGGTCCTTATGACAGATGGTCCTTATTAGGGTTAGGTCCTTATGACAGATGGTCCTTATTAGGGTTAGGTCCTTATGACAGATGGTCTTTATTAGGGTTAGGTCCTTATGACAGATGGTCCTTATTAGGGTTAGGTCCTTATGACAGATGGTCTTTATTAGGGTTAGGTCCTTATGACAGATGGTCCTTATTAGGGTTAGGTCCTTATGACAGATGGTCTTTATTAGGGTTAGGTCCTTATGACAGATGGTCCTTATTAGGGTTAGGTCCTTATTACAGATGGTCCTTATTAGGGTTAGGTCCTTATGACAGATGGTCCTTATTAGGGTTAGGGTTAGGTCCTTATGACAGATGGTCCTTATTAGGGTTAGGTCCTTATGACAGATGGTCTTTATTAGGGTTAGGTCCTTATGACAGATGGTCTTTATTAGGGTTAGGTCCTTATGACAGATGGTCCTTATTAGGGTTAGGTCCTTATGACAGATGGTCCTTATTAGGGTTAGGTCCTTATGACAGATGGTCTTTATTAGGTTTAGGTCCTTATGACAGATGGTCCTTATTAGGGTTAGGTCCTTATGACAGATGGTCCTTATTAGGGTTAGGGTTAGGTCCTTATTACAGATGGTCTTTATTAGGGTTAGGGTTAGGTCCTTATGACAGATGGTCCTTATTAGGGTTAGGGTTAGGTCCTTATGACAGATGGTCCTTATTAGGGTTAGGTCCTTATTACAGATGGTCTTTATTAGGGTTAGGGTTAGGTCCTTATGACAGATGGTCTTTATTAGGGTTAGGTCCTTATGACAGATGGTCCTTATTAGGGTTAGGTCCTTATTACAGATGGTCCTTATTAGGGTTAGGGTTAGGTCCTTATGACAGATGGTCCTTATTAGGGTTAGGTCCTTAAGACAGATGGTCCTTATTAGGGTTAGGGTTAGGTCCTTATGACAGATGGTCCTTATTAGGGTTAGGTCCTTATTACAGATGGTCTTTATTAGGGTTAGGGTTAGGTCCTTATGACAGATGGTCTTTATTAGGGTTAGGTCCTTATGACAGATGGTCCTTATTAGGGTTAGGTCCTTATGACAGATGGTCTTTATTAGGGTTAGGTCCTTATGACAGATGGTCCTTATTATGGTTAGGTCCTTATGACAGATGGTCCTTATTAGGGTTAGGTCCTTATGACAGATGGTCCTTATTAGGGTTAGGTCCTTATGACAGATGGTCCTTATTAGCTCCACATTTGTTTGATGTAAATTGGTGGGATTTATATTGAATTTGGTTTCTTGTTGTGCCGTAATATAGAAAAGGAGAAAATGCCAGAATTTGGTACACGAGTCGCTGATGTTGTGTGAATTTAGCGCAATACATGATGAAGAGCAATCACCGGGGCTCCACAGCTGTATTGGTTTCCCCCAATTGGTGTTCACCTACGCCAATAAAGAACCGCCATGATACCTCAGCAAGTCCTTGTGTGCCAGTCCAGCCCAGTGGTCTTCTACCTGGACCTTTTCTTATTACAATGTGGAGTGTTGCCTTAGGGTTACAATGGTGTTCAATTTCTAATGAATGGCACAGAAAACACGAAGCCATGTATATAGCGGCACTGTACAAGTTCCACCAACAATCCTCACTATTCATCTCATTCATTCTTATCTATAGTCATCATTGCTCACCCAGGAGGCTGCTCCAGAATGACAGGAAGGTGGCGCTGCCGGTCACATGGCCCACTTCTGCTGGGTTACATCTCTTCGTGGTAACGCTAAAAACTTGACCAGTTTCCGTGTTTCTTGTCCCAGTTACTTCTATGTCCACCATGTGCCAGTCAGGGATACTGCAACCAATCAGATACAATGAAATGTACAATGATGGAAAATGGCGGATTGTAATGGAAAAAGAACTCATGGGGGAGATTTACTAAACTACAGAGTGCAGAATCTGGTGCAGCTGTGCATAGGAGCCAATCAGATTCTAAATTCAACTTACTCAATAAAGCTTTGACAATAAATGCTGGAAGCTGATTGGCTACCATGCACAGCTGCACCAGATGCTGCACTCTCCAGTTTAAGTAACCCCCCCCCCCCCATTGTCTCAGTTTAAAGTGTAGCCCCAATGGGTACCACATCCTAGTTGTCGCTGCTTTCTATACTGGATCCATCCAGCCATGCCACTCAACCCCACCCAAGACCTTCTTTTACCAATAGAACCCTAGGAAGAGATAGAAGCTCAGATTTTCATTCCTGTCTCCCCAATGAAAAGATTTCCCTCCCAGGAAAGGAACCCGCCAGGGACCTGGCAGAGATTCCAACACTTCTCATCTCCAACCACAATGGAGAATTACATTGATCTAAATTCCCGTCTTCTTTTCCTGCTGGATGGTGTCAATGGAGCTCCTTACCTGGGATCAGCCACTAGTACGCCAATCACACGGTCAAATCCTAGCGTGTGGGCAGCCATGCATGCAGCGGCCATTGTGTTGACGTTATTTGGGGCCATGGGGCACAAACCACGCACTGGACCTTCATATAGAATCGTTCGACCATCAACCGCTCGATTCTTCTGTGCTAGCTCCCCATTCAGATGAAAACTACTTGGGTGTTTGGTCATGGTGATCCTTAGACCCTACAAGAAAGATAAACACCAGAGAATTGTCTACATTGTATGAACTAAGATGTCCTAGACTGTCCATCTCTGTCCTACACCCCTCTATTCCATTCACACTTATGTTCTTTGTTGTGGTGACCAATCAGTGAGCTCTGTGATCAACCAGTGAGCTCTGTGACCAATCATTGAGCTCTGTGATCAATCAGTGAGCTCTGTGACCAATCAGTGAGCTCTGTGATCAATCAGTGAGCTCTGTGACCAATCAGTGCGCTCTGTGATCAATCAATGAGCTCTGTGACCAATCAATGAGCTCTGTGATCAATCAGTGAGCTCTGTGACCAATCAGGGAGCTCTGTGATCAATCAATGATCTCTGTGACCAATCAGTGAGCTCTGTGACCAATCAGTGAGCTCTGTGACCAGTCAGTGATCTCTGTGACCAGTCAGAGAGCTCTGTGATCAATCAATGAGCTCTGTGATCAATCAATGAGCTCTGTGACCAATCAGTGAGCTCTGTGACCAGTCAGTGATCTCTGTGACCAATCAGGGAGCTCTGTGATCAATCAATGAGCTCTGTGACCAATCAGTGAGCTCTGTGACCAGTCAGTGATCTCTGTGACCAATCAGTGAGCTCTGTGATCAATCAGTGAGCTCTGTGACCAGTCAGAGAGCTCTGTGATCAATCAGTGAGCTTTGTGACCAATCAGTGCGCTCTGTGATCAATCAATGAGCTCTGTGACCAATCAATGAGCTCTGTGATCAATCAGTGAGCTCTGTGACCAATCAGGGAGCTCTGTGATCAATCAATGATCTCTGTGACCAATCAGTGAGCTCTGTGACCAATCAGTGAGCTCTGTGACCAGTCAGTGATCTCTGTGACCAGTCAGAGAGCTCTGTGATCAATCAATGAGCTCTGTGATCAATCAATGAGCTCTGTGACCAATCAGTGAGCTCTGTGACCAGTCAGTGATCTCTGTGACCAATCAGGGAGCTCTGTGATCAATCAATGAGCTCTGTGACCAATCAGTGAGCTCTGTGACCAGTTAGTGATCTCTGTGACCAATCAGTGAGCTCTGTGATCAATCAGTGAGCTCTGTGACCAGTCAGAGAGCTCTGTGATCAATCAGTGAGCTCTGTGACCAATCAGTGCGCTCTGTGATCAATCAATGAGCTCTGTGACCAATCAATGAGCTCTGTGATCAATCAGTGAGCTCTGTGACCAATCAGGGAGCTCTGTGATCAGTCAATGATCTCTGTGACCAATCAGTGAGCTCTGTGACCAATCAGTGAGCTCTGTGACCAGTCAGTGATCTCTGTGACCAGTCAGAGAGCTCTGTGATCAATCAATGAGCTCTGTGATCAATCAATGAGCTCTGTGACCAATCAGTGAGCTCTGTGACCAGTCAGTGATCTCTGTGACCAGTCAGAGAGCTCTGTGATCAATCAATGAGCTCTGTGATCAATCAATGAGCTCTTGACCAATCAGTGAGCTCTGTGACCAGTCAGTGATCTCTGTGACCAATCAGTGAGCTCTGTGATCAATCAGTGAGCTCTGTGACCAGTCAGAGAGCTCTGTGATCAATCAGTGAGCTCTGTGACCAATCAGTGCGCTCTGTGATCAATCAATGAGCTCTGTGACCAATCAGTGAGCTCTGTGACCAGTCAGTGATCTCTGTGACCAATCAGTGAGCTCTGTGATCAATCAGTGAGCTCTGTGACCAGTCAGAGAGCTCTGTGATCAATCAGTGAGCTTTGTGACCAATCAGTGCGCTCTGTGATCAATCAATGAGCTCTGTGACCAATCAATGAGCTCTGTGATCAATCAGTGAGCTCTGTGACCAATCAGGGAGCTCTGTGATCAATCAATGATCTCTGTGACCAATCAGTGAGCTCTGTGACCAATCAGTGAGCTCTGTGACCAGTCAGTGATCTCTGTGACCAGTCAGAGAGCTCTGTGATCAATCAATGAGCTCTGTGATCAATCAATGAGCTCTGTGACCAATCAGTGAGCTCTGTGACCAGTCAGTGATCTCTGTGACCAATCAGGGAGCTCTGTGATCAATCAATGAGCTCTGTGACCAATCAGTGAGCTCTGTGACCAGTCAGTGATCTCTGTGACCAATCAGTGAGCTCTGTGATCAATCAGTGAGCTCTGTGACCAGTCAGAGAGCTCTGTGATCAATCAGTGAGCTCTGTGACCAATCAGTGCGCTCTGTGATCAATCAATGAGCTCTGTGACCAATCAATGAGCTCTGTGATCAATCAGTGAGCTCTGTGACCAATCAGGGAGCTCTGTGATCAGTCAATGATCTCTGTGACCAATCAGTGAGCTCTGTGACCAATCAGTGAGCTCTGTGACCAGTCAGTGATCTCTGTGACCAGTCAGAGAGCTCTGTGATCAATCAATGAGCTCTGTGATCAATCAATGAGCTCTGTGACCAATCAGTGAGCTCTGTGACCAGTCAGTGATCTCTGTGACCAGTCAGAGAGCTCTGTGATCAATCAATGAGCTCTGTGATCAATCAATGAGCTCTTGACCAATCAGTGAGCTCTGTGACCAGTCAGTGATCTCTGTGACCAATCAGTGAGCTCTGTGATCAATCAGTGAGCTCTGTGACCAGTCAGAGAGCTCTGTGATCAATCAGTGAGCTCTGTGACCAATCAGTGCGCTCTGTGATCAATCAATGAGCTCTGTGACCAATCAATGAGCTCTGTGATCAATCAGTGAGCTCTGTGACCAATCAGGGAGCTCTGTGATCAATCAATGATCTCTGTGACCAATCAGTGAGCTCTGTGACCAATCAGTGAGCTCTGTGACCAGTCAGTGAGCTCTGTGACCAATCAGTGCGCTCTGTGATCAATCAATGAGCTCTGTGACCAATCAATGAGCTCTGTGATCAATCAGTGAGCTCTGTGACCAATCAGGGAGCTCTGTGATCAATCAGTGAGCTCTGTGACCAATCAGTGAGCTCTGTGACCAATCAGTGAGCTCTGTGATCAATCAGTGAGCTCTGTGACCAATCATTGAGCTCTGTGATCAATCAGTGAGCTCTGTGACCAATCAGTGAGCTCTGTGATCAATCAGTGAGCTCTGTGACCAATCAGTGCGCTCTGTGATCAATCAATGAGCTCTGTGACCAATCAATGAGCTCTGTGATCAATCAGTGAGCTCTGTGACCAATCAGGGAGCTCTGTGATCAATCAATGATCTCTGTGACCAATCAGTGAGCTCTGTGACCAATCAGTGAGCTCTGTGACCAGTCAGTGATCTCTGTGACCAGTCAGAGAGCTCTGTGATCAATCAATGAGCTCTGTGATCAATCAATGAGCTCTGTGACCAATCAGTGAGCTCTGTGACCAGTCAGTGATCTCTGTGACCAATCAGGGAGCTCTGTGATCAATCAATGAGCTCTGTGACCAATCAGTGAGCTCTGTGACCAGTCAGTGATCTCTGTGACCAATCAGTGAGCTCTGTGATCAATCAGTGAGCTCTGTGACCAGTCAGAGAGCTCTGTGATCAATCAGTGAGCTTTGTGACCAATCAGTGCGCTCTGTGATCAATCAATGAGCTCTGTGACCAATCAATGAGCTCTGTGATCAATCAGTGAGCTCTGTGACCAATCAGGGAGCTCTGTGATCAATCAATGATCTCTGTGACCAATCAGTGAGCTCTGTGACCAATCAGTGAGCTCTGTGACCAGTCAGTGATCTCTGTGACCAGTCAGAGAGCTCTGTGATCAATCAATGAGCTCTGTGATCAATCAATGAGCTCTGTGACCAATCAGTGAGCTCTGTGACCAGTCAGTGATCTCTGTGACCAATCAGGGAGCTCTGTGATCAATCAATGAGCTCTGTGACCAATCAGTGAGCTCTGTGACCAGTCAGTGATCTCTGTGACCAATCAGTGAGCTCTGTGATCAATCAGTGAGCTCTGTGACCAGTCAGAGAGCTCTGTGATCAATCAGTGAGCTCTGTGACCAATCAGTGCGCTCTGTGATCAATCAATGAGCTCTGTGACCAATCAATGAGCTCTGTGATCAATCAGTGAGCTCTGTGACCAATCAGGGAGCTCTGTGATCAGTCAATGATCTCTGTGACCAATCAGTGAGCTCTGTGACCAATCAGTGAGCTCTGTGACCAGTCAGTGATCTCTGTGACCAGTCAGAGAGCTCTGTGATCAATCAATGAGCTCTGTGATCAATCAATGAGCTCTGTGACCAATCAGTGAGCTCTGTGACCAGTCAGTGATCTCTGTGACCAGTCAGAGAGCTCTGTGATCAATCAATGAGCTCTGTGATCAATCAATGAGCTCTTGACCAATCAGTGAGCTCTGTGACCAGTCAGTGATCTCTGTGACCAATCAGTGAGCTCTGTGATCAATCAGTGAGCTCTGTGACCAGTCAGAGAGCTCTGTGATCAATCAGTGAGCTCTGTGACCAATCAGTGCGCTCTGTGATCAATCAATGAGCTCTGTGACCAATCAATGAGCTCTGTGATCAATCAGTGAGCTCTGTGACCAATCAGGGAGCTCTGTGATCAATCAATGATCTCTGTGACCAATCAGTGAGCTCTGTGACCAATCAGTGAGCTCTGTGACCAGTCAGAGAGCTCTGTGATCAATCAATGAGCTCTGTGATCAATCAATGAGCTCTGTGACCAGTCAGTGATCTCTGTGACCAATCAGTGAGCTCTGTGATCAATCAGTGAGCTCTGTGACCAATCAGTGAGCTCTGTGACCAATCAAGGAGCTCTGTGACCAATCAGTGAGCTCTGTGACCAATCAGTGAGCTCTGTGACCAATCAGTGAGCTCTGTGACCAATCAGTGAGCTCTGTGATCAATCAGTGAGCTCTGTGACCAATCAGTGAGCTCTGTGATCAATCAGTGAGCTCTGTGACCAATTACATGATTAAAAATGTGTAATAAAAAGATTTGGGGACTTTTCCGTTGTTTTTGACCCTAGGGTGAGACTTTGGACAGAAGGGGGGAAGGACTGGAATCCCTGTCAGACTCCTTCTCTTCCTGTCTGGTTGTCCTAAGGACAGGAAGTGGAGGAAATCTTTCTTAAGCTGCATTCATACTGTAGAGTTTCATGAAGGTGTGAAATCGCAGTGTCTGTAACACATTCCACCATAGGGAGGTCCATTTATTTTAATGGGCTGCCTTACATGCGGCAAAGTAGCTCATTGGCCTTTAAGCATTCTCGCACTTTTGAAACCATTTTTTCGTGTTTGTTTTTCGGTTTTTCATGTAAAAACGCATTTCTGAGTTCCCACGTTTGGGATGCCATTAACAATGAATGGCCCTGCAAGCCTGACATGGGGTTTTTTGATGTGTAAAATGGCAGTCATGAAATGCTAAGGTGTCAATTTTTTCCAACAGGCAGAAGGGAAAATGGTTTTAGAATGAAGCCCGGGTGTGCTAGAACCTCTGTCAGCCTATTATTAATATTGGCTTTCCTGGAGTAGATTTCACTTTTTGTCTGTTTGTCCTGTGACAGGAAGTGAGAGGAAATCTCTCTAACGGGCCTGGAGAGCAGTAAACCCTGACAGGGGTTCTAACCCTCTCCCATTGTGTGTTTATTACATGGATGACAATAGTCTTCTTCTAATGTCCTTGGTGCCATTATTGTAGGATTAGTGCTGACGCCGCCCGCCCGCTCTGGTGACGGTTGCATTAGATAGCTCAGTCCTTTGGCGACCCAACGTACCACAATCCACCAATGGGTACGTATGCAGGACTGTGGCAGCGCTTGTGCTTTAGAAGCAATGTGCTGCCACAGGCGGGTGCTGAAAACACGAATCAAAGAAAATGACGCCACGCCATACTAACGAGTGTGAAGGGGTCCAAAAAAAAAGGAATACAGAAATAAAAACTGAAAAAACACAAAGAACACAAAGCCGACATTTACCAAATATCCTTCCTGCTTTATAAATGAGTCCCTAAAACCACCCAAAATGCCCTCATTCCTCCCTCCACATTGACAGGCAACATATTGCAGATAAACGAACAAATTTGGTGGAAATGAGACCATGCCTATTAATGGACCCCCGGGAGGGTTCAGGACCTTCATATCATGGAATACATCGAACATTCGGAGTTCACACATTTCTCACTTTAAGAGTCCCGCGATCCGCCATTCTCTGGATATCTACTCCTCCCCATAATGCACCACTGGGAACGTACAATGTGTGGCCAGAGGTCGTCGCTGTCTCCCTGAGTCTGCGCTCAATGTTGGGATCTGACAATACGGTGGGGGATCCAATCTAGACAGATACAGGAAGCTCATTAAACTATGGTGAACAGCATTGTCTTCTGTATACTCTATATATATATATATATACTGTATATACTATGTGCACTCATAGACCTCCACATGTCCTCAAACATGAGGAAGGGAGGGGGGTGGTGAGGAAGGGAGGGGGATGGTGAGGAAGGGAGGGGATGGTGAGAAAGGGAGGGGGATGGTGAGGAAGGGAGGGGGGTGGTGAGGAAGGGAGGGGGATGGTGAGAAAGGGAGGGGGGTGGTGAGGAAGGGAGGGGGATGGTGAGGAAGGGAGGGGGGTGGTGAGGAAGGGAGGGGGATGGTGAGAAAGGGAGGGGGGTGGTGAGGAAGGGTGGGGGATGGTGAGGAAGGGAGGGGATGGTGAGAAAGGGAGGGGGGTGGTGAGGAAGGGAAGGGGATGGTGAGGAAGGGTGGGGGATGGTGAGGAAGGGAGGGGATGGTGAGAAAGGGAGGGGGGTGGTGAGGAAGGGAGGGGGATGGTGAGGAAGGGAGGGGGATGGTGAGGAAGGGTGGGGGATGGTGAGGAAGGGAGGGGATGGTGAGAAAGGGAGGGGGGTGGTGAGGAAGGGAGGGGGATGGTGAGGAAGGGAGGGGGATGGTGAGGAAGGGAGGGGGATGGTGAGGAAGGGAGGGGATGGTGAGAAAGGGAGGGGGTGGTGAGGAAGGGAGGGGGATGGTGAGGAAGGGAGGGGGATGGTGAGGAAGGGAGGGGGATGGTGAGGAAGGGAGGGGGATAGTGAGAAAGGGAGGGGGATGGTGAGGAAGGGAGGGGGGTGGTGAGAAAGGGAGGGGTGGTGAGAAAGGGAGGGGGGTGGTGAGAAAGGGAGGGGGGTGGTGAGGAAGGGAGGGGGATGGTGAGAAAGGGAGGGGGTGGTGAGGAAGAGAGGGGGGTGGTGAGGAAGGGAGGGGATGGTGAGAAAGGGAGGGGGGTGGTGAGAAAGGGAGGGGGTGGTGAGAAAGGGAGGGGGGTGGTGAGGAAGGGTGGGGGTGGTGAGGAAGGGAGGGGGGTGGTGAGGAAGGGAGGGGGATGGTGAGAAAGGGAGGGGGTGGTGAGAAAGGGAGGTGGGTGGTGAGGAAGGGAGGGGGGTGGTGAGAAAGGGAGGGGGATGGTGAGGAAGGGAGGGGGATGGTGAGGAAGGGAGGGGGTTGGTGAGGAAGGGTGGGGGTGGTGAGGAAGGGAGGGGGGTGGTGAGGAAGGGTGGGGGTGGTGAGGAAGGGAGGGGGGTGGTGAGGAAGAGAGGGGGGTGGTGAGGAAGGGTGGGGGTGGTGAGGAAGGGAGGGGGGTGGTGAGGAAGAGAGGGGGGTGGTGAGAAAGGGAGGGGGGTGGTGAGGAAGGGTGGGGGTGGTGAGGAAGGGAGGGGGGTGGTGAGGAAGGGTGGGGGTGGTGAGGAAGGGAGGGGGGTGGTGAGGAAGAGAGGGGGGTGGTGAGAAAGGGAGGGGGGTGTTGAGAAAGGGAGGGGAGTGGTGAGGAAGGGTGGGGATGGTGAGGAAGGGAGGGGGGTGGTGAGGAAGAGAGGGGGTGGTGAGAAAGGGAGGGGGGTGGTGAGAAAGGGAGGGGGGTGGTGAGGAAGGGTGGGGATGGTGAGGAAGGGAGGGGGGTGGTGAGGAAGAGAGGGGGGTGGTGAGAAAGGGAGGGAGTGGTGAGGAAGGGAGGGGTTGGTGAGGAAGGGAGGGGATGGTGAGGAAGGGAGAGGTTGGTGAGGAAGGGAGGGGTTGGTGAGGAAGGGAGGGGATGGTGAGGATGGTGAGGAAGGGAGGGGGATGGTGAGGAAGGGAGGGGTTGGTGAGGAAGGGAGAGGATGGTGAGGAAGGGAGGGGGATGGTGAGGAAGGGAGGGGTTGGTGAGGAAGGGAGGGGTTGGTGAGGAAGGGAGAGGTTGGTGAGGAAGGGAGGGGGATGGTGAGGAAGGGAGGGGTTGGTGAGGAAGGGAGGGGGTTGGTGAGGAAGGGGGGGGGGTTGGTGAGGAAGGGAGGGGTTGGTGAGGAAGGGAGGGGTTGGTGAGGAAGGGAGGGGGATGGTGAGGAAGGGAGGGGTTGGTGAGGAAGGGAGGGGATGGTGAGGAAGGGAGGGGATGGTGAGGAAGGGAGAGGTTGGTGAGGAAGGGAGGGGGATGGTGAGGAAGGGAGAGGTTGGTGAGGAAGGGAGGGGTTGGTGAGGAAGGGAGAGGTTGGTGAGGAAGGGAGGGGGATGGTGAGGAAGGGAGGGGTTGGTGAGGAAGGGAGGGGTTGGTGAGGAAGGGAGGGGGTTGGTGAGGAAGGGGGGGGGGGGGGTTGGTGAGGAAGGGAGGGGGTTGGTGAGGAAGGGAGGGGTTGGTGAGGAAGGGAGGGGGATGGTGAGGAAGGGAGGGGTTGGTGAGGAAGGGAGGGGTTGGTGAGGAAGGGAAGGGGTTGGTGAGGAAGGGGGGGGGGTTGGTGAGGAAGGGAGGGGGTTGGTGAGGAAGGGAGGGGATGGTGAGGAAGGGTGGGGATGGTGAGGAAGGGAGGTTGGTGAGGAAGGGGGGGGTTGGTGAGGAAGGGAGGGGGATGGTGAGGAAGGGAGGGGGGTGGTGAGAAAGGGAGGGGGTGGTGAGAAAGGGAGGGGGGTGGTGAGGAAGGGTGGGGGTGGTGAGGAAGGGAGGGGGTGGTGAGGAAGAGAGGGGGATGGTGAGGAAGGGAGGGGTTGGTGAGGAAGGGAGGGGATGGTGAGGAAGGGTGGGGATGGTGAGGAAGGGAGGTTGGTGAGGAAGGGGGGGGTTGGTGAGGAAGGGAGGGGGATGGTGAGGAAGGGAGGGGGGTGGTGAGAAAGGGAGGGGGTGGTGAGAAAGGGAGGGGGGTGGTGAGGAAGGGTGGGGGTGGTGAGGAAGGGAGGGGGTGGTGAGGAAGAGAGGGGGATGGTGAGGAAGGGAGGGGTTGGTGAGGAAGGGAGGGGATGGTGAGGAAGGGTGGGGATGGTGAGGAAGGGAGGTTGGTGAGGAAGGGGGGGGTTGGTGAGGAAGGGAGGGGGATGGTGAGGAAGGGAGGGGGGTGGTGAGAAAGGGAGGGGGTGGTGAGAAAGGGAGGGGGGTGGTGAGGAAGGGTGGGGGTGGTGAGGAAGGGAGGGGGTGGTGAGGAAGAGAGGGGGATGGTGAGGAAGGGAGGGGTTGGTGAGGAAGGGAGGAAACTACAGCAAATAGATGTCCCCATTGTGGGAGGGGTAGAGACACTAACGTGTGGAAAGCTCTCCATTGGACTCATTAGGAGGGGACACTACTATTTGGAAGGTGGGGAGTGACCCAAACTGTCCACCTACAGAGACTTTTTATGAGGGGACATAAGGCGGACAATACAAGAAAAGTGCTTTACCATAACATTGGCTGCAGATAGAAAGCGTTCTCCGTAATCTCGGGTGATATCTGGATGAGCCACTTCCACAATCAGATCCGCCTGGCTGTAATCAGAATTTATTGATCTATTATAGATTCCACAGAGCTTTATATGGGAAATACCAGGAAATTGAATGATTATGTTCCCTGTTTTTGGCGTCATTCTTTTCATCTCTTGGAATTTTCCAGAATTTACACAAAGGATCAATATTCAAGTGGACACCCCCTGTGTGATGACATCACTGTAATCATCTGTCCTATTTATTGATCTCTATATATTATACTTCCTACAATTGTGTTATCTATTGATATAAAAACCTCCTCAGCATGTTACCGGGTCTGAAATTCAGAAAGTCGGTGGAGTTGTAGCTGAGGATCAATTAACCCATCCATCTTCTTCATCGTTCTGTTCCAGACGAAGGCCAACTCCAGACCAGACTTCTCTCCTTCTTCCAGAATCTTCTGGGCCAGGTAATGGCCTGTCAGTGAGAAGAGGACCTGTCACTTACTACAATGGAATGGTTTACATCAAAACATATTCATGTGTTAGAATGGCCCAGTCACAGCCCAGACCTAAATCACATTGAGAATCTGTGGCAAGACTTGAAAATTGCTGTTCACAGACGCTCTCCATCCAATCTGACAGAGCTTGAGATATTCTGCAAAGAAGAATGGGCAGAAATGTCCTCTCTAGATGTGCAAAGCTGGTAGAGACATCCCCAAAAAGACACTTGCAGCTGTAATTGCAGGGAAAGGCGGAGCTACAAAGTATTGACTCCGGGGGGTGAATACAAATGCAGCCACACTTTTCACAGATTTATTTGTATCATTTATCATTTTCCTTCCACTTCACAATTATGGCCACTTTGTGTCGGTCTATCACATAAAATCCCAATAAAATACATTTTTGGCTGTAACATGACAAAAAATGTGGGAAATACTTTTTATCAAGGCACTGTGTGTATATATATATATGTATGTGTGTGTGTGTGTGTGTATATATATATACATACAATCCTATATTAAAAACGTTACTGGAAATCAAACTTACCAACATGGCCAAAGCCAACGATCCCAATCCTCCTCTTGGCCTCCATAGATTTGGGTTCTCAGGGTTTGATAGCTGGAAATAAAGAAATGGTGTTTGTTGGGTGGATGGCACCTGATGTAAATCTGACATTTTGGCTTTGTCTTTCAGTAATTAGTATTTTCCAATGTCTGTTTTCGTATCTTATAGTGACCTTTTCAGCTTAGAGTACACAATAACGTGTTAAAAAGGTTTCCTACTAACCTTTCTGTGGCCTGTTTACTGACTCACTAACTCCTCAGTGCTCACCAACCTGGTGTGTGGAAGACTTGTGGGGTCACAAACCAGAGTCAGTTCAGGCAGCAGAGAATCCCCGTTAGGGTCATAAGTCAGGGTCAGTTCAGGCAGCAGGGAATTAACATTGGGGTCATATGCCAGGGTCAGTTCAGGCAGCAGAGAATCAGCGTTGAGGTCACAAACTAGGGTCAGTTCAGGCAGCAGGGAATCAACATCAGGGTCATAAGCCAGGGTCAGTTCAGGCAGCAGAGAATCAGTGACAGGGGAGTAGCCGGGGTCCGTTCGGGCAGCAGAGAATCAGCATTGGGGTCTGTTCGGGCAGCAGAGAATCAACGTTGGGGCCACAACTCTGAGTCAGTTAACGCAGCAGAGAATCAACGTTGGGGTCAGTTCAGGCAGCAGAGAATCAGCGTTGGATTCACAAGCTGGGATCGGTAAAAGGCCCCAATAGAGGTAACATGGAGGAGTATACAGGATCATTTGTGATCACATAAAGAAACAGGAACAAGTGGATTAGATGATCAATAATCCTGATTGGTCACATGATCACAAGCAGGTGAGACTCAATAATTTCACAATGCAGCTCTGCAGAACTATGACAGGACAGACAAGTCCCTCTCCAGTCCCTGAGAGTGCGGAGACTACGGACAGAATTGAAGACTCGTACAAAATACTCATTTATTTTCACAGACAATTCACACAGCACTTTCCATATTGTACAGTCACTTCAGTCCCTGACCTCAAGGAGTTTAC
Source organism: Pelophylax lessonae (assembly GCF_965119305.1). Classification (NCBI taxonomy): domain Eukaryota; kingdom Metazoa; phylum Chordata; class Amphibia; order Anura; family Ranidae; genus Pelophylax; species Pelophylax lessonae. The sequence continues at coordinate 14,260 of NC_138780.1, read as the reverse complement.
AATCCCAGAGAGAAAGCAATTATGCTGCAAGGGTTAGTAAATTTGCATTACATGACTCCAGATTCACTTTCTTTGCAAGCATTCTGCAAGTTCTGGTTCAGTTATATTGTGCAATATAGTCCTCCCACCACAGGGGGCATTGTGACTGAATTTTCATGCTGTAGACTTGCAGAGCTCTTGCTGTAGACTCACCACTGCAACTTTGCTCTTTCTAGAGACTTGCCATGCAAATTTGCTTCTAATGGGAAAATTGTCACCTGAAACTTCTGCTTTAAGTGTCCAACTTACCAGAGAAATGATGTGCAGAAATTTACCAGACTTACAATTCAACGCTCACACAAATTTGTGGCAAGTTATTCCAGCTATCTTGGATCCATCCAAACAGGATTTATGACCCCAGAGAACTCAGCATACCCATGAAATGTATTCCCATTCCAGTCCAAGGATCCTTGGATACTTAACCTGGGCTCTCCGACCCTAACCTCCTAGTATAACCTAACACCTAATTACAGCCCAGAGTTTAGTACATATTATCTTATAGATTGCTTACCTAACGTCCCCCCCCCCCCCAAGTTATCCCCTGAACGCAATGAAGGCAAATATCTAAGGTGTAGCAAAGTGTAAGGATGAAAAAGGTCTTCATGATTGTAACATAAGATCTGAGAAATGATACAAATTAGAATATTGACCTAACGTTTTCCTGCCTTTCCCAGAAATAAAATCTCCAATCATCGGAGAGATCTGAGGTCTTTCGCTCACCTCCTTCTCCCGGGAACGCGGTGCGCACTCTGGGACTTTGTACCTCCAATGAACTCTGCAAAGGTTTACCTTCAGACGGTTAATTATTATTTTCTGCCACTGTTTGTATCCTATTGTGTAACTCAGAGAGAGAAATTTCTTTGTAGCATCCTGAGCTGAATATCATTCCCATCCATCTATCCATCCATTCATCCATCCATCTATCCATCCATCATACATACATCCATCCAGTCCCATTCATCCATCCATTCCCATCCATTTATTCCTCCATCCATTCCCATACACCCCCATGCATCCATCAATCCTTCCATCCATTCCCATTTATCAATCCAGTCCCATACATTCCCATACACCCCCATGCATCCATCAATCCTTCCATCCATTCCCATCCCATCCCATCCATCCAATACCATTCATTAATCCCCACCCATCCCTTCCCATCTATTCATCCATCATACATCCATCCATCCATTTCCATACATCCATTCCAATCCACTCATTCATCCATCCATCTATCTATCCATCCATTCCAATACACCCCCATGCATACATCAATCCATTCCCATCCCATCCATGCTTTCCCATCCATCCATTCCCACCCATCCATCCATTACCATTCACTCATTCCCACCCATCCATTCTCCTCCATCCTTTCCCATCCACCCATTCCAATCCATCCATCCATCGATTCCCATCCATCCATCACCATTCATCCATTCCCATCTTTGACTGAAAACACTCACAATGTGCTTATGTGCTTCCTCCAGTCTTAAACATAGATATCAGATATTGTCGCTGGAATATACAAGACTAGCTGAGAATAGCTTGTATACGATCTGGAGCTCTTTATTGAACAAACTCACACAGAATATATACCCCACCACGTCAGGTGAACCGGATTACATTATCCTAAGCAGATAATATTGTATACAGAAATATAATTAACCTGAACTAATTATCTAGCCATCTGGACAGAAACAATAGGTGAATGGGAATTCACACCTAGACAATGTTATAATTAACATGCTAATTAACTTAGCACTTAAACCAGCCTGGATGACTAGACTACTCGGCCCCTACAACAGTGAATACAAAGGACACATTATTATAAATGCAAACACATCCCACAAGGGTTTGCTAGGAAAACAATAGGTGTTCCAATTAACCATGCAATCCACATCCAAGCAATGTTTTGATTAATCAGGAATATCAGACGGTCTAAACAGGCTATATGGCAAAGCTCATACAATGTTCCATCATTCTGATACATTAAATCCACTGTATCATAGATTTCTTCAGGGATATTGAGGATAAATATTACCGTCCCATTTGCAGTAATCCAACCATATTCTCAGTGTTCATTAAGTAGTGGTTCATAATTTCCTCAGTCACCCTGAGCCCCTAATAGACACAGGGTGACTTACACATAAGAGGGACTTGGAGAGCTGAGACAGAGATTTGCCAACCTCTCTAAGGTAAGCTGGGTTCCATGCCCCCCCCCCCCAACCAAAGTGATTTTTGCCTTGCTTCTGCAAAGTGAAGACTGCCTTGATTCTGCTCTCTACCCCAGTACCCTGTCTTGTTTCCTCTCTTCCTTGCATCCCTGTAACCGGTGTCCTTATATTGTACATATTTGTATATAGTCAGATGTTAGGTTCATTAATTATTTGTGTCTTTGGGGTTGGTTCTTCTTTGCTGGAGTTACCTATGTTCATTGTTTGCTGTGTATGCTTGTTTGTGGATTTCACTGTAAATAAATCTCACTTAAAAGATATCTACATTGTTGGCTCCAGTTTCCATGTGTCTGGTCTCCCTAGCTGCTGAATCCTGACATAGAGATCTCATTCCAGGTCAGACTCGCCAGCATCAACCTCACAAAGTACAATACACATTATTACAAGTATAAACACATCACACAATAATTTGCTAGCGGAAAATAGGTGAGTTAATTAGCACAATTAACATTGTGTGGAAGACAGGTGCCATGAGTTGATGGGATTACCGTCTGCTATGAGTTTTCCAGTGTTGGGCAGAAAACACATAACACCTTCAGACAATAGCAGAAGATCCCAGTAGCCGACTGTCCAGATAATACATTGAAGAACATGGAACTGAGGCCAGTGTGACCAGCTCATTTCTACAATATGGTGGAGTAGGCCAAGTTGAAGGAGAAAATGTCAGTACAGTAATAATTATATTCTTATAGAAAGTAGCGGTAGACATAATTGATGCAGCAATCAGATGGCAGACAGAGTAATGTCTTATTGCATATTTAGGCATAGGAAGTATTATTACATTTAACCACAAGGTGGCAGCCAAGTGACGGTAATATTCTGTGTATAGAAAAACCGTGGGAGTCATACCAAGATCCACCACCAGGTGGCAGCAGAGTGTCAATATTATGTGTATAGTAATACAGGGGAGTCATACCAGGATCAGCCACAAGGTGGAAGCAGAGTGAGAGTAATATTATGTGTGTAGTAAAACTGTGTGTAGTAAAACCTGGGGAGTCGTACCAGGATCAGCAGCAAGGAGGCAGCAGAGTGACGGTAATATTATGTGTATAGTAATACAGGGGAGTCATACCAGGATCAGCCACAAGAGGGCAGCAGAGTGACGGTAATATTATGTGTATAGTAATACAGGGGAGTCATACCAGGATCAGCCACAAGGAGGCAGCAGAGTGTCGTAATATTATGTGTATAGTAATACAGGGGGAGTCATACCAGGATCAGCCACAAGGAGGTAGCAGAGTGTCTGTAATATTATGTGTATAGGAATACAGGAGAGTCATACCAGGATCAGCCACAAGGTGGCAGCAGAGTGACGGTAATATTATGTGTATAGTAATACAGGGGAGTCATACCAGGATCAGCCACAAGAGGGCAGCAGAGTGACGGTAATATTATGTGTATAGTAATACAGGGGAGTCATACCAGGATCAGCCACAAGGAGGCAGCAGAGTGTCTGTAATATTATGTTTATAGTAATACAGGGGAACCATACCAGGATCAGACACAAGGAGGCAGCAGAGTGTCGGTAATATTATGTGTATAGTAATACAGGGAGAGTCATACCAGGATCAGCCACAAGGCGGCAGCAGAGTGTCAGTAATATTATGTGTATAGTAATACAGGGGAGTCATACCAGGATCAGCCACAAGGAGGCAGCAGAGTGTCGGTGATATTATGTGTATAGTAATACAGCGGAGTCATACCAGGATCAGCCACAAGGCGGCAGCAGAGTGTCAGTAATATTATGTTTATAGTAATACAGCGGAGTCATACCAGGATCAGCCACAAGGCGGCAGCAGAGTGTCAGTAATATTATGTGTATAGTAATACAGGGGAGTCATACCAGGATCAGCCACAAGGAGGCAGCAGAGTGTCGGTAATATTATGTTTATAGTAATACAGGAGAGTCATACCAGGATCAGCCACAAGGAGGCAGCAGAGTGTCGGTAATATTATGTGTATAGTAATACAGAGGAGTCATACCAGGATCAGCCACAAGGAGGCAGCAGAGTGTCGGTAATATTATGTGTATAGTAATACAGGGGGAGTCATACCAGGATCAGCCACAAGGAGGCAGCAGAGTGTCGGTAATATTATGTATATAGCAATACAGGGGAGTCATACCAGGATCAGCCACAAGGAGGCAGCAGAGTGTCGGTAATATTATGTGTATAGTAATACAGGGGAGTCATACCAGGATCAGCCACAAGGAGGCAGCAGAGTGTCGGTGATATTATGTGTATAGTAATACAGCGGAGTCATACCAGGATCAGCCACAAGGCGGCAGCAGAGTGTCGGTAATATTATGTTTATAGTAATACAGGGGAGTCATACCAGGATCAGCCACAAGGAGGCAGCAGAGTGCTGTTAATATTATGTGTATAGTAATACAGGGGAGTCATACCAGGATCAGCCACAAGGAGGCAGCAGAGTGACGGTAATATTATGTGTATAGTAATACAGGGGAGTCATACCAGGATCAGCCACAAGGAGGCAGCAGAGTGTCGGTGATATTATGTGTATAGTAATACAGGGGAGTCACCAGGATCAGCCACAAGGAGGCAGCAGAGTGTCGGTGATATTATGTGTATAGTAATACAGCGGAGTCATACCAGGATCAGCCACAAGGCGGCAGCAGAGTGTCGGTAATATTATGTTTATAGTAATACAGGGGAGTCATACCAGGATCAGCCACAAGGAGGCAGCAGAGTGCTGTTAATATTATGTGTATAGTAATACAGGGGAGTCATACCAGGATCAGCCACAAGGAGGCAGCAGAGTGTCGGTATTATTATGTGTATAGTAATACAGGAGAGTCATACCAGGATCAGCCACGAGGAGGCAGCAGAGTGTCAGTAATATTATGTGTATAGTAATACAGAGGAGTCATACCAGGATCAGCCACAAGGAGGCAGCAGAGTGTCAGTAATATTATGTGTATAGTAATACAGGAGAGTCATACCAGGATCAGCCACAAGGCGGCAGCAGAGTGTCGGTGATATTATGTGTATAGTAATACAGGGGGAGTCATACCAGGATCAGCCACAAGGAGGCAGCAGAGTGACGGTAATATTATGTGTATAGTAATACAGGGGAGTCATACCAGGATCAGCCACCAGGGGGCAGCAGAGTGTCGGTAATATTATGTGTATAGTAATACAGGGGGAGTCATACCAGGATCAGCCACAAGGAGGCAGCAGAGTGACGGTAATATTATGTGTATAGTAATACAGGGGAGTCATACCAGGATCAGCCACCAGGGGGCAGCAGAGTGTCGGTAATATTATGTGTATAGTAATACAGGGGGAGTCATACCAGGATCAGCCACCAGGGGGCAGCAGAGTGTCGGTAATATTATGTGTATAGTAATACAGGGGGAGTCATACCATGATCAGCCACAAGGAGGCAGCAGAGTGTCGGTAATATTATGTGTATAGTAATACAGGGGAGTCATACCAGGATCAGCCACAAGGAGGCAGCAGAGTGTCGGTAATATTATGTGTATAGTAATACAGGGGGAGTCATACCAGGATCAGCCACAAGGTGGCAGCAGAGTGACGGTAATATTATGTGTATAGTAATACAGGGGAGTCATACCAGGATCAGCCACAAGGAGGCAGCAGAGTGTCGGTAATATTATGTGTATAGTAATACAGGGGAGTCATACCAGATCCGACCACAAGGCGGCAGCACAGCGAGTGTTCCCATTGTATATTCTACTGCGCATGCCCAAGCCGCAATTTTATAGTAATTCCAGCGGTCTTCGGCAAGATGGCGGTAGCAGCGGACAGGTTCCAATATTCTGCCGCTTCCATTTCTGTAAACATAAAGGAGGAAATCCTCCATAAATGGCGGCCTAGCCGTCCTATAGAGCCCGGGGTTATTGTGGGAAAGTTGGAATCCAGGCGGTTTATTTTCTTTATTATAAATCTAAGTCAGCTTCCAAGTCCAAGAAACCTTATAAACTGTCCAATAAGAATTATGGGGGCGGAGCCTGGAAACCTACCCCGCCCCTGTAAAACACGGCTCCCTATCACGTCCGCTCGGACATGACCACGCCCACCGCAGTGATTGGCTCTCTATCTAACTTCTGACAGGGCAAAATTAACTATGAGAAAAAAATATCCGAGACGTCCGCCATATTACTGACGATCAGAGCATTTACTGCTCTCCAAAATGGCCGCTGTCCTGGTCATGCGCAGTATACTAAACAGAAATGTCCGCAGCGCCGCCATTTTTTTGAAGACCTAAACAATGTTCTCTTCTAAAATGGCGGCGGACTGGGCATGCGCTGTATCTCATCCAAACACTGCCACCGGCTGACGGATCCTGGTAGCGCTCACACTGATGCTCTATACACGGAATATAACTGCTACTCTGCTGCCGCCTTGTGGATGAATGTGGTAGCACTTCGCACAATCTACGCACACTCTGTGACGGTAAAATGCTGCCATCTGGTGGCTGAACATGGTATGACTCCCCGCATAGAATATTATATTTCCCAATACAATCCGGGCCGGGAAGGAGTGGGAGGAACAATTTTCACGGACACAGCAGGCACAATTTTCTTCAGGACCTTCTCATTGTGGAAGCAATAGAAGAATTCTTTATACGGAAAGACGTTTCCTAGGATGTCTGCGGCCGCCATCTTGTTGAAGACCAAAGCTTTATTCTCTACTTTCCAAAATGACAGCTCTGTGATCAGACCGGAAGTGGGAGTGAAGAGGATTGGGCGGGAATGCAGTGACTGATGATGGCATCTCAGGTAAACTTCTCTGTATACATATAGGATGGGGGAGGGGGTTTTAATGGGGGAATAGGAGAATGGAATGGAGGAGATGGGGGAAGGGGGGTCAAAGAGGAAATAGAGGAATGCAATGGGGGTCATAGGAAACAATGGGGGGGGGGGGTGTAATAGGAGTGAAGGGGTTCTGGAGGGTGTAGAGGGATGAGGGGGGGGGTGTAATGGAATGGGGGTCTGGGGGAGGGGGATGATGGGTATATGGGGGAGTCAATGGGGGTAATGGTGGGTAGGGGGAGTGCGGGTTAAGGGGGGTGATGTTGGAGGGGGGTGTCTGGGTGAAGTGGTGTGATATAGGGTATGGGGGGGATGATGGTGGCTTGGGGGGGGGGGTGATGCAGTAAATAGGGGGATGGAATGGTTGGGTGATGGTGGCCGGGGGGTGATTTATGGAATAGGGGGATTAAATGGTTGGGCTGATGGAGACTTGGGGGTGTATGGGGGGGGTGATGGAGACTTGGGGGTGTATGGGGGGGTGATGGAGACTTGGGGGTGTATAGGGAAATAGGGGGATGGAATGGGGATGATGTAGGTGGAGAATAGATGGATGGAATGGGGGTGAGATGGTTGGGGGGTGTATGGGTGAACGGGATGATGTAGAGTATGGGGGGGGGGTGTATGGGTGATGGGGTAATGGAATGGAGGAGTGATGGTGGCCAAGGGAAGAATTGGTGAAGTGGTGTGATGTAGGGAATGGGAGGGGGGGATGGTAGCTGTGGGGGTGATGCAGTAAATAGGGGGATGGAATGGTTGGGTGATGGTGGCCGGGGGGTGTATGGGTGCTGGTTGTGATTTATGGGTGATTTATGGAATAGGGGGATTGAATGGGGGGCTGATGGAGACTTGGGGGTGTATGGGTGGGTCAGGGTATCAGTAATGGCGGTGTCTGTAGAATAGTCCAGAATGTAAACTATCACCAGCACTGCATGGCAATAATACAGAAATAGGAGATTTATTGCCCCCCCCCCAGAGAGTGTGAAATCTCCAGACCCCCCCAGACAGTGAGATAGAGGGGAGGGATGGGGGTGTAGGGGTGCCCTCAGACATAGATGGACAGATGAGGACAGTGAGAGGGGAGGGATGGGGGTGTAGGGTTCCCCCCAGACATAGATGGACAGATGAGGACAGTGAGAGGGGAGGGATGGGGGTGTAGGGTGCCCCCAGACATAGATGGACAGATGAGGACAGTGAGATAGAGGGGAGGGATGGGGGTGTAGGGTGCCCTCAGACATAGATGGACAGATGAGGACAGTGAGATAGAGGGGAGGGATGGGGGTGTAGGGGGCCCCCAGACATAGATGGACAGATGAGGACAGTGATATAGAGGGGAGGGATGGGGGTGTAGGGGTCCTCCAGACATAGATGGACAGATGAGGACAGTGAGATAGAGGGGAGGGATGGGGGTGTAGGGATCCTCCAGACATAGATGGATAGATGAGGACAGTGAGATAGAGGGGAGGGATGGGGGTGTAGGGATCCTCCAGACATAGATGGACAGATGAGGACAGTGATATAGAGGGGAGGGATGGGGGTGTAGGGGTCCTCCAGACATAGATGGACAGATGAGGACAGTGAGATAGAGGGGAGGGATGGGGGTGTAGGGTACCTCCAGACATAGATGGACAGATGAGGACAGTGAGATAGAGGGGAGGGATGGGGGTGTAGGGGGCCCCCAGACATAGATGGACAGATGAGGACAGTGAGATAGAGGGGAGGGGTGGGGGTGTAGGGGGCCACCAGACATAGATGGACAGATGAGGACAGTGATATAGAGGGGAGGGATGGGGGTGTAGGGATCCTCCAGACATAGATGGACAGATGAGGACAGTGATATAGAGGGGAGGGATGGGGGTGTAGGGGGCCCCCAGAATAGATGGACAGATGAGGACAGTGAGATAGAGGGGAGGGATGGGGGTGTAGGGGGCCACCAGACATAGATGGACAGATGAGGACAGTGATATAGAGGGGAGGGATGGGGGTGTAGGGGGCCCCCAGACATAGATGGACAGATGAGGACAGTGAGATAGAGGGGAGGGATGGGGTGTAGGGGGCCCCCAGACATAGATGGACAGATGAGGACAGTGAGATAGAGGGGAGGGATGGGGTGTAGGGGGCCCCCAGACATAGATGGATAGATGAGGACAGTGAGATAGAGGGGAGGGATGGGGGTGTAGGGATCCTCCAGACATAGATGGACAGATGAGGACAGTGAGATAGAGGGGAGGGATGGGGGTGTAGGGGGCCCCCAGACATAGATGGACAGATGAGGACAGTGAGATAGAGGGGAGGGATGGGGGTGTAGGGGGCCCCCAGACATAGATGGACAGATGAGGACAGTGAGATAGAGGGGAGGGAGGGGGGTGTAGGGGGCCCCCAGACATAGATGGACAGATGAGGACAGTGAGATAGAGGGGAGGGATGGGGGTGTAGGGATCCTCCAGACATAGATGGACAGATGAGAACAGTGAGATAGAGGGGAGGGATGGGGGTGTAGGGGGCCTCCAGACATAGATGGACAGATGAGGACAGTGAGATAGAGGGGAGGGATGGGGGTGTAGGGATCCTCCAGACATAGATGGACAGATGAGGACAGTGGGATAGAGGGGAGGGATGGGGGTGTAGGGATCCTCCAGACATAGAGGGACAGATGAGGACAGTGAGATAGAGGGGAGGGATGGGGGTGTAGGGGGCCTCCAGACATAGATGGACAGATGAGGACAGTGAGATAGAGGGGAGGGATGGGGGTGTAGGGGGCCTCCAGACATAGATGGACAGATGAGGACAGTGAGATAGAGAGGAGGGATGGGGGTGTAGGGGGCCTCCAGACATAGATGGACAGATGAGGACAGTGAGATAGAGGGGAGGATGGGGGTGTAGGGATCCTCCAGACATAGATGGACAGATGAAGACAGTGAGATAGAGGGGAGGGATGGGGGTGTAGGGATCCTCCAGACATAGATGGACAGATGAGGACAGTGAGATAGAGGGGGGGATGGGGTTGTAGGGATCCTCCAGACATAGATGGACAGATGAGGACAGTGAGATAGAGGGGAGGGATGGGGGTGTAGGGATCCTCCAGACATAGATGGACAGATGAGAACAGTGAGATAGAGAGGAGGGATGGGGGTGTAGGGGGCCTCCAGACATAGATGGACAGATAAGGACAGTGAGATAGAGGGGAGGGATGGGGGTGTAGGGGGCCTCCAGACATAGATGGACAGATGAGGACAGTGAGATAGAGGGGAGGGATGGGGGTGTAGGGGGCCTCCAGACATAGATGGACAGTGAGATAGAGGGGAGGGATGGGGGTGTAGGGGGCCCCCAGACATAGATGGACAGATGAGGACAGTGAGATAGAGGGGAGGGATGGGGGTGTAGGGATCCTCCAGACATAGATGGACAGATGAGGACAGTGAGATAGAGGGGAGGGATGGGGGTGTAGGGGTCCTCCAGACATAGATGGACAGATGAGGACAGTGAGATAGAGGGGAGGGATGGGGGTGTAGGGATCCTCCAGACATAGATGGACAGATGAGGACAGTGATATAGAGGGGAGGGATGGGGGTGTAGGGGTCCTCCAGACATAGATGGACAGATGAGGACAGTGAGATAGAGGGGAGGGATGGGGGTGTAGGGTGCCCCCAGACATAGAGGGACAGATGAGGACAGTGAGATAGAGGGGAGGGGTGGGGGTGTAGGGGGCCACCAGACATAGATGGACAGATGAGGACAGTGATATAGAGGGGAGGGATGGGGGTGTAGGGATCCTCCAGACATAGATGGACAGATGAGGACAGTGATATAGAGGGGAGGGATGGGGGTGTAGGGGGCCCCCAGAATAGATGGACAGATGAGGACAGTGAGATAGAGGGGAGGGATGGGGGTGTAGGGGGCCCCCAGACATAGATGGACAGATGAGGACAGTGAGATAGAGGGGAGGGATGGGGTGTAGGGGGCCCCCAGACATAGATGGATAGATGAGGACAGTGAGATAGAGGGGAGGGATGGGGGTGTAGGGATCCTCCAGACATAGATGGACAGATGAGGACAGTGAGATAGAGGGGAGGGATGGGGGTGTAGGGGGCCCCCAGACATAGATGGACAGATGAGGACAGTGAGATAGAGGGGAGGGATGGGGGTGTAGGGGGCCCCCAGACATAGATGGACAGATGAGGACAGTGAGATAGAGGGGAGGGAGGGGGGTGTAGGGGGCCCCCAGACATAGATGGACAGATGAGGACAGTGAGATAGAGGGGAGGGATGGGGGTGTAGGGATCCTCCAGACATAGATGGACAGATGAGGACAGTGAGATAGAGGGGAGGGATGGGGGTGTAGGGGTTCCCCCAGACATAGATGGACAGATGAGAACAGTGAGATAGAGGGGAGGGATGGGGGTGTAGGGGGCCTCCAGACATAGATGGACAGATGAGGACAGTGAGATAGAGGGGAGGGATGGGGGTGTAGGGATCCTCCAGACATAGATGGACAGATGAGGACAGTGAGATAGAGGGGAGGGATGGGGGTGTAGGGGGCCTCCAGACATAGATGGACAGATGAGGACAGTGAGATAGAGGGGAGGGATGGGGGTGTAGGGGGCCTCCAGACATAGATGGACAGATGAGGACAGTGAGATAGAGAGGAGGGATGGGGGTGTAGGGGGCCTCCAGACATAGATGGACAGATAAGGACAGTGAGATAGAGGGGAGGGATGGGGGTGTAGGGGGCCTCCAGACATAGATGGACAGATAAGGACAGTGAGATAGAGGGGAGGATGGGGGTGTAGGGATCCTCCAGACATAGATGGACAGATGAAGACAGTGAGATAGAGGGGAGGGATGGGGGTGTAGGGATCCTCCAGACATAGATGGACAGATGAGGACAGTGAGATAGAGGGGGGGATGGGGTTGTAGGGATCCTCCAGACATAGATGGACAGATGAGGACAGTGAGATAGAGGGGAGGGATGGGGGTGTAGGGTACCTCCAGACATAGAGGGACAGATGAGGACAGTGAGATAGAGGGGGGGATGGGGTTGTAGGGATCCTCCAGACATAGATGGACAGATGAGGACAGTGAGATAGAGGGGAGGGATGGGGGTGTAGGGATCCTCCAGACATAGATGGACAGATGAGGACAGTGAGATAGAGGGGAGGGATGGGGGTGTAGGGATCCTCCAGACATAGATGGACATATGAGGACAGTGAGATAGAGGGGAGGGATGGGGGTGTAGGGATCCTCCAGACATAGATGGACATATGAGGACAGTGAGATAGAGGGGAGGGATGGGGGTGTAGGGATCCTCCAGACATAGATGGACAGATGAGGACAGTGAGATAGAGGGGAGGGATGGGGGTGTAGGGGGCCTCCAGACATAGATGGACAGATAAGGACAGTGAGATAGAGGGGAGGGATGGGGGTGTAGGGGGCCTCCAGACATAGATGGACAGATGAGGACAGTGAGATAGAGGGGAGGGATGGGGGTGTAGGGGTCCTCCAGACATAGATTGACAGATGAGGACAGTGAGATAGAGGGGAGGGAGGGGGGTGTAGGGGGCCCCCAGACATAGATGGACAGATGAGGACAGTGAGATAGAGGGGGGGATGGGGGTGTAGGGATGCTCCAGACATAGATGGACAGATGAGGACAGTGAGATAGAGGGGAGGGATGGGGGTGTAGGGATCCTCCAGACATAGATGGACAGATGAGGACAGTGAGATAGAGGAGAGGGATGGGGGTGTAGGGATCCTCCAGACATAGATGGACAGATGAGGACAGTGAGATAGAGGGGGGGATGGGGGTGTAGGGATCCTCCAGACATAGATGGATAGATGAGGACAGTGAGATAGAGGGGAGGGATGGGGGTGTAGGGGGCCCCCAGACATAGAGGGACAGATGAGGACAGTGAGATAGAGGGGAGGGATGGGGGTGTAGGGATCCTCCAGACATAGATGGACAGATGAGGACAGTGAGATAGAGGGGAGGGATGGGGGTGTAGGGGTCCTCCAGACATAGAGGGACAGATGAGGACAGTGAGATAGAGGGGGGGATGGGGGTGTAGGGATGCTCCAGACATAGATGGACAGATGAGGACAGTGAGATAGAGGGGAGGGATGGGGGTGTAGGGATCCTCCAGACATAGATGGACAGATGAGGACAGTGAGATAGAGGAGAGGGATGGGGGTGTAGGGGGCCTCCAGACATAGATGGACAGATGAGGACAGTGAGATAGAGGAGAGGGATGGGGGTGTAGGGATCCTCCAGACATAGATGGACAGATGAGGACAGTGAGATAGAGGGGGGGATGGGGGTGTAGGGATCCTCCAGACATAGATGGATAGATGAGGACAGTGAGATAGAGGGGAGGGATGGGGGTGTAGGGGGCCCCCAGAAATAGATGGACAGATGAGGACAGTGAGATAGAGGGGAGGGATGGGGGTGTAGGGATCCTCCAGACATAGATGGACAGATGAGGACAGTGAGATAGAGAGGAGGGATGGGGGTGTAGGGGGCCCCCAGACATAGATGGACAGATGAGGACAGTTAGATAGAGAGGAGGGATGGGGGTGTAGGGGGCCTCCAGACATAGATGGACAGATGAGGACAGTGAGATAGAGGGGAGGGATGGGGGTGTAGGGGTCCTTCAGACATAGATGGACAGATGAGGACAGTGAGATAGAGGGGAGGGATGGGGGTGTAGGGATCCCACAGACATAGATGGACAGATGAGGACAGTGAGATAGAGGGGAGGGATGGGGGTGTAGGGGGCCTCCAGACATAGATGGACAGATGAGGACAGTGAGATAGAGGGGAGGGATGGGGGTGTAGGGGGCCTCCAGACATAGATGGACAGATGAGGACAGTGAGATAGAGGGGAGGGATGGGGGTGTAGGGATCCCACAGACATAGATGGACAGATGAGGACAGTGAGATAGAGGGGAGGGATGGGGGTGTAGGGGGCCTCCAGACATAGATGGACAGATGAGGACAGTGAGATAGAGGGGAGGGATGGGGGTGTAGGGGGCCTCCAGACATAGATGGACAGATGAGGACAGTGAGATAGAGGGGAGGGATGGGGGTGTAGGGGGCCTCCAGACATAGATGGACAGATGAGGACAGTGAGATAGAGGGGAGGGATGGGGGTGTAGGGGGCCTCCAGACATAGATGGACAGATGAGGACAGTGAGA